>NW_002987887.1:1613882-1716382 GCF_000006295.1 Pediculus humanus corporis | reverse complement strand
CTCTCTCTTTCACATTTACAATTGTTTAGTTTTTCAATCGATTAATTGTTTAAATAAAATTATTATTATTATTATTTTATCGGGGTCAACGAGGGGCTCCGAAATAAATTTTTTTTATTAAAAAAAAAAACTTGTGAGAAATTTCAAGCGGTCAAACGTACTTACCTGTTTGGATCCTTGTTTAATTTTTTTTTTTTTTTTTTTACCTGTTCCCGTTCTTTCCTTTTATTATTATTATTATTATTATTATTATTATTATTATTATTATTATTATTATTATTATTATTATTATTAATAACCACTCGAGTTATTAAACACACGCGTGAATTCATTAAAGACGAAAATGAAAGAAAAAAAAAGAAGAAAAGAAAAGAAATGAAAAAGAAAAAAACTTAATTATAATTCGTGTCAAGCGTTTGTCTCTCATCACAAACGATTATTATTATTATTATTATTATTATCATTATTATTATTATTATCATCATCATCATCATTATTATTATCACTAGGTTTGTTTAAGAATAGAAACGGATTCGGTAGAAAATTTTAAATGATTATAATAATAATAGTTTTTTTTTTTTTTTTGTTTGGGGGAAGTTAAAAAAAAAAAAATTTTTTTTAAATTTTTTTCGTCGATTCGCGAGAGAGTTAATAATCGATATATCGATGAAAACTCGTTTTAAATCGAAAAAATTTTTTTATTGTTTTATTAATTACTGCGATCTATCGTTTGATCGATCAATTTATCGAATGCTGTGAATTTATCCAGAAAGTTTCGTTTTTTATTCCAAAATTCGAACTAAATTCCAATTGGGGGGAAACTAATTTTTACTTAAAGCTGAATAAAATAAGGGAAATTCATAGAATGATTGATTGATTGATTGATATCGTATGAGTTTATCATAGCGTCATCATCATCATCATGTTTTACCAAAAAAAAAATATTAGTTGCGCTATAAAAAATCGCTTCGGTTCGTTTCCTATTTTTTTTTTTTAAACTCATAAAAAAATTATTATTATTATTATTATTACGTGTCGCGACGTTATCATTATCGTTATCATATTCGCCATTTTGAAATTTTATATATATTTTATTCCTTATTTCTCCTTCCTTCCCCCGCCCCTCCCCCCCCCTTTTTTTTTTTTTTGAAATAATTTTGCTTTCATCGATTTTTTTTTCAAACGCCATTTTCTTTTTTTTTCTTTCCCCCCATTACGAAACGGCAAAAAAAAAGTATTATTATTATTATTAATATCATTTACGGTGTAAATAATAATAATAATAATAATAATATCGCATTTCGTATACAGGAAACGAGTGTCGCTGTCACGAGAGACTCATAAATATAAAAACGCATTCGTTTTTTTTTTTTTTTTTGTGTGTGTGTAACGCGAAACTTTTTGTTTTTTTTTTTCATTATTTCTCTCCAGTCGTTTGTTGTTTGTTTGTTTGTTTGTTGTACCTGTCTGTACGCCTTTTATTTATTAAAAAAAAAAAAAAACGATATTTTTTTCGTCACGCGCGTTTTACTATAATATGCGTCACGCATTCATATACCCATTACGATATATATTAATATCGATAGAGTGGGTTTCAAGGTCAGCCATCGAAAGTGTTAAAATTTTCTACGTGTAAATATATGTATTATATCATTATTATTATTGTTATTTTTATAAACGTTTCGTTTAAATAATAGAATTCGCAGGTTTTCCTTTTATTTATTTTAAGTAAAAAAAAAAAAAAAAAAAATCAATCGAAAAAAATTTTTTATTTAATGGTTTATCAATCAATCAATAAATGATAAGAAAGTTGAAAAGAAAGAGAGAAAAAAAAGTGAAAGCTTTTTAATTCTGTTACACAAAATGCCATTAAAGAAAAAAAAAAAAAAAAAAAAAAAACAATAATACGTAAAACCCTATAATTTTATAATATTACGGAATTCAACGAAAAATAATAATGATAATAGTACAAACAACAAACAACAACAACGATGACGACGACGACAAAAAGCCGATTTTTCGAACGGGTAACAAAAAATGCGGGGAAAAAATTTTTTAATTTTAAAAAATGGCGCGTAAAAATTTTTTTTTTTTTCAAACGCATTGCATTATGGGTAAAATTTCGTATCTGTTTCCGCTTCGCGCGTTTTTTATTTTAAAAATGTCGATGCGCGCCATCTTTTTTTTTCGTTTTTTTTTCGCGCGCTTTTTGTTTATTACGAATTTTTTAATTTTTTCCGTTTGTCAAATATTTACTTAACGATAATAATAATAATGATGAGTGAATGAATGAATGAATGAATGAATTAGGAGGTTTATTATTTGGGAAAAAATATATGCAGTGAATTTTTTTTTTTTTTTTTTTTTTTTTTGTCGGGTGACCTTTTGAAAATGTTTGCGTATTCACATTTTGGAGTTTAAAGTTTATCTTTGAGAATTCTGAGTCGTTTGTTTGTTTGTTTGTTTGTTGGTTTGTTTGTTTGCTTTTTAAATTTGCGACCATACGTTATTATCATTATCGTTTCGAAAATAATTTTAAGAATTTTTTTTTCTTTCTTTTTTTTTATTTTTATTTTATTTTTTTATTATTCGTATGCAATAACAAAACGTGTCATTGAATTCGAACGTGTAAATAGAATGAATTATTTATTTTTTTTTTTTTAACCTTTTTAACCTTTTTATTTAATTAGTTTCGCAAGCTCGAAAGATTTGAGTTATGTAAAAACGTTTGAATTTTAAAAGTTATTTACAAACGCGGACAAACACGCTCGACGTTAGACGCCATTTTGAATTATTATTATTATTATTTGATAATTTTTAACAGGTTTAAAATTTTCACATTGTTTTCTTCTTACGCGTTTCCCCCTCCTCCACCTTCCTCGCTCTCCTCCTTTTATAAAAATTTTATTCTAATACTGATATGATTAACTGCAGTACCTTTTAAAAAGCAGAAGATAATAAAAAAAAATTTCTCCACTTCCGGTTCGATTTAAATTTTTTTTTTTTTTTTTTATTTATTAAAAATTTAAATTTGTCGGTCGTTCGTTCGTTCGCTCGTTTTTTTTATCAAATTAATCGAAACACAAACCCGTATTATTAATTTTTTCGGAATCTGGTGACACGACAAATTCGTACAAGAATATTAATCAATAATTTGAGGATTTCATTGGTCGAAATTTACAAAGAAAACCATCATCATCATCATCATCATCGTTACCCGAAGTCAAAAACCGACATCGTACGACAAATCAAACTCGTTCTATTTACACGACCGTATCTTCAATCATTATAATCAATCATTTAAATTTAAATTTAAAACCGACACGTGTATTTTTTTTTTTGCGGGCGCGACTTGCTACCGTTTCCCCTCTACCCTTCCCTTCCCCTCAAACCTTACGATATCGATAATCGTTAAACAGACTACAACACTACTTACTACTAGTTTTAAAACGATATTTTTTTTTTTTTTTTTTTAAAAATCTCGCGTTTCGATATACTCGAACGAGATTTATTTATAATAAAAATTTCGTAAGTGTTTAATGGGTCGACAAATAATAATAATAATAATAGTAATATTTACGATAGAGAAAGGGAAGATCGGGGAGGGGAGGAAATGTCGCAACGTTTGTAGACTCGATATGTAGCGACGATTTTAGTAGTTTTGTAGGTAGGAAGTAGTGGGGAACCGAAAAAAAAAGAAAAATGATTTCTTAACATCTATTTGTAATTGTATCTTTTTCCATGTTTTTTTTTTTTTTTGGAGAAATCTCATGGAAATTTCCAAAAAAAAAAAATAATAATAATAATTACGTATCACGTGTTTTGTAATTTTATATTTTTGCTACCGTTCGAGTGTCTTTTTCCATTATGCATTTCAAACGTTTGTAATTTAATAAAAGACGAAAATTTAACGTTTTTCAACTTATCACAATCACTATTATCATTATCATCGTTTCGTTTTTTCCTCACGCGCGTAAATTTTTAATAATAATAATGATAATTTGTACGATTTTTAAAATTGTTTTTTTATATTCGTAACGTTCGTTCGATCGAACGTAGTAGTAGACAAATTCTCGTTTGATTTCTTACATAAACGAGATTTATGCTCGAACACGAAACGAAACAATTCTAAGAATGTTCTAGAACATTCTAGAATTAATAAACTTAAGAACCTTCGTGTCGTTTTTAAACCCCGTGCGAAAAAAAAAAAAAAAAAAAAAACGAATTTGACGGTTTGATGACGCGAGTGCGTGTGTGTGTGTGACGTCAATTCGTCGTGACAATTTTTATTTTTTTTTTTTTCTCTCCCGTTTCTGCGTCCACGACAAAAAAAAAAAACCACGTCGACATTAACCGTAATTTATCAACGATCATTCTCTATTATTATTATTATTATTATTATTATTATTATTATTATTATACGATCATCGATTATACGACGTATAATTTTTTATAATTTAAATTTATTATCATTATTATTATCACGTTACGGTTAAGTTTTTTTTTTTTTTTGTCGTCTGCTCGTTATTATGTCGATATCTTAAAAATTCTAACAAGAACATAATTTTTTTTTTTTTTTTCCTCAATGTTTTAATTATATAACGTATAAAAAAAAAAAACGAGATTTAACGACGAGACAATTTTTTTTCATATTATTATTATTATTATTATTAAACGGTTAAAAAAAAAAAACGGCACACGTTTGAAAAACTAGATTTAAAAGTATATGTATATGTATATTATTATTATTATTATTATTATTATTATTATTTGCATGAACGTTACAAAAATATACGTATATATATTATCATATAAATAATAATAAAAAAATGACGACGACGAATACGTTGACCCCGGTTTAAATTTGAACGTAAAAAATTTTTATAAATAAAATAAATTCTTGCGTTTCCCCCCTTTCCTCCTCTTCTTCCCTCTTTACGTCCCCCCGCTTCCCCCGTCCGTCCGTTCGTTTTTTTTTAATGATAAATATTCGAACGGATGAAAAAACGTTCGAGAAAAAAAAATAAAATAAAATAAAAGCGCGCGCGTTCGTTTTTTAATTAACGGTTATATTTCGCGTGACGTCATTGTAGCAACTATGCGATTTTAATTTCGTATTGTTGCCGTCGAAATTTTGTCGTCGTCGTCGTCGTCTGTCTGTGAAAGAGTGAATGATGGGAAATAATTAAAGGCGAATGAAAAAAAAAAAAAAATTTTTTTTTGTGTGTGTCACTGACACGAATAAAATTTCGTCGTCTGCTTCATTATTATTATCATTATTATTATTATTATTATCATCGTCATCGTCGTCGTGTCGAAAAAGAGTAAATTTTAGGTTATGAACCTTTTTGTTAAAAAAAAAAAAAAAAATTAATTATTATTATTATTGTTAACAATAAAATTTTTTTTCTCGAGTTTATTTACAACTTACCCTGCACGATTTCTTTTCATTATTATTATTATTATTATTATTACTATCATTATTACCATCGGTGCCCCTCATTCTTGATGGACACCATGATGACAATTTCAAAATGTCGGGTAAAATTATTATTATTATTATTATTATCATTTGCGACATTTAAATTTCATGCATCATCGATGAGATGAAAAGAAACTTACCCTAAAGTCAAGGTGGATCATCATATGCTTTCACATTTTTACCGATTAAATAATAGTTGTGTTTGTTGTCGTCTGATTGTTGTTGTCGATTGTTGTTTGTCGTTGTCGTCGTTGACTAAAAGTAGCAAATATTTTGTTGATTAAAAAAAATTAAAAAAAAAAAAAAAAAAAAAAAAAAAAAAAAAAAACGTTTATGAATTACGACGATTGTTTGTTGTTGCATTGGCTCGTTCTTTGTGCTATCAAACAAACAAAAGAATCGTTTGTTCGTTTGTTTGTTTTTTATAACGGATCGGGTATAACGTCGTCCGGTAAAATGTTCGCATTTAAAAAAATTTTTTTTTTTCCTTTTTTCGTTTTTTTTTTTTTTTTTTTTTTTTTTTTTCAAATTTATCGATTAATTCGATTGATATTATTATTATTATTATCATTATTATTTCCGGAAATGAATTTTCTTTAAATTTTCTTCCGGAACCGGAAACGATTTGAATAAAATTTTTACACGTGTGTACAAGTTGAAACGTTGTTAGGCGTGCATTAGCGATTGAACGGGGTTGAAAAAAATTAATCGATTATCGATCGATAATTATATCGATTATTCGTTCGATTATTTATCGGCGCGAGCGAGCGCGCGTGTTTCAAACGTTTTCTCGATCAGACAAAAAAACAATAATAATAATGATGATGATGATGATTATTATTATTATTATTATTATTATTATTATTATTATTATGAATGAAGCGAACGGATTTTAATTAAAAAGTTAAACTGTACGTGACCTTTGTTGTTTACCCATTTTTTTTTAAACCAGCCCCGGAGTTTTCTTTCTCACCTTTTAAATTATTATTATTATTATTATTATTATTATTATTATTATTATTATTATTATTATTAAATATTGAACGTCGTCGTTTATGTTAGGGTAAAGATAATGATAATAATAATGATTTTTTTTAATTATGATTTTTTTATGTTTTTTGATGGGAGCCAACATTCCACCAAAAAAAAAAAAAAAAAATTTTCTCCACTCCCTTTTTATTAAATACCTGTTCTGAACAAATTTTTTTTTTTTTTTTTCGCTTTGTTTGTAACCGCGGCGGCCAAGATGTTTTATCTCTCTCTCTCTCTCTCTCTCTCTCTCTCTCTCTCTCTCTCTCTCTCTCTCTCTCTCTCTCTCTCTCTTTACTTCTTTTTACCTCGTTCGTTCTCTCTCTCTCTCTCTCTCTCTCTCTCTCTCTCTCTCTTTACTTCTTTTTACCTCGTTCGTTCTCTCTCTCTCTCTTTCTTTTTTTACTTCTCTTTACTTCTTTCGTTTTTTCTATATCTCTTTGCTTCTCTCGATTTCTTTCTCTCTCTCTCTCTCTCTCTCTCTCTCTCTTTATTTCATTTTAATCTTTTGTTTTCCTACTTCTCTCTCTCTCTCTCTCTCTTCTTTATTTAACAGCATCCCACGCCTTTATTAAACATTTTTTTTTAAATATTTCTCTACCTTAGAGCAATGGCACAATAATGAAATAAGAAAATTAGATTTTTTTTGGGTAGGAAATTGATGTTTCGTACCTGTTTTTACCCGAAGGTAATATGTCGCGCCCGTTTTTTTTCCATCTCTCTCTCTCTCTCTCTCTCTCTCTCTTTGTCTCTCTTCAAATACAGCTAATTGCTCCAGTTAATTACAATGATTTAATGACCTTGAACGTGGATGGCATTTCACGTGTGATTCGGATAAATAATTTTTTTACATAAGTTTATTCACGTGTAAATTTTTTTTTGCTCTCTCTCTCTCTCTCTCGCGTACCTGTCGCAAGAGAGAGAAAATGTCCGGATGACATTTAATTAATCCTAATATCATCTTTATTATTATTATTAAGGAGTGAGGATTATTATGGCAAGTGAATATATCAATACAAATATTACAAAACTCTCTCTCTCTCTCTCTCTCTCTCTCTCTCATTAATCTTTAAAATTTTTTATTACTGGTAAATCCACGCCTATGAAAATTATTTACGATGAGTCAAAATGGATTTTACCATTATCTCTCTCTCTCTCTCTCTCTTTCTCTCTTTTCAATTTTTCCCTTTTGCGAGAAAATAATAATAATAATAATAATAATAGTTAAAATAATTTTTTTTTTTTTTTTTTTGAAACTTTATAATTGATGACGGTCGTTTTGTTTTTCGATTAATTTTTCCTAATTTTATTTGATGAAAAATAATAATAATGATAATAATGATAATGATAATAATGATATCCCGCATTGTAAATTGGTATAATTGCCCATCATAATCATCATCATCATCGCAATTATAATTTTCTATTCAAATTTGACATTTTATTTACTCCTAGAGTATGATGATATCTTCACTCACACATATATCATAATTTAAAATGATTAACCAATTAAAACATTCAATTGTTTTCTATCTCTCTTTATCTTCCTTTTTCTCTCTCCCTCTCTTTCTCCAAAATTCGTTTGGAACGTTCCAGTAACGAAATCACGACAAACGGTTAAAATGGCGTTTTTCCAAAAAAAAAAAAAAAACGTTTTCTATTGCGTACGCATATGTAGATAAATTTTCTTACTCTCACGAATCGAATGTGTGTCGATATGGAAAAAAAAAAAAAAAAACGTGTCACTAGTCAATAACGAAAAGAAAAAAAAAAAAGGTTGAAAAGGCTCCATTTCACTTTTAAACCACGTTAAAAAAAAAAAAAAAACCGTGAGAATAATTTTTTTAATGACCTTTTGTGTAGATTTTAAACGAAACGTTTGAACTTTAAAAAACAAACGGTTGAGTAAACTTTATGTGGCACAAAAATTAATAATAATAATAATAATAATAAGGTTTTCTTTCGTCTTCTCTTTGCACTCCCTTTTCCCCTCACTTCCCCTCTCCTCCCCCCACGAAAAGATAATAATAATAAATTTCACTAATTGATAAATATTGATTTTTCTATTACACGAATACGAGAGAATGAATGGTTTTGATGATGATTTGATCGATCGATCGATTATCGATTATCGATTTTTTTTGTTTTGTAACGAAAAATAATTAATAGTGATGATGATGATGATGAATGAAGAGATAGAAGCACGCGCACGTAAATACTCGGACACTTACACGCGCGCGCTCGCACCCCCGCGTGTGGGTTGTTTTAGATGAAAGAAAGAAATCGAATAATTCTACTCCCACGATTTTAAGCTTCCTGAATTTTTTTTGGTTAACGCCACGTCGTATTTGTATTTGTAGTATTCTTCATCCACTTAATATTTATTATTATGTCAATCTTTATTATTGTTTAAACAATTTTTAAATTTTAAAAAATTTATTTATTTATTTTGATTTCGTATCCGGTTCGTTTTTTTTTTTGATTGTTTGTTTCCTCGTTTCCATTCATTCATTCATTCATTCATTCGTTCTTTCCTTTTTTAATATACGGGTACGGGGCATATCGAAAATGACGAATGTGCGACCTTTTATTAATAATAATAATAATAATAATAAAAAGCCTCAAAGGTGTTAAATCAAGTCTTAATAAATAATAAATAAAATTTAAAAAAATTTGACCGATCGGCCATTTTCGATTAGGGTTAATTAAAACGAGGTTTCTTCCGTCACGTGGAAGCAACGTAACCCCGTTTGTTCGTTTGTCACATTTTTAAGTTCCACGTTTAAAAAAAAAATTCTGTTTCCCCGTTTTTTTTTTTTTTTCGCCTTTAGAATTCGCGCCATTTCATCTCTCTGTTTGCCTCTTTCTATTCATTTTCTTTCATTCTCTCTTTGTCTCTTTCATCCCCCTCTCTCTCTCTCTCTCTCTCTCTCTCTCCGTTTTTCTTTAATCTGCCTCTCTCATCTGTCTTTCTCTCTCTTTCTTCCCCTTCATCTCTTTCATCTCTTGTTTTCTCTGTCTATTTTAATCTGTCTCTTTCATCTCTCTGTCTCTTCCTTCATCTTTCTCTTTCACCTCTCTCTTTCTCATATAACAATCAATCATTCAAGGATTTGTTTTGTTTTTTATTTCTCGACATTTTTTTTTTTTATCCAGTCACGTTTTACCTTTTATGGCAAAAAAAAAAAAATTTGATGGTGGGGAGGAAGGGAAATGATCAGGTTGTTCTCATAAACAATCATATCGTACAAACGACCGCGATTTTTTTTTAATAATTAATAACAGTTTATAAATGCAACAACAACAACAACAAAACACTTTGACGTGGGTTTGTACGACAAACGGGTCAAGGAAAATTTTAACGTATTATTATTATTATTAAAAAAGAAAACATCTGAATTATGTATCGATGATCGATGATGGATAATTGATAATTTTTTTTTTTTTTTTTTTTTTCTATTCGTCATAAAGAAAAAATTTGAACGTTTGACGGTTTGTTCGTTTGTACGTTTGTTGTTTCGTCATTCCTCTCTCTCTCTTTTATTTAATTTTCGCTATTGTTGGTCTCCAATCCTCTCACAAAAACGAACAACAATTTTAATTTTATTTACTCATAACAAACGTGTCAGAAGAAGGGAAAATCAGGGGTGGCGTTCGTTCATTCAATCGTTCTTTCGATGAAAGAAACGCGTGTGCACGTGCATCGTGAAAATCCCTCAGCAGGAGACAAAGAGGGATGATGAGTTGGAAAACGTTTGTTTGTTACGAATCAAACAACAACCGGAATATATCGTTTGTAATTATCGATTTTTTTAAAAAAATTTTTTTCGCTTTTAAAAATCATCGGAATAATCGTTGATAAATATTATTATTATTATTATTTTTTATCCAGTTCGATTATTACGTAAAACGGAAACGATCTCGTTTGTTCGTTTGTTTGTTTGTTTGTTCGAATATGATTTTAAACGTTTATTATTATTATTATTTCATTTCGAAAGGTTTACAGGTGTTGTTTAAAATTAATTCCAGTTTGTGTCGTTTTTTTATTTTTTATTTTTATGTAACAAACATTTTATGAATTAAAACGACAATAATTTGTTTGTCCTTGTTTGTAGTAGGTAACAAACAACACAATAACAAAAAAAAAAAAAAATGTGCAACGTAATGAATTTGATTTCGAATGTGTGTGAGTGTGTGTGATTTAATTTATATATATTTTTCAAATTCAAGACCTTCCAGACGAATTTTTGACTGGAGAACAAAAAAAATAAAAAAATAAAAATTCAATGCATTCGAATTGATAAAATTATCATTATCATTATTATTATCATTATCATTATCATTCACGTTCGATTGTTTTTTTGTTGTTGTTGCATTCGAAAAAGAAAAGTAGAAAATTTTTTTAAACTTGCTTTAAATTTGCGACCTTCGGAAAATAATTTTTTTTCTTTTTTCTTTATTGTAATTCTGGAGAAAAAAGTTGAAATTCCAGGCGAAACAAACAAACAAACAAACGGGAAAAAATCTGTCGAACAAACGAAAATTTTCATCCGTCATTTCAATGTCGACTTTTTGTTATTTTTTTTTTAAACAAATCATTTACAAAAAAAATTATCATTATCATTATTATTATTATTAATGTTTTCGTCGTCGTCGTTGTTGTTGTTGTTGTTGTTGTTGTTGTTGTTGTCGTGTTTGTTGTCGTCGTTATTAATTTTTTTTAATACAAAATAATAAGTGGACAACAAACAACATTTACGAATCGTTAATAAAAATATAAAAAAAAACGACCTCGATTAAATTTCCGCAATTTTATAAAAATTTATATAAATTATTATCATTATCATTATCATCATTATCATCATCAGTATTATTATTATTATCATTTTAAAATTTATTACAAACGAACTGGAATCGAACTGGAATGTACAGGTTTTTTCTCTCTTTCTCTTTCTCTCTCGTTGAGAAAATCAAAATCGACATCAGAGATCGATTGATCGATTAATCGATCGTTCGATACGATTAAACGAACGCGTTAAAGTTTTCACGTTCGAACGCGTGAAAATTTCCATGATGATGATGATAATAATAATAATAGCGGACGATGTTTGTTCTCCAGTCGGACGATCCGATTATAATTACTCCGTCAAGACGGTATTTTTTGTTTTTCTATAATTTTTTTTTTTCGACCTTTGTTTGAACCTTATCACACACGCCTTCTCACGAACTTCGGTTATACAAAGAGTTTTTGTACGAGATGATAATAATAATAATTACCTTATTTCGTTTGTTGTGAAACAAAATCTCCTGGTTGTTAGTAATTAACGATGAGACGGATACCACCTAAAATCTTTTAAATTAAAAAAAAAAAAAAATTATTTTAAAACGAAATGTGAAATTAACGATTTAATTATTATTATTATTATTTTGTTAAAGAGATAATAAATCGAAACAAACGTTTGTTCGTTTGTTGCTGTTTGTTTTTTTATCGTTTTAAATAATTTATATGAATGATGAGAAGAAGCGTTTTTTTTTTTGTACAGAAATAAAATTGAATTATTGTTGACCCTTTTAAAAATGCTTTGCCAAACCAACAAACGAACAAACAAACAAACGATCAAACGATCAAGTTCAAAAAAATCACGATTTTTTGGAATTTTTATTATTATTATTCGTTATGAATTAAAACGAGACAGAGAGAGGAGGATGAGGAGGAGGAAAGGGAGACGGAGGGTTAACTCAAAATCATTTATAGTCTTTGTTTGTTTTTGTTTGTTTGTTTGTTTGTCGTCCAGGTTTTTACCGGCACGATTTTTGTCGTGACCTTTGTTCAATTCTATTCGACTCGCGATTTTTTTTTTTTTGTTACTGGAGAAATTTTTTAGTTCGGTCATCTCCACATATTATTATTATTATTACTATTATTATTATTATTATTACAAACGCGAACGTGGCAGCAACGCGATGCGTAAATAAAAGTATTCTGTTAACATAAACGAATTTTTTGTTTTTATTAATCCACGTCAAGGAAAATCATCTTAATCGATTAAAAAATTTATGAACGTTTCCGGTTTTGTCCGGAGGCGTTCAAAAAAAAAAAAAATGGCGCGTCGTTGTCGTCGTTAACGATTTTGCAAATCGTTTTCCAAAATCTATAATTCATATGAAAAAATTTCTGGAAGGTATATTTTTTTAGCAAAATTCCAGTAATCTAGTTTTTTATTAAAAAAAAAAAAAAAAATGAGGAAAAGATATAATAATAATAATAATAATGATAAAATGTCGACGGGGGACGAGGGGAAGGGGGAAGGGGAATAAATGCAAAAAAAAAACGATTGATCAATAATTTTTTTTTTTTTTTTTTTTTTTTTTTTTTTACGAGCGAAAATTATAATTTCGTAACGTTTTTTTTTTTTTTTTTATCATCGTCATAAACATAATCATCGTGGCATTAGACTAAATGATGAGCGTACGGTTGTGAAATCGGTGGTGGTGGTAGTGGTAGTAGAAAAATGATTTTATCGATTTATTATTATGGTCATCTACGAGTGTTTTACTTTTTCGGATTTTTTTTTTGGAAATTTTGTTAGATGTATAACGACAAACGATGATGATTACGTAAAAATAACAAACGAACAAACGACGTTGAAAAAATTTGAAATTTAAACTAATTTGTGTGATTAATCTTGGTCATATGATTAACATAAGCGTAACGTGAATTCAAATCGGAAAAAAATTTAATTTTTATTTCTTATTGAAACGGTGCCCATATTTTGTTCGATTTGGTGACTGGTTGTTGTTGTTGTTGTTGTTGTTATTCATGGTCAGCAAGTTATCGTGAACAATGCAACAACACCCACAATAATTACCCTATTAAACATATCGGATATAAAGTAGTCAAAAGGTTTAAAAAAAATTTAGTGGTGGTAGCAAAAAAAACGATAACAACAACAACAACCAACACCCACGTTCCACACCTTGGATCGATCGATCGATCGCGTACGCGAACGGGTCTTTCCCATACGCACGCGTAATCATAACGAAAGTTTATTTCCTCGGGAGAAAAAAAAAAAAAAACAACCGAACAACAACCAAGCAAACAACCAAACAAACACTCGAAGGGATTCGTGTCGATTTTGTAAAAATAGGGTCGCGCGTGTGTATGCGTGCGTGCGTGCGTGCGTTTAAAAAAAAAAAATTTTTTTTTCTTTCTAATATTGTGACCCACTTGACATAGAGTGTGTAACGGAAGTCGATGAAAACTGTTCGGTAATGGCGGCGGTGGTGATGGTGGCCATGACAGGTCGAAATCAAAAGACAAAAGAGCTTTTTTTTTTTCGAGGCGGCAATCCACTCGAAGTTGTCACGCCTCTGCTCGATTATAAGCATGAGGGTTTGAACGTGGTCGAAGTAAGGTGAAAGGTGGTGTAGTGTCGTGGTGTTAGACAAAGAAATTCCGACCGACAACACTTTTCCCTCTATTGTAAAAAAAAAAAAAAAAAAAAAAATAACGGTTTTTCGATAAAAGGCGTTCTTTGTGTATTTTCTTATGACCGACGACGACAGCGACCGTAACCGTTTTTTTTTTTATGTAAGTTCGACATTTTGAAAGAGAGCAGGGCCGAAAAAAGGTCAAGAGGTTAAAGGTGTAGTGGCAGTAGTAGTAGTAAATAAAATTCTTAACGCACTCCCAAAATGAAAATTCATTCTCCAAAAAAAAATAAGTTTATTCGTATGCGTCGCTGGAAAATGATCTGTTAGTTACTGGAGGCTTAAATATTTACAAACATTAACTTGTTATTAAAAAAAAAAAACGATATCTGAACAAAAAAAAAACGATGTCTGAACAAAAAAAAAAAAAAAAAAAACGAGTTTAGTTTTAAACGCGATTAAAATTCCATTTTTTCCCCCCCTCTGTATTTGCTAATGAAACCCTAAATCGGCCGCCATTTTTTTTTCTTTTTTTTTTTTTTGGTAAAAGGAGGAAATAATAATAATACAAACAAATAAATAATTTATTATTATTATTATTATTTAAATGATAACGATGATAAGAACAAATGTGTGCGTGCGTGCCTGGGTGCGTGTATCGTGTCGATCGTAAAAACGCGCGCGCGCGCGAAATTTCAAAAAAAAAAAAAATATATCACAGAGTAAACGATGATGACGTAATTGCTTACGTAATACGTTTCGTTTATGGTTCCTTTTTCCGAATGGCGTGCGCGTTCAGGTTCGCGGATTTTGGTTTTTTACCTTTTTTTTAATTTAAAATTTTAACTTGTGTCGTGAATATTCATTGATAAAATCAAAATGTCTTCTCTCTCTCTCTCTCTCTCTCTCTCTTTTTTGCATCGCTGAAGGCTTACATTTATTATTATTATTATTATCATA
The DNA here is from genome assembly GCF_000006295.1 of Pediculus humanus corporis. Classification (NCBI taxonomy): domain Eukaryota; kingdom Metazoa; phylum Arthropoda; class Insecta; order Psocodea; family Pediculidae; genus Pediculus; species Pediculus humanus. The sequence goes on along the minus strand of NW_002987887.1, from coordinate 1,701,480 downwards.
ATATAAACGGTTCGAGTAGTCGAGATATTACCTCGAAGGAAAGTTTAACGAACTTCCATTTTTTTTTTTTTTTGCGAAAAAATTTTTAAATTTCAATTCGTTAACTTCGATAAATCGATCTATCGATCGATGACGTAGTTTAGTAAGAAATTATTATTATTATTATTATTATTATTATTACGTTTTCGTTTCGAGTTTTTTTTTTTTTTTTTTTTTTTTTTTTTGTATATAATAAATAATAATAATAATTTTAAATAATGATTAAGCAAAGAGTTTAAACAACTTAATAATTCACTTTGAGTGATAAATTTTTTGAGTTCCAAAACGTTTAAACAATTATTCGACTGGAGAAAAGAAAAACGGAAAACAATTACCACACGACTTTTACAACAACGTATTTGTTATAATTTTTTATAATAATAACGTTGAATAACACATTTGATAATAATGATGATGGTGACGGTGACGGTGAAATTTACGGAGAGAAAAAATTCGTTGACGTTTGGTGACGTTCGGTGACGTTCGGTCTGGAGAAAAAATTTAAAGTGAGTTGGAGTTGGTGGTTCAAATGAAAATGAGGGAAAAAAAAAGATTGTTGGGGAGGTGTGCGTGTGAAGATGATGCGGAAACGGAAGTTGGATATTGAAAGTTAAGGAAAACTGGGAAAAGTTGCGAATTACTGGAATTAATATTGACGAAATAAGCGATAATGATGATGATAGTAAAGGTTTCGTTGGTGGTGTTGGCGATGATGATCGTGATGATGATGATGGTGATGTGGTAGGTGTAGTAGTGCTGATAATGAAGATAATAGTAGTGATCGTGTTGTTGTTGGCGGTGGTGATGGCGTTAATGATGATGATGAAGATGGTAATGATGATGGTGGGATGATCTGGTAGTGGTGACAATAATAATAATAGTAGTGGTCATGTTGCTGATGGTGGTGGTCGTGTTGTGGTGGTGTGGTTGTGTAGTAGCGCTGACGTTAATGAAAAGAGTAGCGGTCATAGTTCTGGTGGTGATGACGATGATGATAATGGTAGTAGTGATTGGGGAGTGGTAGTGTGGTAGTGCTGACGGTAATGATAGTAGTAGTGGTCACATCGCTGGTGGTGATGATGATGACGATGTTAAAAGGAAGACACCTTAGGTGGCAAAAAAAAAAAAAAAAATTATCCGTTCTTTTTGAATCACACGGAAAAAAAATCGATTAATCGTCCGTAATTAATCGTAATTTAAATATCGATCGATCGATCGATCGATGGAAGGTTTGAAATTTATTTAGAAAGTGTCCACACCACCCCAAGCGAGGGAAATCGAGAGTAGGTAAAATGAAGGGGGCCCCGTTTTAAAGACTCGACTCTTTTTTTTTTTTATTTCAAGTACTTTACCGCCCACAATTAGAAAAAAAAAAAAAAAAAAAACCATCGAAAACGTTTAATTTTAAAACGTGTATGCGTGTGTGTGCGTGTGCGTGTGCGTGTGCGTGTGCGTGTGCGAGCAGCAAACGAACAAGAAGCGAAAGTTTTTTAAAATAAATAATTTTTGAAGTGGTGGGTATGTGGGTAGGTTGGTCGGTAGGTACGTTTAACGAAATTATTCATATGTCGACAAGGTCGGTAATAAATTTAAGCGGTGATGGTGATCGTGGCGGTGGCGGTGGCGATAGTGGTGGTGGTGGTGGCGGCGGTAGTGGTGGGGGTAACCTATTTGTACCGGTAAATAACAATGAACACAACTTCTGTGGTAACCCAACGGTCGAACGATATTTAAACGTTTTCAATAAAATTTTATTTTTAATAAAATTCGCGAGGGATCCTTTCTATTTATTTTATTTAAAAATTAATAAATAAATAAATAAACGATAGAAATTATTAATAATAATAATAATAATAAAATATTCTACATTAGGAGAGATTGTAATTGTAAAAGTAAAAGTTAATCGCGACTGGATTTTGAATTTTTTTGTGAAAAAATGAAAGAAGAAAAAGTCAAACGATTAATTAATTAATAATAATAATAATAATAAATTTTAATAAAAAAAAATGTGGAATTAATATGTGAAACGTGACGACGACAACGAGTCGAAAATACGGCCGCCATTTTGAAAATTTCCCATAGAAAAATCACGACGTGGAAAATATTTTTTAATAAAAAATTTTTGTTGTTAAGGAGGAGGGGGAAACGTCAGAAAAATTCGATTCGATTCGACATGTTGTTTATTGAAACGTAAAAAATCAATCGATAAATCGTTGATTAAAAATTATTATTATTATTATTATTATTATTATTATTATTATTATTATTATTAATTAATTGGATAAAATTTTTTTATTTTTTTTTTTTTATGAATGAACAAACGAACGAACGAACGAACGTTCGATTACGTAATTCCGTTACGAAGTTTTTTACGTAACTTCAAAACAAAAAAAAAATGGGTTCGTTTAATGCCCTGACCCCCTCTTCCTCCCCCTCTCTCCATTCCCCTCCATCCGTCTCTCCCTCCCCTCCCTACGAAAATCAAATCCTCCTTCTCCTCCTGTCGTTTTTATTTTTATTTTTCGTTGTTTAAAAAACGATTCGAATTTAAATTAATAAATTAATAATAATAATAATAATAATAATAATAATAATAATAATAATAATAATAATAATAATAATAATAATAAAATTTTTTTTAAATGAAAAATTGTTGTCGTGGCGCCAGATTTTAATAAATTTATAATTTTTTTTTTTTTTTTCAATCCGATGCGAAATGAAAAATAATTAAGAGGATATCTTTTTTTTTTCGTTATTTTAAATAATTATTTTTTTACACGTGGTTTTAGAAAAAAAAAAATTTTTTTCTTTCGTTCTGCTACCACGTGTTGGATTTAAAATTCCCGCGCTTTATTGCGACGACTTTTGCGTTTATTACGCGCGCGCACGCACGTCGTAAATCATTTAAAACGCTGCGTAATTTCGACTTTCTCCGATACGCGGCGCGAACAATACGTACAGGTTCGTTCTGACGTAACGTTAATCATAAAAAAAAAAAAAAAAAAATGGCATCAGTTCTGCCAACCTTTACCCCCCGTAAAAAAAAAACAAAAAAAACAAAAAAAAATTTTAAATCGGATCGTTCGTTTTCTCTTTTTTTTTTTTTTTTTTTTTAAATACGACGAGATTATTATTATTATTATCGATAATTAACAAAGAAAGTTGATGACGAGATCGACTTCCGGTTTTCATTTACTACATCAATAATCTACGTTGTGTAAAAAAAAAAAATGCGCGACGACAAATGCGATAACTTGTCGCTGAAAAAAATGTCGGACAAAAGTTTAGTATGTTAATTTCATTAGGATGATCTCGGTCGGGTATCGGGTCAGGTTTTGACTTTAGTTAACCTTGTTCAGGTAGAGGAGAAAGGTTTCTCTCTCTCACTCTCTCTCTCTCTCTCTCTCTCTCTTTCTTTCTTTCTTGTTTCCCCTTCTTTCTTCCTCCGGTTCAAACCTTTTCCGGTTAATTTTTGCATCTTATCAAACGACGAATGAATTATAAACCGTTTTTATTATTATTATTATTTATAATTAGGTTTTCTGCAAACGTGAAAAATTATTTTTTCGTGGCAGCAGTAGGAAGCAGGAAGGTTAAGAGTATTTGTTGTGGTTTTATTTGAAATTAATTTGATACAAAATTGCAATTTAATTAATAATTTTATTAAATTTTTCTGTTTTTATTATTTTTTATTATCACGCGACGAGTCGTTTAATTATTATTATTTTATTCTTCTGCCACGGTCATTTCGTTTGTAATGTTTTTATAATTTTTTTTTTTTTTTTTTGAGTACTCAGGGTTGATGTGTAAAAATTTTTTTATTTTTCCGCATTTTTTTTATTTGTTTGTTTTTTGGAATCGTGGAACTAGTCTTGCTGCTGGAGTCACTGGAACTCGTTTTTAAAAAAGAGACAATTTAAAAAAAAATTTTTATTTGCAAAAAAAATAAAATCGTTTCAATGGAGAGAGAGAAAAAATAAAAATTGTTTTTAATGCTCTAATAATGTTCATTCGTTCGTTCTTTCGTTCGTGTCAAAAGAAAAAGAAAAAATGCCTCGAGGTGTTGGAATCCTCCTCCTATGAGAGGCGACCATGCGAACCATGATTTACGTTTCTCAGGTGATTTTATCCCTCCCTCCCTTCCCTCTCTTTTACCCCTCTTCCTCCTCCTCTTCCTTCCCGTTTTTTTTTTTTTTTTTTTACTTTCAAAACGAGACCCGTTACTTAAAACTTAATTCATTTTAATGCATTAATAATAATAATAATAATAATAATAATAATAATAATAATAATAATAATGATTACGATGATGATGGTGATGGTGGTGGTTTCGAGCGTTTGAAATGGAAAATATATATATGTTAAATAAATTGTCGTGGAATAAGAAAAAGTAAAAAAACTCAACCGAAAAATTTTTTCGTTTTTTAACGTGTCGTTAGGGTACGTGAAACTTTTTTAATTTCGTTTCGACCGTTAATTTTTTTTTTAAGGTTGGCAACATTTTTTTTTTACGGGGAAAATCGTCGCGTGATCGACTACAGCACATAACTCTCTCTCTTTCTCTCTCCGTCGTGCTCTCTCTCTGTTTTTCTGTCTTCTATCTCTCTACCTCTCTCTCACTCTCTTCTCTTTCTTTCTCTCTTTTCTTTTTCTCTCTCTCTCTGTTTCTGTCTTCCTGCCTCTTTCTCTCTCTCTGTTTTTGTCTTTCGGTTTTTTCTCTCTCTCTTTCTATGTGTTTGGCTGTCTTTCTGTCATTCTCTCTTACTGTTGCTGTCTCTTTTTCTCTTTTATTCTCTTTCTCTTTCTCTCTCTTTTCTCTCTCCATCTCTCTCTGTTACTCTTTCTCTTTCTTTCTTTCCATCTCTCTCTGTCGCTCTTTCTCTTTCTTTACATCTCTTTCTGTCGCTCTTTCTCTTTCTCTCTTTTTCCATCTCTTTCTCTTTCTCTTCGCTCTTTCCTTCTTTTTATTTAAATGCTTTCAAAAATTATACAATTTTCGTTTCCGGTTAATGACTCGCGGAGGTTCTTCACCATCCATACATATCCAGAAAAATGATAAGAGAGAGAGAGAGAGAGAAAATTTTCAATTAAAAAAAAAAAAAAATGATTAGTCGTGGACCTTGAACTTGAAATTGGTAGTGGAAGGAAGGAAAGAGAGAAAGAAAGAAAAAAAGATATATTTTTTTTTTCTTCTTCTTCTTCTTCCTCTTGGTTCGTTTGCGGTTAAAGTTGTTTTCTTCTGCAAGAGAGAGAGAGAGAGAGAGAGAACGTGGGGATATGAGGAGGGGAGGGGAGAGGTGAAATGCTCGAGGATTCTGGTTTTATTATTCTTTTTTTTGTATTCTCCGGTAATTATCCGTAAATGGATGTTCGGTCATCATGAATCTTATACACACACACACACACAATCCAAAGTGTATACCTGATTTCCTTTCATAAAGAACAAAACGCGTTTGTGACGTCATCGTATTAAAAAAAAAAATTTCTGGAGTTTTATTATTATTATTATTATTATTATTATCATCAATAGATAACCTACACCTACCCGAAGGGTTATATGGCGTGAAAGGAGACGACGTGAGTTTTTTTTATTCGTTTTCTAAGCCACCCAGCTGGAACAGGATTGTTACTTTAAATTTTTTTTTTTTTTTTTTTTTGTAAAATATTGTTCGTAATTGTTTGTTTGTTTGTTTGTACACGACAAACAACTCATTCCAACAAAACAAAAAAAAAATCCAAAAAAATATCGTTTTTTTTTTTTTTTTATTAATGTCTGATTCATCATGATTCGCCATCGGAAATATTCAATCACGTCCACGAACAAATTTATTTTTTTTCTCCAGCTCCAGTTCCAGCCAACTTTCCAGCCCTTTTTTAAAAACTCTTCTCAATTTACTAATAATTCTCTCTGTTTAAAAATCCATTGTTTAGAGAGAGAGAGAGAGAGATTGTTCCTTCTTCTCGTTTTCTCCCTTTTTCTAATTTTTTTTTTTCTCCAGTGATTTTTACATCCTCCATATCACCATCATCATCGTTTCCCTTCTGTATTTAACAGAAACAACAAATTTTCAACCTTCCCCCCCCCCGGGAATCCTTTTAATATTTTGTATCCTTACGAAAATTTCGGGTTTTTTTTTTTGGTAAACCGGAAACGATCGATTATTTATGAAATTTATTCCAGGCGTGGCTTTTTGTTATGGGTTCTTGTTACACGCTCCAGGAAACATCTGCGACTTTTATACCATAATAAAAGTCTCGTATGCGTGCGTGTGCGTGTGCGTGTGGGTCGCCTACCCCAAAACAATCGTTCCAAAAATATAAAGAGAGAGAGAGACAGAGACTGTGACAGAGACAGAGAGAGAGGGAGAGACATACACAGACAGAGACAGAGAGAGAAAGAGAGAGAGAGACATACACAGACAGAGAGAGAGAGAGAGAGAGAGAGAGAGACATACACAGACAGAGGGAGAGGGAGATTGTCACACACACAAACGGTTTAACAAAAATTTATATAAACATTAAATAAATAATCGATAGAAGACAAATTTTTCTAGAAATAATAATGATGATGATAATAATACTGATAATAATAATAATGATAATTACGTAACGTGATAATTACTTAACGGAATTTTTTTTTTTTTTTTTTTTTTGGAGAGCTTTAAAAAGTTTTAAAATCCAGGAAATGTTTATGAAATGTTTAAATCTCCAGATTATTCATTTTTTTTTATCGTATCGTATTACATTATTATTATATCATTCATTCACCATATTTCCACGATTATCATTATCATTATTATCATTATTATTATTATTATTATTATTATTATTATTATTATTATTATTATTATTATTATTATTATTATTATTAGTACCAACATCGCTCCGGACTTGTCCCGTCGTGTATTTGCGAAGGCGGTCGAGCGGGCGATCAGGCGTGCGGTCGCGCCATTTAAAAAAAAAAAAAAAACGATTCGATTTATCGATTTATCGATATTTATTCATATACGTGACATTTAAAAAAAAAAAATTACGATACGATATAAATATTAATGACATCCGGTTTCGAGAATCGATATTTTCATACCGAAATAAAAAAAATTTAAAACGGTTTCGCAATTTAGTGTTTTTAATTAAAAAGGTATACTGGAAAAGGGAAGGGAACTGGAGAAAAAAAAAAAAGAGGGATGAATGAAAGAAAAGAAATGGAAGAAAAAAGCGTGGAACGAACGACGTTCGTTTGTTATTTCCACTCCCGCTGAGTGACAAACACTCGACATAAAAATTTAATTTGTTTTTATCGTGGAAGAAGAAGAATAAGTTAAAATGAGAAGAGGGGTTGTTGTTCGTTTGTTTATAATAATTAAAATGATATTCAGGTACGTCTATGACGTCACGATTTTTTATCATTTATCATCCCGATTTCGTTATTCTTCACCGGGTATTATAAACATTTGGAAATCTTGTCAACTTCAAATGGGGGTAATCCGGAAAAATCAAAAACCGCAAGGGGTTGTCGATTGTATCATCCCCCTGAGGGTTCAGGGTGAGGATTTTTATCGTCGGTTTAATATTGTTTAAAAGCGAATTGTTTTCACCGCTGGAGATTATTTTTTTTGTCTATCTGATTTTATGGTTGGCGCCTTTCCATCGAGTGAATCCCACCTCTCCCCACACTCACACCCCCCAGACTCCCTTCGACGGAATCGTCGCCATCGAAGGAAAAGTTTCCTTCTTTCTTCCACCCCTTCTTTCAATTTCAAATTATTGTTAGAAAAACTTTCAACAAAACCCTTTTTTTTTTTTAAATTTTTCTCCAGGAAAAACGAACGAGGGTCATAACGAAAGGGGTTAAAGGTCAAATATATATATATATATATTTGACGTGGCACTCACCGGACATGTTGTGGTATTTTTAATTTAATTTTTTTTTTATTAAAATTCATGCGACGCAAATCTCCCATGTTTTCCCATGTCATTCTTAATTTATACAAATTACAATTTTCTACCTATAAACTTATGTAATCTGAAGGCAGCTCAGAATTTTTCTAATATTAAAATTTTACACTAAAAGTATGATAAAATATGACAAAATGTAACAGAAAAATATAAGAAAAAAGAGGTTTAGTTTTTTTTTACTTTAAGTTAACCAATCACGAGTGAAAATGGAGGTGTGGTTTTTATACCTTAAATTAACCAATCACGAGTGAAAATGGAAATGTAAAATTTTGATACAAAATTTTAATTTTTTTACATCAATTTTGAATGGTAAAATACGTTAAGATGTATCAGAAAAACATAAGAAAAAGGAGGTTTACGGAGATTTTATATTTAATAAATCAATAAATAAATAAAAACTTGATTTTTAATACATTTATTTATTATAAAGTTTAAGTTATAAATACATTATAATTTATACTATATAAAATTTTTTTTCTTTTATTTTTTTTTTAACGCGTAATTTTTATTATTATTATTTAAGAAAAAAAAAAATCAGTAAATTAATAAAATAAATCTTCAGGAAAAATTATTTGCATCGATCGATCGAATTACAATGGCATGGCTCCCAGTGCTCCCACGATGACCGGAATAGTTTCTGTTTTCTTTCCCTACAACCTGGCTATTTCAATTTCTAAATTTCTGTACTTCAGTTTTTTGTCTGCTTCTTTGGCTGTCTCGTGTTTTTTTCTGCCGGCACGGATACTTCAATCATTTTACACCACTTTTCCGTACTATACCTCAGGATGACATCCGGTTTGTTGGCCGACGGTTACGGTTTATGATATAATGATGTGATAATTACGAATGCGTTTTTTTAATAAATTTATTTATTGTTTTTTAAATCGTTGCACGCTTTCCCCCTCACTCTTTTTGTGTTAATTCGAAACCCCTCTACTCCCCCTACCCCCCAAAAAAAAAAATTCAAAAAAACGATGGAAAAAAATTTAATTTTTTTTTGTTTACGTTTTTCGGTGATGTTTTTGTTTTTGTTTACGTTTTTTGTTTTTGTTTTTGTTTTTGTTTACGTTTTTTGATTTTTTTGATTTTTTTTTACTTTTTTTGGATTTTTTTTGTTTACATTTTTTGGTGTTGTTATTGTTTTTGTTTACATTTTTTGTTTTTGTTTTTGTTTTTGTTTACATTTTTTGTTTTTGTTTTTGTTTACGTTTTTTGATTTTTTTGATTTTTATTTTTTTTTACGTTTTTTGGATTTTTTTTTTGTTTACGTTTTTCGGTGTTGTTATTGTTTTTGTTTACATTTTTTGTTTTTGTTTTTGTTTTTGTTTACGTTCAAAAAACATAAGAATGAAGAGGTTTATTTTTTTTTTCAAATCACGAGTGAAAATGGAGGTGTGGATTTATAGATAAAGTCAGGTGTAAAAAAAAAATTAAATCAATTATTAATATAAATATTTTTATTAAATCAATTTTATTTTTGTTATAAAAGTTACAGACTATTTGTATATTTAAACTTAAAATAATATAATTTAATTATTACTAAAAAATATAAAAAATTAATTACATCACAATAAACTAGACTTAATTACAAAATTTTTGATATAAAATTTATAAATAAATTATTAAATAAAACTATTAAAATTATTTAAATAAGTCGACATGACTTAAACGCATGTCAACCGTTGCACACTACCTTACAATTATTATTATTATTATTATTATGGTCACTCTTAAACACGACAAGGCTTTTATTTGTCGGGGTTTTTAAGCATTTATCCCAGGTTTCTACCCGACGACAATTCCTTAGGGATAAATGCTCGAATTTCGTTTGTGCTATTTATACAATATTTTCCGAAGAATGTGGGCCGTCCCACATAGTGCAATTTCATGGATGGTTTCTTCTTCTTTTAGGTTCTTCAAAATCTTCTTTAAATTTCCTTTCATTGAATGTGGTGGCATGGCTCCCAATGCTCCCACGATGACCGGAATCGTTTCTGTTTTTGTTCCCCACATCCTGGCTATTTTAATTTCCAAATTTCTATATTTTAGCCTTTTGTCTGCTTCTTTGGCTGTCTGGTGTTTTTTTCTGCCGGCACGGATACCTCAATTAACTTACACCATTTTTCCCCATTATGTCTGAGGAAGAATATCCGGTTTGTTGGCTGGCACAGTTCTGTCAGTGTGGATTTGTTGATCATACAGAACTGTGCATGAACCTACTGTCGTAACCGGGCTTGTTGCCCTTCTTCCATTATCTCATTTTCTTTATTTTCTTACGACGATTTGTTTTGTCCTTTTCAGTACTCCTTTTTTTGTAATTTTTTCATCCGTATGTATGACTTGAGCTAAGACAGCGAGGGATTCAACATATATTCCTGAAGTTTCTACCTTTCTTTTGTGAAAAATTTGATCTTATGTATCAGAAAAACATAAGTCCAAGGAGGTATAAAGTAAAATAAAATAAATAAAAAAAAAAAAAAAATGCAACATTGGGTTCCCGCGAAAATAAAATGTCACATTTAAAATAAAATGTGTACAAGGTCGTCCTACTTAGCGTAAACAGTAAACAAGGTCGACCTTGGTTGAAAAAACGTGACCATGAAAATTTTCACAAAATTGAAATGTAAAACTAATGGCCTTGAATTCAAGGTCGACCTTGGTTGAAAAATTGTGACCATGAAAATTTTCACAAAATTGAATTTTAAAACTAATGGCCTTGTATTCAAGGTCGACCTACTTTAGAATAAATCGTAAACGTTGGATTTTCGCGGTCAAGGTCATTTTTAACTTAAAACATCGAAAAATTTCCTCTGATGTATCAGTAAAACATAATATCCAAGGAGGTATAATAAAAATATCGCAAAATTTGTTTTTTTATGTGTACTGAGTACACATAAAATCAGGTATGGAAATTTGGATGGGGGGTGTATGGAGATTTTATATTCACTCGATACAATAAATAAATTAGTTACAAATATTTTTAATATTTTTATTGGCAAAATATATATTATAATGTAACAATAGGTTATTTAAAAGAAAATGGAAGAGTAAAATAATATACAATCAATAGATTCACATTTAAAAGAAGAGTACAAAGATTTTATATCCACAAAATACTAAAAATAAATTAGTTCCAAGTATTTTTATTCCTTCTTCAGTATGACAAGATGTTTAGCTCAACTTCTACTTATAATCAGCCCTCAGGAGATTAAATGGAGTCTGTTGTTCCTTTTTATAATTCCCTTCGCTAAAATCAATTATTATTATTATTATGTGGGTTACCAATTCCTCCTGACTTGATTCAGATTAAGACCTAAAACAATCAAAAATCAGAAAATATTAACCCTTAAAAAAAATTGATAGATTTAAAGTATAGAAATTTGATCAATACTTAAATCAATAATTAAAAAAATAATTTTATTAAATTACTCAAACTCTCGTTTTTTATTATTATAAAATCATCAGTTCCGTCAGTGTGTGGATTTGCTGGTCGTACAGAATCGTGCATGAACCCCTTGTCGCAACCGGGGTTGGTACCACTCTTTGGGTAATCCATCCATTCCATATTCTCGGCATATGGACTCCAATAGAGATATTGACATAATTTCTTCTGAGATTGGGCTTTCCTATCATAACCTGCAACCTGCTGCCCTCCCTTCTTCCATCATCTCGTTTTCTTTCGGACGATTTGTTTTGCCCCTTTTTAGTCCTCCTTTTGCCCTTTTTTTGTAATTTTTTCTTCTTCCGCATCTATAACTTGGGCTAATAAAATAAATTAAAATTATTATTATTATTATTTTACATAAAGTTACAGTTACACCTGGAGCTTTTTATTTTGATATGATTTTTTTTTTTAAAACGAGTTTTCACCTTAAATGTTCCGTTTGTGAACAGGTACACATTCATTCTTAACAAATATATTTATAAAATAATAATGATGATGATGATGATGATGATGATAATTTTTTTTTTTATTTATAAATTTAAATTTAATCACGTTCGACTTTTTTACTTTTTTTTTTTTTTTTTTGGAAAAAAAAAGATTTTTACGTGACTGACCGTTTTCGACCAATCACATGACAACGAATCACATATCGTTTCGGAAAATTTTTTTAACTGTTAAATTATCATCATTATTATCATTATTATTATTATTTTTCGTCCAATGAGTCGTGACGGTGTAACGACGAAATTTTTTTTTTTTTTTTTTTACAAATTCGTAAAGTTGAAAGCATTCGTGACGGCCGGGGTGATTCCGACACATCGAAACCGAAAAAAAAAATTTACCGGGATGACGAAAGCGGAAACGGAAGAAGAAATGATAGAAGGAAGGAAGGGGGGAAGGGGGGAAGGGAAAAGGATAATTTCTTTAATGTGAACGGCCATTTTGGTGTGTATCGATCGATGTAAAACAAAAGAATCCCCCCACCACCACCACCACCACCAAAGGTCTTATCAGTCGTGACGTTTATCATTTGATAAATTCCATTTTAACTCTATTATTATCATCATCATTATTATTATTATTATTATCATTATTATTAGTTTGCATAACAACCGTACGCTTAACGAATTACGTTTTTACCACAAAAATTTTTAATTATGATAATGATAACGATAATATTAATAATTAAAACGAAAGAAAAACGTTACGTAAGAGAAAGAGGACGAAGAGCGGGCGGACGGGGGAGGGGGGCGGGGGAAAAGAGGAAACGAAAATAATAATAATAATAATTCGTTTGTCGTTTGTTTAAAAAAAAAAAAAAAAAAATAATTAAAATCTTTTCCGGTCGAGTCGGTTTGCATGTTAAAATTTTCTAAAAAAAAATAAATAATCAGGTGTATCTATTCCCACGATGTTTTTTTTTTTTAAATAAATAAATAAAAAATGCGCCAAAAATAAATTGTTTTGAATACGTCCCCTATACACCAGTTATTATTATTATTATTATCGTCATATTTTCCGTTACTCGAATATATTTAAAAAAAAAAACTGGGTCTGCGACCACGACTTTCTTACACCTTAAAATATTTAATTGTATGAGAGTGTGCATGCATGCCTTTGTGTTCTCTCTCTCTCTCTCTCTCTCTCTCTCTCTCTCTCTCTCTCTATCTCTCTCTTACTTCTTCGATTAATTTGATAGTTAATTTGATGATGATGATGATGATGATGATGATGATGACGATGCGGTGTCGGTTCTTCTTTTGATTCACACGTATAATACCTGTCCTTACAAACGAATGTCGTTTTAATTCTTTCTCTCTTTTTTCTTTTAATAGGTGATATAGATGATTGTCTTGTGAGCCTCATTAACCAGGGACAGTTCACACCGTTGCCGGAAGCACTTTGTTGGGTTATATTGGAATTGACGTCATCGGGTCAACACGCCGTACTCGAAAGCATAAGAAATTGTCTTCATTTATCATTTCCAGATATAGAAAAACCATCGTCTCAAGTCGTATACGACACGTTAGCAAAATTAATGTCCGATAAAAAGGTAAAAACGCATCGTTACGTCATTACTATCATCATCATCATCATCATTATTATTAATTGAATTTTGACGCCGTTATAGATTTATCAAACGTCTCAGGGTTATTTCATAATAACGCCAGAAACGAGAAGGCTTAGGTTACAACAGAAACAATCGGATTTATCTCCAAACATGAATAGAACGCACAGGAGAAGTTATAGCGATGTCAGAGAGTAAGTAAACGGAAATGCGTACATTTCTTATATCGAAACGGAAATCGATGGATCGATTGATCGATTTTTTCGTTTGTTCACAGAGAATCGAGAACGACGAAAGGTCTTCTAATGAGCAACGAAGAAGCTTTGGCATATGTTCACGGTGAAATGACGACGATACGAGATGGTGACGTCACACATCAATCAATTCAAACGAATTTAGCTGACGTCATTTGCGGAGGTGAGAAGAAAAAAATTTAATAATAATAATAATAATAATGGTAAAAAACCGTTATTCGATGATGATAATAATTATTAGATTAATTAAAAACGATGATCCCTTTAACGTTTTAATTTGTTTTTTTTTAATGTCGTGGAAAAAGAAAAATAATAATAATAATAATAATTATAAACATTGTCACGGTCGAAATAAGTCAAAGGTCAAACATTTAAAAAAATAATTTCTAACCATGAAATTTTTCTTTTTTTTTTTTTTTTCCGTCCAGAGATAATTTCACGTAATAATCGCGATTTGAATACGTTTATATATATGTATAAAAAAATAATTTTATCGTGTCATTAGATTTTAAAAATTACATCTTCGAGATAATTTTTTACATTACTTTCATCGCAAACTAAAACCCCCTCCCCTCATTTTTTTTTTTTCGTATTCCAGGGAATCCAAACGATAAAATCCTATACGCTTCCATTCCGAAAAGGAGTACGTCATTTCCGCTCGAAAGGAGAAATTCTTTGAAATTATTCGGGTCTAATAAAAGGTTAAACGGATCTTTAACGAGAAGCGGAAGCATGAAATACATTCCGCATAAAAGCGGTACCCTTTTAACGGATAGTTCGAGTTCGACAGAATATACGACATCGCAAGATTATCAACCTTTAAGTACAAGTAAGTCAAAGAGAGAGAGAGAGAGAGAGAGTGCGTGCGTGCGTGGGTGCGTGTGCGTGTCATTCCCGAAACGGAAATAGTTAAAAAAAAATTTACCGGATTTGTTTTCTCCGTTCCAGAGAAAACTTCTTTACTGGCAAGACTGTTTCGTCGAAGCGGCCGTAAAAGAGGATTAAGTGCTCCCCCAACGATTCATACATTTTCCGCACAATTCCCTCCAGCTGAATGGTTCAATCCGAAAGTGATACACATGCATTGCGTTGGAACACAGACGAAGGTAAGTTCAGTTGGAAAGGTTTCCTGAAAAAAAAAGAAAAAATTTTAATCGTTATTATTGGCGGCAGCAGGCGCAAGACACGAATTCGGATGATCAACTTCTTCAATGGGAAATTGAACCCTCGAACGGTGGTAGATACGGGACGACGAGGAGATCAAACACGCGGGACAATCACAATTTACAAAAAGAGGGTCACATATATCAGAAACCGTCGAAACAGGGAATAATGGATAAAACGAACGGGAATACGGATAGTTTAAACAGGAGACAGGAAATTGAAAGGATAAGATTATTGAAATCCGACCACTTATCCGCGGATAGATTACCAACGTCGGAAAGATCGTTGTTGTATCGGCAACTCTACGGTCAAGAAAGGTCATCGTCGTCGAGAAGGAGTTCATTTTCGAAAAGTTCGAAAAGTTTAAATCGGAATTACATGGAATTTTCCGACAAAACGATCGAGTCGTCGAGAATATACGAAGAAATCAAAAATAAAAGTTCGGAATCGTTTCCCAAATTGGTCGAAACGTTTTCCGAACGTAACGATGGCACCGGCATATACACGAAAATATCAACGAATAAAAAAACACGTTCGAACGAGGGTTTCGGTTCGGATGGTAAAAACTCTGGTAAAAAGGAAATGGTATCCTCGAATCCTACGACTCCCAAATACAGGAGAAAAATCGAAAAAAGGAGTTCGAGTTTACCGAGGAGAAAAATATCTACGACGTCGATACAAAAATCCGATGGCGTCACTCACACGGATTTCCCATATTACGATGAAAAATTATCCAAAACGGAAGAGTCGCCGATAACGCCCAATTTGACCAACAGAAGATCGACGAGTTATGAAAATGTCAATTTCGAAGATGATTTTATGAAAAAATTGAGTACAAAATCCGAGAGTAAAACCGCGGCGGGAAAATGTTCGAAAGATTCCGGAAAGGAAAAGAAAATCGAGGAAACGGATATGAATAAATTCAAACCCATAACGCCGATATATAATTTCGAAGATGGTTGTCAAGATATGACGTCACTAACATCATCCGGTTACGACACGCAAACGAATTCAATCGTATCGACTTCCGATCAAATACCATATTCTTTAAAATTAAATAAAAATTATTTGAATTCGACGACGCCACCGCCATCTTTAACCATAACCGAAGATTTCGAACAGAATAAAAATAATAATAATAATAATAATAATAATAAACTTTCGTCCGAAGATAGTTCGAGATCCGTATCGCCATATTCACCTCCGGTTAAATCGGAAAATAAGAAACAACAGCAACAGCAGCAACAACAACAGCACCCACCACTCGTTAACGTTAGTTCGAATATATCCGTAACAACCGGAAACGGTAATAAAAATTCACTTTCCGTTCAAGTGATGACCAATCCGAATCGAATAGAAGGACCTAAAGTGTTTGTGTCTTCGAGTTCTTCGGACGGTGGGAAAACACTAACGCGAGTAAAAGACAACACGTCGATATTCGTACAATCCTCTCCTGTTTCGAATTCTTCGACGACGACGACAACTGACGTCATCAACCGTCAAAATTCTAAACGAGATATCGAAAAAAATTTAAAAAAACTCGAACGATTTCCATCGCTGTACAGTCCGAAAGAAGTTTTAAAAACAGGATTCGATTGTAAAAATTATAAATTTCGTCAAAATCAAACCGATGACGATGACGTCGATGATGATGACGTCGTGAATGATGATGATGATGATGATGATGATGACGACAACGACTCCGATCTCGACGACCGGAGAAAATTTTCTGACTTCGATATAGAAACGATTATATCGAAAAATCATGAAAATTGTTCGATTGTTCAAAGCGTAGATTCGGAAAAAGACGAATACGGACTAAGTCACAAACCCATACCTAGACAACCGGAAGTCAAACAATTTTCCTCTTCCGAATTTACGCAAGATGAAAAATTATTTTCGTTCGGGAGTAAAAAAACAAATTCTAAAATACCTGTTATGAAAAATCGTAAAAATATCGTCGACAGGAGTGCCAACAATATTTTAGATACGACGCCATCTTGTTTTACGAAAACCAGAGGAGGAGGAGAATCGTTGACGACGACGACGACGATGAAAAAAGATTTCCACGAATTTCCAAGTCTCACCGATTTATCCCTCAATTTTAAATCCATAGCCGCACAAAATATATTGAATAACATAAGCGTGACGAGCGTTGATACTTTGGTCGAAGTCAACATGGCCGCCAATAATTCCAACGAAAAATCAAATAATAATAATAATAATAGCAGCAGCAGCAGCATTAACAACAATAATAATAATAATAATAATAGTAATCCTCTCGTAAATCTTCAAACGGATTTCGGAGTGATCTGAAAAAAAAAAAAAAAAAAAAAAAAAAAAAATTAATAAATAAAATAAATTCCCTCCTCCTCCTCCTCCTCTCGCAGGTAATTTTACCGCCATTTTTTTTTACGTTTAATAAATATTATTATTATTTTCATTTGTACATAACTTATGTATAAAAAAAAAAAAAAAAAAAAAAAAAAAAAAAACCGTTTTTCTATTCCCCCCTTATATTCTTTTACTTTTATATGTTTAAAAAAAAAAAAATTTTAAATAATAATAATAATAATAATAATAATAACATTTTTAATTTTTTTATAATATATCGCCATTATGTATTTTTAATTATTAAAAAAAAAAAAAAAAAAAAAAAAAATTTTTAAACATGTCTGAAATTGTTCATCTACCCTTTTTTTTCATTTTTATTTGTGTAAAATTCATTTATATTATAAATATATATATAAATATATACATATTTACATATAACTGTTTTGTTTACAAAATAATTATTTAATTTTAAAAGTCATAGAGTAATTAAATCCTCGTCCCTCTCGCGCCAAAAAAAAATTTCTATAAAAATAATAATAATAATAATAATAGTCGCGTTTCTTTAAAATTTCTTTTTTGCCATCATATACGCTGCGTATCGAACATAAAGAGACCGTTAAAACCGATTTCGATATATCGATTTTTTTTTTTTTTTTTTTTTTTATTCTATGATTATTCGTTAAACGAAATGAATTTACCGTTGTTTTCAAATTTCCCGCGTAAAAAATTTTTTAAAAAAAATCAACATATCGAAATATATTAATTAATTAATTATTAATTGAGTAAATTACATGTTTTCACCCCCCTCCCTCCTCCTCCCTCGTGATTACGAAAGAGAAGAGAAAAAACGTTACGTTATTAAAACAATAATAATAAAAATTACGTTAATAAATAAATAAATAAATAATTAATAATAAATTTTAATTATTAATAATAAATAAAAAAAAAAGAAAGAAAGAAAGATTTTTTTTTTTTTTTGTTTAATTTAAACTTTCGCGTGCGATTTTATGTATTTAGTGCGTGCGTGCGTGTGCGTGCGCGCGTTTGTGTGTCTGTGCGTGCGTACGCAATAAAATTTCCTTTCATGTTTTTAATTACTTATGCGATTTTTCATTAAAATTTTTTTTTTTTTTTTTGATTACAACCGGAAACGGTTATAGTCGGTCACGTGTCTTTTTAAAACGATTCTTTCGTTCGTTTTCATTACGGGTATTACATCCCCCGAATCTAAAAGAGAGAGAGAGAGAGAGAGAGAGAGAAAGAGAAAGAAAGAAAATTAAAAATTTTTTAAATCGACTGGAAAAATAATTTTCCTTTCATTGACGTCATGACGTTATTAAATTTTTTTTTCTTTTCGGCGGCGGTTTATAAATAGAATAATGAATCTAAAAAAAGAAATGACGATGATAATGATGATGATGATGATGATGATGACGACGAATAAAAGGAGAAAGGTTGGAAGAAACAAAAAAGAGAAAAGAAGGGGGAAAAATAAAACGTCAAAATGGAAAGGTGGAAAAGGGAGAAGAAGGGGAAATATGAAGGTAAAAGATTTTTTTATTCGCCCCCCCACCACCACCTTACCCCCACCCCCTCCACCTACCAACCACGCGAAAAAGAAAGAAAAAAAAAATTAAATGAACTTATTAAAAAACTTTTTTTTTTGTTTTTTTTAAAAAAAAAAAAAAACTAAATGGACAAAATCGTGACTTAAATTTCCATTATAAAACTTTACCATTATTATCATCATCATTATTATTATTATTATTATTACCTCACATATATATAAATATATATAAATAAATATGTCACGGATTAACTTGAGTCGATTCAGTGCCTTTAAACAGTTCGGAGACACTCTGCGAACGGTTCGAATCGTATCGTAAAAAAAATTTCAACGTTTTTACGTTTACCGTTTACCGTTTTATCATCATTATTATTACTACTCGCGATAATAATAATAATAATAATAATAATAATAATAATAATTACAGTTTTTTTTTCAATTTTTTTTTTTTTTTTTTTTTTTGTCGTAAGTATCGTTTACCATTATTTAAATCGTTTTTGTTTTTTTTTTTTTTTTTTTTTTTCAAAATCATAGAGTAAATAAATATATATAAAAAATAAGTAAACAAAATATTATTTGCGGTGTTGCGAAATCGGTCATCAATCGGTCGGTGGCGTTTCTTTAAAAATTAACATATAGTAATTTGTTATTGTTTTTGTTTTTTTTTTTTTTTTTTCCATAGAGTAATAAATAATTTTTTTTTTTATTATTTTCGATCCTGACACGTTTATAAACAAATGAAACGCGCGCCATAAACAAGTTTTTAAGCTCAATTACGTGAGCGTATATATATATACATATATATATTTTATTTTTATATTACTTTTTTCTTTTTTTTGATTACTTTATTATTACTATTATTATTATTATTATTTCTCTTTTTTTCTTTTTTTTTTTTAATCGCGTGTGAATGTGTTTTCGTTTGTAATTTTTATTTATTTATATATATATACATATATATATATATATTTCGTCCATCTTTCTTTCTTTCTTTATTTATTTTTGTATTAATGTTAAAAAATCAATATTTTACCTTTTTTCGTTTTTTATCCATCCTTATTTTCAATTCCATCATCGATCGATCTTTTTCTTTTTCATTTTATTTTATTTAACTCCTTTTATTTATAATAATAATAATAATAATAATAATAATTTTTTTCTTATTATACGCCGCTAAAACAAAAAAAAAAAAATATATTAATAATATTAATAATAATAATAATAATAATAATAAATTTTTTATTTATGTTTATATTCGAGTGTGCGCGGGGGAGGGGGCGCGCGTTCATTTGTGCGTGGTCGTGATTTAAATTTTTTTTAAATAATAATAATAATAATAATAATTTCTATATAACTAACCCCGGGGAGAAAAAAAAAAAATAACCAAAATTGTGTTTGTAAATGAGCTGAAACAACAACAACAACAACCACAACAACAACAACAACAACAACAATCACGATACATCCAACACACAGTATTAATAACAAGAATAATAATAATAATAATAACAATAATACGAAGAAAAAGAAAAAAAAAAAAATCAACGTCATGAGTTTAGAAGAAGGACCTTTCGTGTTTCGTGTCAACGAAAATGGTTCCGGTCCTGATTTATTGATGCAGGTAAGTGTGTAATCAAAACGATAATAATGATAATCATTACCATGCGAATCCGTTTCCCGTACACGATCCTCACCATTTTTATTTATTTATTTATTTCGATTTCGATTGTAACGTAATTTTGTCTATGCATAATTTTATTTTGTAAAAACAAACCTAAAACGATAAATATTCGATTCTTTTTAAGTGTAATAAATAACATTTTTTTTTTTTTTTTTCGGTATAAAACAATAAATAAAAAATTTTTTTTTGTTGTTTTGAATGAAAACGAAAATGAAAATAATAATAATAATAATAATAATAATAATAATAATAATAATAATAATAATAATAATAATAATAATAAACCAACAAGTTTGACGATAAAAAAAAAAAAAGAAACGAAACCTTAAAATTTTTTTTTTGGTGCACGAAACTCTTTCCCTCTCTCTCTCTCTCTCTCTTCCTGTTTCCCTCTCTTTCTCTTTCTTTAATTTCTTTGAAAATTTTGTCGTATCCCTTCCCGTCGTTTCCCTCCAACTTTTTTTTTTTTTTTCGTTTCTCTCTCTCTCTCTCTCTCTCTCCCTCTCATTCTTCTTTTCGTTTTCTTGTAAATAAATTTATTATTTTATTTTTTCATTTTCATTTTCGTTTTCGTTTTTTGACAAATGGTAGCCATTTAATTTTTTCTTTTTATTATTCATTAGTTTTTGTAAATTATTAAACTGAAAATAAAAAAATAAAAATTTATTAATCGTTTAGATGATAATCGTTCGTTTTGGGGGGGGGGGGGGAAACGTTCAAAAACTTTTCCGAGTCCTAATTTTCATTTCGTGTCTCCTAAATAATCATAAATTTTATTATTATTATTATTATTTCTCCCGTCCCCCGTTCCCCGCTCCCGCCCCCCCCGCCAACAAACATTAAAAATGAAATTTTATTATTAAACCTTGTTCCAATTACTTTTTTCAAATCACGATGATAATGATGACGTTTTCAGGTTTGTGCCGAAAGAGGATGGAAAGAATATGCGGAAAATAATTCAACGAAAGATAGTTGGAATCTATGGTGGAAAACTTCGGCATTTTCAATATCCCAACACAAACAGTTAAAAGCATGGCAGGTTTGTTTGCGGGTGGAGGATAAGAAGGAGGGTAAAAAGGAAAAAATTGTCATTTTATAAATCCCGCAACCTTTACTCAATCTCACGCCATTTCCTTTCAGTTTACCAATCACATGCCCAAAGGATCCACGATATGTAGAAAAGATAATTTGGCGAGAAATTTAAAATGTATGAAAAAAGTTTACGGAGGAATTTACGACATAAGGTCGGTCGGTTGTTAACGCAACAACAACAATCAATCACGACAAACAACAAACAACAAACAATCAATCGTGACAAATCATCTTATCAATCATTTATCAATTCCATTACCATTAAACGAATATAAATTGTTTATCGATTTTGATGATGATGATGATGATGATGATGATGATAATGAAATGTTTTTCCAGTCCTCCAGGTTACAACCTACCATTGGAATATACGAAATTAGTTGCCGATTGTTCTCGTCACGACGACGACGAAGATGACAATCAAAAAGTATGGATATGTAAACCCGTTAGTCAAAGTCAAGGAAGAGGAATTTTCTTGTTCAAAGTATTTTTTTCCATCCTTAAAATAATAATAATAATAATTTTTTTTCTCTCTCTCTCTCTCTCTCTATCACGTGACACACACGTTTCTTTTTCTTACTATTTAGAGTTTAAACGATCTGTCGTACGATTCGAATGCTGTCGTACAAAAATATATAAAAAATCCATTATTGATCGGAGGTTATAAATTCGATTTAAGATTATATGTTTGCGTACCTTCATACCATCCATTAACCGTTTATTTATATAAAGACGGTTTGGTTAGGTGAGTCTCGTCTCTCTATCCCTTTTTTCATTTTCCAAATATTTTTCATAATAATAATAATAATAATTTTCATTTTTTTTCTTTTTTTCATTAAGATTTAGCACGGATAAATTTTCGCTGTCGGATTTGAATAATCCATTTTGTCATTTGACAAATAGTTCTTTAAATAAATTAGGACCTGGTTACGCGGAACAAAAAGAACGAATCGGAGCGGGTAACAACAACAACAACGCGAAACGCAACAACCTTTTTCTAAATACCTGAACATAAAAAAATTTTTTTTTTTTTTTTTTAAAAAAACAAAATTTCCAATTAAAATAAATAACAACAATATTATTATTATTATTATTATTATTATTATTATTATTATTATTACGATTTTTTTATTTTCCCACAGGATGCAAGTGGAGTTTCACGCAACTTCGACAATATTTTCAACAGGCGGGAATACGCGATTGGTTACTTTGGCAAAGAGTTAGCGCATTGGTCACGTTAACCATTTTATCACAGAGTACTTCCGTTCCTCAAACAATCAACTGTTTCGAATTTTACGGTTTCGACGTTCTCATAGATGAAAAATTAAAACCCTGGTTGCTGGAAGTAAATAATAATGATAATGATAATGATAATGATAATAATAATAATTTTTTTTTTCTAACTATTAAAATTCATGTCAAACCTTTTGTTTTTTTTTCTTTTTTTTTTTTTGTTCACGTCAAATATTTATAAAAAAAAAATTTTAGGTAAATTTAAGTCCTGCTTTGGGAAATGATTGTAATGTTGATTCTATTGTTAAGAAACCATTATTACATGATCTGTTTGATCTCTTAGGTCTCCCCGTGTGTTACACAGGTCTCTCTTTATTCACAGTCTATTCTCCGCCCTATGAAAATGAAATCCAACGTTATTACGCTACGTGAGTGTGTGTGTGTGTGTGCGAAACAGAAAAAAATTCGACAAATAATCTTATGCGTGATCTTTTTACAAAAAAAATTTTCTCTCTTTCCAGGCACATTAAAAGTAAACACGAACACGATGCAGCACAACGTCAAATGAATTTGACTAGAGCCAATTACAACGGTCACAAATTAACGAACGTTAGCCACATTCGTACGTTCGGCGGAATAAAACCTTCGTCTGTCGTATTGGCCGCATCGGCGGTCAATAAATGGCGAAGAAAAAGGAGGAGCGGATATTTGTTCGGACCGCCGTTGAGACAAAAATACGACGTCGATAAAAAAAGATCCATCAAAACTCAATCAAAATCCGACATATCGTTACGGAGTACGAATAACAACGTCGCACCCGCATCCTCGAACAAAACGAAACTGGAAAGAAAAACGATAAACGATAATGATAAAAAATTAGATGAAAAAACCGACGAGGACGAGTCGTCGTCGTCGTCGCCGTCGCCGGGAGCGGGGGCCCCGAATCAATCCCAATGTAAAAACAATACGAACAAAACGATCAAGAGAACTCGGGACAAACCCGATAAGTTAAAATTGAACGGTAATAACGATCCCCCCGTCAAAGACATTAAATTTAAATCAACGATAAAAGCGACGTGTTCGGACAATTCGAAAATATTCATCGAAATTGAAAATTTAATAACGAACGATAAGCAGGGTAAAAAGAAAAGGATGGAAGGTTTGCCTCTCAGCAAGGAAAAAAGGCATACGAAATCGAGAATAGTGGATTTTAAGGGTCCCTCAATGTGCGAAAAACAGAAAAAAGTTTTGTTTAAAAATAACGAACACGTAAAAAAAATTGTTTTGCCCTTTAATAAAACCATCGCGGCATCGAAGGGATTCAAAAACAGATCGAAAAATCAACCCTCCGCACTGTGGGGCAACGGAAAAGATTGGCAGGCTCCCGTTAAACGCGAGGGAAACTGGGAACGAATATATCCCCTCAACAATTTCAATAATTTCAATCAGACCTACGAAGAAGATTATCTGGGTAATAAATTCGCCATTGGCGACAAACAAATTAAATTTGTCGTTCACCACATCACGAATTTCATTAAATACTCGAAACAAATTTACTATAAGGATATTGACGCCAGCGAAGAAGAATTAAATGCTCAGCTAATGAGTCACATGGGTATGAACGGTAATGTTTGGCTCCCCAATAAATAAATAAATAAATCACGGAAATTTTCAAGCCCTTCACTCACTCACAACGTTCATTCTCTTTACTGTGTCACGCACATACATACATACAAACAAACAAACAAACAAACAAAAACAAACAAACGACGGGCGAACGGGTGTGCATCATCGAAAAATTATCCAAATTTATCTTTTCTTTCGAACCTACTTATCAACTTTTTGTCCAACATACGTATATACAATGGGATGATGAGTTTTCCCGGGACTCGAAAATCCGCCAAATCACGATCCTCTTTAAAATAAACAATCAAAAAAAAAAAAAACAACAAAATTCGGTTGATTATGTTACGAAGTGCTGTCATCGTGATTGATTGATTTTTTTTTTTTTTTTTTTTTTTTTAAATAGAAAAATAATAATAATAATAAAAACAAACTTTTTGGAAAATTTTTCGTGAAGTCGAAAATCGAATCGAATCGAATTGTTGTTGTCTTTGACTAAAAAAATCTTATCAAACGAAATCAATTGGTTTTATGCTGTCGATGTTATCGTACTAGAAAAAAAAAAAAAATAATGAAAAAATAAATAAATCAATAAATCGTGATTCGCAAAGTTGCGACAACTGTCGAGAAAAAAAAAAAAAAAAAAAAAAAACTTGTTCATCATTTCCTACTCACCATTTCCGGATTCGAATCGCAAAAAACTTTTAATAAATTTTCCGGCAAACCACATTCTCCTAAATTTTCAATAAAAAAAACTGACGATGTTTTTTTGAGTTCATCTGAAAAACAAAAAAATTAAAAATTAAAATAATAATAATAATATCTAAATTTTATATATTTGAATGATTTTAAACAAAATAAATAAATAAAAAATTTATAAAAATTTTATTTTATTTTTTATTTTTACCTGTGTCTTGACACAATTTTGAAGTTTGCGTGAATCCAGACATTTGTTTAAAAGACGATACGGATATGGAATATTGAATTTTATCGCTATTTAATAAATTCGCCATTTGTCTCAATCCGTGAGGCAAAACGGGTCCGTCAACTTGTATCGAATGAAAAACATTCCCGTCAACTTGCACCATCGAATCCCGAATCTGATAAAATAAATTTTTTTTTTTTTTGTAATGCAGTCGTGAAAATTAACGTTTACACCCTAAATCTCTTGTATCGCGAGCGATAAACCTTTTGTAAAAAAAAAAAAAAAAAAATAAAAGTTAATAATTAACCTTGCAAGATTTAAGGGTACCGTGTAAAAATCCAGTGGGAGCAAGTAGCGTCGGTGGAATACCCGTATACGGCCCTGTATTTGCTATGCAACTTTTACAATTAACCAAAACGTTAAAAAACGATTGAATTTCCATTCCTTGCACGAGTACCAACGATTCGTCAGAACCGTCAATTAATCTCTCCTTAGCATGATCTATGCTTTTCTAAAACACAAAAAAAAGAAACATGGTTGCTTACGTTCGGGTAAAAAGTGTAAATAAATAAACGTTAACAATTACTACCTGTGACTTGGTAAGTATTTTAATTTGTTGAGCATCAACCTCTAACGATTCGAGCCAGTCTTCGTCTCCGGAAAGCTCTTCGTTTTCATTTATCGTTATACTTTCCAAATTATTTTTATTTTCTCCGACACTTTTTCTTTTTTTTAATGGCATCGTATATGTTATACCTACAATTTAAACTTTACTTAAGCTATACGATTTCAAAAAAAAATTACGATTACAAATTGATTTTTCCTCCTGACCTTCGTCATCTAATAATTTTCTAAATCCTCTTGTTGTGGGAGTTATCATTGCGTGAATTTCTGGAATTCCTGCCATACCGGCTGCTCGAAACAAGCAGTAAAAATGATTTGCAATCACATAAAAATAAGGACACTTGTTGACTCGAACAAGCTGAAAATATATATTAATAAGTTAATTTATTTATTATAAAAATAAAAAAAATACACACAAATCATGTACTGAACCTGATACAAAGATTTAAATGCACTCGTCCATTCTGTGATGAGAGATTGAGTCATCGAAAGTTGTGCTGATAATAAATTCGAACTGAAAATAAAATGTTTTCATTATGTATAAATAATTTAAAGGATTTGAACAAACACATTAAATACATTTAACACATTTAAAATTACTTATAAACTTTTACACTTACTTGACTTTTTCATAACTGATCCTCGGAAATAAAGATAACCAAGGTATGTTAGGATGCTGCCAGTATAAGCAACACTGATGAAATTTAGCATTATTGGTAACATCAACTTGAGTATTTCTTCCCAAAATTTTTTCACTATCGCATGCATCAAGACATCTAATAAAACTTTAAAATTAAAACTGCATTAGCAAAATAAATTGTGGAAAATTTTTTCTTTTTAATATTAATTTACATTTTTATTATTAAAAATAAACTAACCCAGTTATGCTGCAAGCCTCTTCGCATGTTTTTAATGATGCACTACAGGAAAAAGATTTTGGCGACATGATTCTAAGTTTATTTTTTAATGACCAATCTATCGGCATGGCTAATCCGTCTTTTTGAATTTTAATGGCCTGCTTCAAATTTCCAGGATCTTTTCTAACTTGCTGATAAAACACATAAATTTTACTTTTAAGTTTAATTTTTTTTTTTTTTTTAGATGATTGAATACTACATACCTTATTTTGATTTAAATGCTGAAGAATGTTGGCAAATGAATTTGGTATTTCGCTTGAAGGTTTTTTCTCAGTGTTATTCAATAACATAAAAATTGTCGAATCATTCGAAATGTCAGTTTCTATTCCGCTTTCATCGGTTGTATCTCCAATTTTGCCAGATGGTTTATTTTCTATCCTTTTAAATTATTTATATTTGTTAATAATAATAATAACAACAGGCATTAAAATAATTTATTTATATGTACCTGGCTGCAAATGGATTTCTTCTTTTAGGTAATGGATAATCAAAACTATCTTCACTATTTGAACTATATGAAAACATTCCAGAAATGTGATCATTACCATTCATTCTAGAGCTCAAAGCTCTTTTCTTTTGTTTGAGTTTATAATATTTCATTACTTCGTCAGGTCTCTTCCATTTTGGTGAAGATTCTTCTAATATGCTATTATCATCCATATTTTATTTTATGAGAAATAATTCAATTATAAAATATTTAAGGCCAGCCTTAATTAAAATACACTTTTAAAATGAATTAACATGTTTCTCTTATTTTACAAAAAAATAAATGCCTTAATTTGTTAAATAATAATAAAACATTATAAAAAAAAAAAAAAATCTTAAAATATACTCGGTCATGACAAGCCAAGCATTGTACTAGAGAAAGTGAGTGGCAAAAATCCGTTAAAAACTGTTATTTTAAATTTTTTTTTTTTTATACGACCTTACAATTAATTATAAAACATTACACGAGTTAAAAAATATCATTTTGTTTTTTTCTAAAACTTAAAAACTACGATTCGATTAATACAATTATTAATAAAATTTTTTAATTAACTTAAAAATACTTGTTACATTAATTTTAAAAAAAAAAATTATGCAATTTTATCACAGCCTTCTATAATAATTGTGAAAATGCGCGTGTTAAACTCTATGGCAAATTTTCACAGAATAATAATAATACGCGCCCTTGTCGAATATTTTTTACAACGGTTTTTTTTTTTTTTTTTCAAATATTATTATAAAAAATTCATGTGAAATGCATTTATCATTTACATTTTGATTAAAAACTAATAATAATAATAATTCGGAAGTAATTTATTATTTATCCATTTCGAATCTTTTTCTTTAATTCCTTCCTCATTAAAAATAATTATTTTACATAATTTAAAATTGCATTCATAAAAAATAAAAAATTAATTAATTAATTATTGATCCGTAAAATCGATTTTTGTTCACTTACAATCACTTTTACTGGTATATTTAAATAATTACATAAAAATCTAAACTAAATTACGTCACAGTGTTTATTGACCACCATTACTTTACTCCAGTTTTTTTTTTAATAGTTTAAATAACTTTTATTTTTAGATAATCATTTTATATAACATTAATTTAACAACAAAATAATCAATAAACTGACCATGGTTAAATACATCAAATCTCATTAAAACATTTTTATTGATGATTATCCATATTAATCAAGCAATTAATGTGTCCTTCCATTAACAGGAGTCATATCAACAACAAAATGGTGGAATTTATAAAACAAATTTATGATTACATCAAATGTTTGTCTTTTTCAAAACAAAAGTTACAATTACAAGTATAAACACATGCAGACATTTTAAACTGTTGTAAAACAATAAACACCATTCAACTTATGATAGTTACTTAAGTTAAATAACAGCTGAAAAAAAATTCCTTCCCCCCCCTTTTTCTTTGTTTAAATAATGTTATAATGAAACCAATAAAAAAATTAATAATATATTTTGCTTGTAAAAATAACCACATTGATTTAAGTATACCAATGTTACATTCATTGTGGTTAAAAAAAAAAAAAAAAAAAAGTAATTATTAAATGTTTATATGATCAAAAGTAAATATACACATGAAAAGTTTGTATAAATAAGTGAGAAAAATTTCAATTGATATCAGTTTGTAATAGAAAATCATATAAAAACTTTGTAATATTTAAAATTAATTTTAAAATTTCAATTTAAAAAAAAAAAAAAATATGAAAAAATGTTTGGTGAGTTATATCAATTATTTTTTTTTTTTACACATTTATCCATAATTAATAATTTAAGAATTATATAGAATTATAATCAAAATATACAAAATTATTATTATTATTTTTTTTTTCAGTTTTCATTTGTTTTTTATTTAAACATAATTTTTACTGTTGGAAGCCATGATGATAATCAAAAGGATTATCATGTGAGTAAATCATTAATAACTAATTTAACTTATGAAAATGTAAAAACTTTTACCTTTTTTGGTTTTTTTTCCCTCTTAGGATCATCCCAAATACGAATTCGAATATGAAGTTCACGATACCCATACGCAGGATGACAAAAAACAATGGGAAACGAGAGATGGAGACGCCATCAAAGGTTCCTACAGGTATTTTCACTACACTTTGTTTTAAACTTTAATTTCGTTTTATTTCCATACCTTTTTTCTTTAGCTTAATACAACCGGATGGAAGAATAAGAATCGTTACTTATAGTGCCGATAGTAAAAACGGATTTCAAGCCGAAGTTAAATTTGTAGGAGAAGCCCAACATCCAACCGAAAATTTCAAATTCGGAAAAGAAGGACAATCGTCTGCTGTTCCAAAATTAATAGAAAGCGGTGCATTTCAAAACGCGCCAATTCCAATTAATCCAATGCAATACGTTCCTGTACCTTATACTTATGGATACACAATATACCATACATCCATTAAACAATATCCGATTGAAAATTCTGGTGTTGGTTTGGGTTATACCCTCGTACCTGTACCTGACTTGAATAGTGGAAATATTGAAAGAGAAATTCAACAATCACCAAATGGTGAACTTATATCAAAAACATAAATCGTTTGTAAATTTGTAGATAAAAAAAAATCAAATCAATGTTGTTATTTATAATAAATTATTTTTTTTTAAAAATTGGCTTAATTTATAGTTTTCAATTTTTTTTTTTTTTTTTTTTCCCTCTTGTCAATAAATTAAACGACAAAGTTTCCATTTATATAAATTTAACTTGGAAAAAGTGTCATTGTATCATTTTGCAAAACTTTTCGAAAAGTGCAAAACACTTTAAATAATACAGAAAATTTTCAATAAAGTTTTAATGTGATTTTAAAAAAGTCAAATAAATTGATAAAACCAACTGAAAATCAATTCTGTAATGATAAAACAATTTAAATTTTTTAAAAATTTTATTTCATGGTTTTAAATTTATTCGTTTTACGCTTAAATATTAAATATCAAGTTGATTACTATTATTATCGAAAATTATTTCTTCTGCTAGAAAATTTTACTAAATAAAAATTAAATCTTGATAGTTTCACTTCACTTTGTTTAGCAGATACATATCCTATTAAAAAAAAGTTTTCGAAAATTTAAACAAATAAATGTTTCGATTTTATAACAAAAAAAAAATTATTTTAGGTTTTTGCCTTTTATTTTAGTAATTGTTTCAAACCTGCATTTCTACAATTTTGTTCTGAGTCATTAAAAGAAAATAAACTTGTTAAAAATAATTCACACCATGTCTTTTTTTTTTTTGCAAATCAAAATTTAATTACAAAATTAGTAAAATAATTGAGTTTCGATTAATATTTTGCTAATCATTTAATTGTAATTTTAAAAGATAATGTGTGATTAATCTAAATATAAAAATTACTTTTAAAAACTTCTTTTTTTTGTTGTAAATAATCTTTTTGCATTTTAGAACTATAGTGTTAGCATGAATTTATTTAATTGACAATAAATTTTTTAAAAAAAATGAAAAACTTCTTAAATGTATGAATTGATATTCGTTTAAATTTTGAATTTTTCCAAGTGAAAAAAAAATTAAATTAAATAAAAAATTTACCATTTACTGCAAATTTAATCAAATATAATATTATACAATAATAAAAATATAATTATTTGATTTGTTATTTGTAAAATTAAAAAAAAAAAAAATACCCAAATGTTAATCAGACATGTTTAAAATGTATATTTAAAATGTATTTTTTTACATAAATTAAATAAAATTTCAATATAAAACGAATATAATATAAAATTTTTATTTATAATTAATAGTTTTAACATTGATTTATTACCTTCGATTAATATTAATCAGTTTAAAACGGTTAAAAAAATTTTAATTGACATATCGTTAGAAATAATGTCTGTTGAAATGTAACAAATCGTAAAGTTATAGAGCTCAATTATAGAAACAAAGGAAAATTTTTTTGTTAGTGCCACTCTCAAAGGAATAAAACGATGAAGATCGTAGCATTCGGCATTTTAAATGAGGTAAGTTGACAAATATTATTCTCGTAATTTGATATTGTTGGGGTTTTAAATTGATTAAATTATGTTTAAATAATTATTGCAAGGTTTTAAGTTTTAAATATCGAATTATTAATGGATAAAAAATTTGAATAAATATATCGAATACTAATTGAAATATCGATCTTTCAGAACACAGCTCAGAAAAGTTTGTTTACGTTTGCTTGTTCTTGTTGCAAGTAAATATCGTTTGTGCTTATTTTTAAAATAATATTCAAAATTAAATTTTAAACTTTTTCTTTTTCTTTATTTTTTTTTTTTTTTTATATTAAAAAACCGTTAATTATTAATTTAATTAATAAAAAAAAACATCATTATAAACTTATTTATTATATAAATAAATTTTTTAAAAATTATTAAATGATATTAAAGAGTATAACAAAATTTAGTTCAAATAACAGAACTAATAAAAAAATAATAATAAATTTTTTTTAAAAAAAAAATGTAAATTGATTGTTTTATTATTATTATTATTATTATTTATGCCAAAACAATTATTTTGTTTTTTTTAAATAAATAAATAAATTAATATTTTTACACATATTAAAATTGTTATTATTATTATATTCGGGTGAGTTTTTTTAAAATTTAAATTATGTTGTTTTTGTTGTTGTAAAAAAATTTTTTTTTTTTTTTATTATAATTAATATTATTTAATTGATTTTAAATTTTCAGATAATGTTACATTAGAGTATTTTATAATGTATGCTAAAGGTAAAGGTTCATCAGTTCCTTCTGATGCACAAGCTGGAGAAAAATTAGCTTTGTATGTCTATGAATATTTATTGCATGTCGGTGCACAAAAAGCAGCTCAGACGTTTTTATCGGAAATTAGGTGGGAAAAAAATATCACATTAGGTGAACCTCCCGGGTTTTTACATTCCTGGTGAGTAATATGTTTAATTATTTAAATACCATTTTCAACACATTTGTTTACAATAAATCAAGGTTACAAATATTTACAAGATAGACTTTTAAATAAATTGAAAAAAGAAAAAAAAATTTTTTTTTTCTTACAGCTAATTGTGATATCGACGTTTTATTATCATTAAATTTCATTCATCATTTCCTGATATTATTTTTATGTAATAATTGTAATTAAATTGTTTGTCTTTTGTTGTACAATAATCTAAGCATAATGATTTTTGTTTTTATCAAATTTTTTTTTTTAACGATTCAAGTTCTTTTGTTGTGATTTTCAAAATGTATAAAATTAATTGATTGATCGGCCAACAGGTGGGGTGTTTTCTGGGACCTATATTGTGCAGCACCCGAGCGTCGAGATACATGTGAACATTCAAGCGAAGCTAAAGCTTTTCACGATTATGGATTTGTTAATTCTGGTTATGGAGTGAATGGTGGTTTAGCACCCAGCCCTCTTGGTCAAATGCCACCAAATGATGGTATGGCAGGTTGGTTATTGTTAGGATGAAAATTGTGATTAGTTTTACTCTGATTAAAGCTTCGATTTTTACTCGAGAATGTTAAAGATTTGGAATAAAATGTTAAAATTTTTTTTAGGTGGTCCAGTACCTCCAGGTTTTTTCCCTAACAGCACAATGAGACCATCCCCACCCACACAACAACAAAGTCCTCATCCCCAACATGGACAAATGATGCCTGGACAACCTTTCATGGGGCCTAGGTATCCGACAGGGCCAAGAGGAGGGCCAGGCGTTAGAATGCCAATGGGTAGTGATTTTAATGGTCCTACAATGTCAAACAACTTAGATCCAACTAGGCAAGGGCCGCCAGGCATGTCAACAATGGGTAAGTTATTTACAAAAAAAAAAAAAAGAAAAGAAGAAGAAGAAGAAGAAGTAGAAAGAAAAACGTTAGATAATGGTCATGTTATTTTATCGATTAGGAAATCCTCGAATGAATCCGCCCCGAGGACCAGGAATGGGTACGATGGGACCCGGATCATACGGACCGGGAATGAGAGGACCTCCGCCAGGAAACAGTATGGGTCTAGGTGGACCAGGTGGCCCCCCTCAAGGGCCCGGTGGACCCGGAATGCCTCCATTTTCAATGGCGGGACCTGGTCCCGGAGGTAGACCGCAATGGACGCCAAACACTTGCTCTTCTATGACTTATTCCAGTTCATCTCCAGGTAATTACGTTGTTCATCCAGGATCTACAGGCCCACCTGGTCCAGGTAACTGACTTATAAATATCTGTAGTTAAGAAGTGACAGGCACACGCGCGATAGGAGTAGACAACCATTGTATTACATAATCTCCAGGTGTAGAAAATTAAAATTAAATTTTTTAGGTACTCCAATCATGCCAAGCCCGCAAGACTCATCGAACAGCGGAAACGAGAACATGTATACTTTAATGAAATCAGTTCCAGGAGGGACCATGCCGGGAGATTTCTCAATGGGAGGTGACCCCGATCCAATAGGACCCAATACGATGGGCCCCATCGGACCCAACACCATGGGACCCGTTATGAACGAAGGATTGGATGGAATGAAAAATTCGCCAGTAGATGGCGGCCCTGGTAAATGATGAATTGAAATAATAATAATAAAAAAAACACGTGTATTTACGAACACGTGCATACAACTATTTTTTTTTTTTTTTTGTGCACAGGAACTCCGAGAGACGATTCCGGGTCCGGAATGGGTGATTACAACTTGGGAAGTTTTGGCGGACCCGGTGAAAACGACCAAAACGAATCAGCCGCCATTTTAAAAATAAAAGAAAGCATGCAAAAGGAAGCGAAAAGATTTGAAAAGGATTCGGACCATCCAGATTATTTCATGTCGTAGATGTCTGAATTAGAAACTAATTTATATTACCCTATGATAGAGAAACATCAAAAACGGAAACAGGTTTTTTTTTTTTTTTTTTAATCATAAAACTATAAAAGTATTTTCGAATCTGTAGCCACGAAAAATATTTTATTTATTTATATCGAGAATTTATTTATTTATTTTTTATTTTTTTTTTTTTTGGCGCGCCGACGTTTTAGTTTTTTATTATTATTATTATTATCATTATTATTTTAAAATGACGACCGAACGATTTTTTTTTTTTATTAATTTTTTTTTTTATTTCCACGACTCGAGTAAATATTAAAAAATATTTTTCACGTAGCTACAAATTATTTAGATGTATAAAATTAGTGATCGGATCCTTTTTTATTATTATTATTATTATTATTATTATTTATTTTTTAATTGAGTGTCAAGCCCTAACAGGTCATACATACATATTTATTATTATTATTATTATTATTGTTATTATTTCTTAATCAATCAATCAATCAATCATGTCGCAATTTTACAGTATTATTTTGACAATTTTTTTTTTTTTTTTTTTTTTTCTCGACAGTTTTTCACTTCCTGTTTGCCTGATAGTTTTTTTAACGTTTTTTTTTATTTTTTATCCGTATATATATATATATATATATATATATATATATATATATATATATATATATATATATATATATATATATATATATTATAATATAAATGTATATGAAAAAAAAAATATATTGTGCAATGAAATTAAGCCGGATATGAAATTGTACAGGACTAAAAAAAAAAAAAAATCGTGGTTAGGGGAGAGGAGGAGAGGGGGGAAAAGCAAAGGGGAAAAGGTGTAATGGAATTTTAGTTTTTTATATATATATATGAATCGATAAGGGCGAGTAGGAGGAGAAGGAGGAGGAGGGGAAACGAATAAATTATAATATATATATATATATATTTTAACTTATTATTATTATTATTAATTTTTAAATTTTAAATACGTTTTATTATTATTATTATTATTGTATTTGTATTGTTTTTTTTTTATGATGATGATGATGATGATGAATCTGTCTGATATGATAAATGTTATCACTTTTACAATTATGACTACTGCTGTTGGTGCTACTACTAGGGGTATTACTACTACTACTGGTACTACTACTACTACTGCTACTGGTACTACTACTTTCTTTTGGAAACTCTTTTCGAATCAGACGAAATTTTATTTATTTAAAAAAAAAAAAAAAAAAAAGAAAGAAAGAAAATGGACGCCGCTATAGGATTTTGTTTTTTTTTTTTTTTTTCTGACTGTTTGATCGATCGATTTTTCGTTCCTTTCCAACTGGGGGGGAGGGGGAAAATGTGGGAGTTACAAAAAAAAAGGAAAATATTTAAATTGTTGGGGGGTTTTTATTTTTGATATGATTTTAACGATAGCCCTAGTTGTTATATTGGTGATAGTGGGGATGTACTTTTACGTTTTATATTTAATTTATTCTGGTGCCGTACCAATGTAATGAAAGTAAACAAAAAAAATTGTTTTTTTTTTTTAAATTACGATGACGATGATGATGATGATGACGATGAGGATGACGATGATGATGATGATTATTATTATTATTATTTTCACATTTGAAAACGATTGGATTCCATGATGATGATGATGATGATGATGATGAGTATATGACGAAATTTTCCCAGCATTTATTCGAGGTTATTCATTCTACCCGATTCCTCATGAGAAAAAAAAGTGCTCGAATGTCGGTTTATTATTATTATTATTATTATTACTACATTATCATTATTTGTATTATTATTATATATATTAGTGAATTCTATTGAACGTTGAGGTTTTTTTTCTCTCACTCTCTCTCTCTCTCTCTCACTCACTCTTATTATATATAAGTTGGTGATATTATGGAATTTTATATTTATAAATTGATTGTAAAATTTGCAATAGGGACAGATCATTTATATAATTTATTATTATTATTATTATTATTATTATCATTATTAGGGATAGTTATTTATTTAATAATTTATGCGAATATGAGCAAAAAAAAAAAAGAAAAAATTGACGTTTGTAATTTATGTAAGAATATTATTATTATCATTATTTTGTTTTTGCTGCCATTTTTTATTTATTTTAGCGAGTTACGTATCGTAATATTTGTCAAATGCAGAATTTCGTAAGTTGACGTCATGACTTTGACGTCAATGATGATGTCATTAATCAAAAAAAAAAAAAAAAATTAAATGTCATTGCTGCCGTCTAAACACTCGGAGACGACAACGCGAAAAGAAAAAAAAAAAAGAATCAAACGTAAGTCATGCAAGAAAATAATAATAATAATTAATAATAATAATAATAATATTAATAATGATAATAATAATAATGATAATTGTTAACGATGTTTTGCATCGACGACAAAAACAACTAAGACGGCAGCAAAAACAATCCGAAAAAAATATTTTAAAAAAAATTTAGAAAATGTTTATAATAATGATAATAATAATAAAAAATGGTAGATGAAAAAAAAAATTAATTAATTAATGAATAATAATAATAATAATAATAATAATAATAATAATAATAATAATAATAATAATAATAATAATAATAATAATAATAATAATAATAGTAATAATAATAATATTTTCATTGTAAATAATTTTAATAAATATGAAAGAGAAAAAAAATAAACTTTTTAAAGTGGAAAACTGTAACACAAACACAAAACACACACATACACGTACAAACAAACAAACAAACACACACATACACATAAAAACAAACACACTTATACACATACAAAAAAACAAACAAACAAATAAATACACATACAAACAAACAAACACATAGTAAATAGAAACAAATATACTGAAATTAAGGGTTATTTTATATTATTATTATTATTGTTTAAAAATGTACAACATGACTCAATGTGATCTTATTATCATTATTATCATTATCATTACTATTATTATTATTATGAATAATTTTTTTAATAAATAAATAAAAGGAAATAAATAAATAAATAAAAATGATGTCTTCATACACACACACACACACTCACTTTTAGAAAAAAGTTAGAATTATTACATAAGAATCATAAAAAATGTATATATAGAGATGGGGGGAGGGGGGCTATCACGTATGAACGTTTTTAAATTTTTTATTTAAACAAACAGGAAATGATTAATATTAATAATAATAATAATTGTAATAAAGATATATAAGAAATGATTGGTTTCACCCATGTTTTTAATACTTTTTTTTTTGAATGGACGTAAATTATTATTATGTTTTATGTAAATATAAATAAAAAAATTTTTTTAAAGTAGTAGATATTAATAATCATATATATATATATATAAATATTTCATCGGATACGAAAGGGAAAAACAAACAAACAAACAACAAACAGCAATAGTAACAACAAATTTTCATACACGTTCAAGTGTTTTGTTTTTTTTTTTGATATTTTTTTTACTTTTTTCGATTACGTTTTGTAATTTTTTCCCATTAATTAACGAAAAAAAAGAAAATTAATAATAGATCGATCGATTAATCGATTAATCGAAACAAAAAAAATGGCGCGTTCTATTATTTTTTTAAACTTTTTTAATTCAAATTGAAAAAAGAAAATCGGATGCTGACGTCGCGTTTAAAAAATTTTTATAAAAATTATTATTATTATTATTATAGTTCGTCGCGTTTTTTTAGTATGTCTATTATTATTATCATTATTATTATTATTATTATTTAAGGTTTTCTAAAATACCGATCACTGCCTTCGGATACTTAATTTTTTCAATATGAACGAGTCGTTCGAATTTTTTTTTCCGTTAATTTAAAAAAAAAAAACGCCATATTTGCCAATCGGATTATTTTATAAAAAATCGAATGTTCTAGAAAATAACGAAAGGAAACGAATTCTTGCCGTGAATGATAATGTGAATTAAAAACGCGTTAAAATAAATTTTTTTTTTTTGTTTGTAATGGGAAAAAACAATTTTTAATTTTTTTTTTAAAATTTATTTATTATCATTTGATGGCACGTAATGTATTATTTAATAGAAAATAATAATAATAATAATAATGATGATGATGATGATGATGGTGATGTGATGATGATGATGATGATTATAAAAAAATTGTCAAAATTCATACTATATACATTCTTTACATAAATAATAAATATTAAAAGTATTGAAGTTTTTAATTGTTTTATATTATTTTTAACCTTATTTTTATCCCGAAACTATTTTAAAAAATAAAAATGGATTAATATTCGTTAGTTTTTTGAAAAAACAAAAAAAAAAAAATCAAAAGGGGAAGAATTTTACAAAGTATTCATTAGTTATTCGTGATAAATAAAGTATTTATATTTAAGTCCAAAATTTAGCAAAAAAAATTATAATTACATAATGAATATTAAAATATAATCTGTCTATCTTTCTCATTCTCATAATAAATAATGATTTGTGAAGAAAAATAACGAGGGCGGGGGATGGGAAAAAAGAAAAGTTTTTAAAAAATATTCTTACATACCCATATCATCCGTTAAAACAACCATATAATATTCCATTGTCGTTAAATAATAAATACGTGATTAAAAAATAATTTAAAACTTTACAAACGATAATAATAATGGTTTTTTTAAATAAAAAAAATCACAATACGAATTATATTACTCACTAATAAATGAAAATGAAACAGAAAACAATATAACATACGACCGTTGAAAAA
Source organism: Pediculus humanus corporis (assembly GCF_000006295.1). NCBI lineage: Eukaryota > Metazoa > Arthropoda > Insecta > Psocodea > Pediculidae > Pediculus > Pediculus humanus. The sequence goes on along the minus strand of NW_002987887.1, from coordinate 1,662,503 downwards.
CGTTGTCGGCCATTTTTAATAAAATTAGTTATATTTTTAACCGATAGAGTCGCGCGCGGAACTTGAAAAAGAAAACAAAAAAAAAAAAAAATAATTTCCAAAATGAAGAAATGAAAAGAAAAAGAAAAAAAAACGGTCGTTTTATCAATCAATCAATCAATCAATCAATCATTAACTTCTCGAAGATTAAATTTATCCGATCCGGCAACGAGAAGTTCATCAACGTTAAAATCATCCATGTCATCAATGATTGTTGATAACATGTCAAATAATTCGTCACCACCATTACCACCACCACCGACGCCATTACCACCGCCACCTTTGAAACTAATGTCGGATTTAGAATTATCCACCAAACAACAACCACCCTGATTAGACTTGTGTATTTGCATATGACCATCTCCTTTAGATTTCTTATCGATAATGTTCTTGATTGTTGCTTCATTATTTAGTTGTATAACATCTGGGTCTATTTTAAAAAAAGGAATCAAAACAATAAAAAAAAAAAAAAAACATCATCTCCATTTTCTTTCATATATATATATATATATATATATATATATGTATATATATAATCTAAAAACATCCTTTATTAAAAATCAAAATATGGTAAGTTAAACATAATCATCATCAGGTACAATCAATAATATTTCCAATCCATAAAAAATAATAAAAAATCCAATTATTTCTCCACCCCACCCCCACCCACCCCCTAACTATTATTATTATTATCATTTACATAAACTTACCGGCTAGTATAATATGAGAGGAAAGAAGAGATTCGTCAATATCGCAAAGTTCGTTAAAATAATCGGATGAATCCGAAGTGTTGGGTTGATAATTTGAAGGATTGGGATGCAGGGTCCAGGGATGAGGTTCAGGTGATATTAATTGATTTTTAATTACGGTCTGAAAATACAAAAAAATACAGAGAACAAAAAAAAAATACAGAGAACAAAAAAAAAAATACAAACGAAAACAAAAACAAACAAACGAAAAAAAAAATTTTTTCTTTTCTTTTTGTTCCTCCTTTACAATTTTTTGTTATACATCCGGTTTATAATTTTACACAAACTCATCAATTTAAATAATTTACAAAAAAAAAAAAATAATAATAATAATTTTCTCCCTCCATCTTTATTTATTTATTTTCATAGAGAAAGAAAGAGAAAGAGAGAGAGAGAGAGAAAATAAAATTTTCACACACGCGAACGAACGCACGCACACAACAGAAAATTTTACTACACGTTTTTTTTTTTTTTGAATTTAATCAAATCGATTAATCGATCGATCCATCGATCTATCACTCCCATAATCAATTAAATAAAAAACATTTCAATTAATAATAATAACAATAAATATCATTATCATTATCAAGTTTCAAATAAATAAAAATTAAATTAAAAACTAAAATTTAAAACGTTCGGTAATATTTTTTTCACGTGTAAACCACGTGTGAAGGACACGCTCGTCCCTTCCTCACCGTGACAATAATAATAATAATAATAATAATAATAAATACTAAACGAATTTTTAAAATTATTACCGATTAACGTAGTACGTACGTCTTACAAACCAATCCAACTCACGCATACATACACATTTATATATTATTATTATTATTATTATGTAAATTATGGTAACGTTAACCTAATTTATGTACATATACAATATGCTCATATATACGTCACGACACTTTAAATTAAAAATAAATAAATTAAATAAATAAATAAATAAATAAATATGGCTACACGCACTATATATATATATATATATATATATATATATATATATATATATATATATATATATATATATATATGGCACGGATATGAAAAATCTTTTTATATATATATATTATATATTATATATTATACATACTATAATATATTTTGATTAATAATAATAATAATAATAATAATAATATTTACATATCATCGCGTTATTCAATTATACAAAAATATATATTTTATATATATGTGTGTGTATGCGTGTGTGGGTGTGTATCGAAATGTAATCAAATTAATACATAATTTTTTTTTATTAACAATAATGATAATGATAATAATAAATATAATTGGTTATAAATAATAAATAAATAATAATAATAATATTTTAAAGATTTTAATTATCGAGGAAGAATTTTTTTTATATATGTATAAATATATTTATGAATGATAAGGAATTATTATTGATAAGGAAAATTCGTTACCCGTGATTCCAGTTTTTTAATAAATAAATAAATAAATAAATAAATAGTTTTAATTGGCAGTAATTAAATAAATAAATGGAAACCGCCATCATGATAATAAATAACAAATAAATAAATAAATATCTATGTATGTATGATAACGTATTATCGATCGGTTCCATTATTTTTTTTTTTTTGCGTGTAAATAATAATAATAATAATATTTTTTTTAAACAATTTACACGTGTACGCACGCGTGTGTGGTACGTGCGTGTTAAAATAAAAAAAAAAAAATTAGTGGAAGTTAAACATTGTTTATATGTTTGTTGGAAGCAGTTATTGGGAAGTTTTTTTGTTTTATTATTATTATTAAACAGGAAGTAAACGATAGCAACAATTATATAAATACTATTTGAAAGCAAATAAAAAAAAATTATCATATCCATTATGAATTTAACAAATAATAATAATAATAATTTAAATAAATATTCTTAATAATAATGATGATGATGAGAGCATTTTTTCGATGCTGTGTAGTCTCTCACGCTCATGCGTAAAATAATTAATTTTTTTTAAATAATAATAATAATGATTTGTGACTAAAATTTTTGTTAAAATGAGATCAGATACGAATATATATTAAGCTGTTGCCACAATTTTTAATTATTATTATTAAAATTAAGAAAACGTTAAAATCGTACGTTGAATTATCAATGAAGGCACATAAAAAATAAAAATTTTAGTCGTGTTAATAACCTGTCGGCGACGTGGGATTAGTAATATTTACACACAACGTGCGACGATTTTTTATCATAAAGTAAAATTATACGAACGGCAATTAAATTTTTTTTTTTACTGTTTAATCAACGAAATTTTATTTTATAATAATTATTGTATAATTATCGAGGAAATACGTAAAAAGCCGATCGAAAACGGAAATTGATAAACTCGCAACGTCATTGGCTACGATTTCCAACGAGAAATTTTTTGATTGGATGAAAATTTAATAACATTTAATTACAACCAATCAAATTTAATTTTCGATCGTAACGGTTTTAAATTTTAAAAAAAAATTATAATGAATCAAATTTTCATTGTTACCAACTTGATAATCGCACGCACGTCGTGTTTTTTTTTTTTTTTTTTATTTAAATGTGAAATTATTAAATTGATGCGTACTTAACCCAAAACAAAACGATTTATCGAAAATTGTAGCAAACAACTTATTTTTGTACAATTTTATATATATATATATATACCTAAATAAATTAACATAATTATTTTTATAAAATTATTAACTAATAATAAATATATTTTAATAGTCTAACCTCATAAATGGAAACATATTTGTTGAACTAGTCCAAGAATTATAAGAGGGTTGCTGTGTCGGCGTCATCCAACCCTGATTAGACCAATTAGAATTATTATGCCAATTATCATTGTGATCCATCATGTGAAAATTAAACGGTCGAAAATATGGATAATCGTAATTAGAATAATTAGAATAATTATTTCGAACGTAAGGATAACAACCGTTCATCGAAGAAGAAGAATATTCCGAATGTCCAAATGTCCTGTGTTGATTTCCATCGTAAGAATTTGAAAACATTCCATCTTGTCTCAGGTACTGATTTCCACACGGATGATCAACGTTTTGATACATTTGATTTCGAGGCGGCGGTGGTGGTGGTGGAGGACCGTAATAAGACGAAATGGATGATTCGTCTCTATAATGTGGCAATGCTGTTTGTCCACCATAGGGATGAGGGAGGGATGGTGAATAACCGAAGGGGGAACTCGAATACGTTTCTGTTTCACTTTTAATTCCCTGATGTCTATACGTATCACCACTTCTATCATTTTTCATTGTTTTCCTTCCTTTTTTGACACAGCCATTTTTTTTATCAATAACATTATTATCTTCGGAAGAATAAATAAACCTTTTCGAATCCGTATCGTCAATTTTTTTACTCGTTGAAGAATTTTTAACTTTTCGCGATTTTCTAATTAATTTTGTACGGGTTTTTCTCGTTGATGATTGTTCCAAATCATTTTGATGACATGATTCTACATTATTATTGTGGCTTACCTTTTCTGTTTCCGCCGGTGGATTTGTAAAAAAATCATTTCTCGAAAATCGACCGATTTCCGTCGAACCAAACGCCTGATGAAAACCGGGTAATACGTTTTTCCCATGATCCCCAGACTCCATATTTATATTCGTATCAAAATTTTTTTCTCCCGATAGAAAATTGCAGTCTAAAAACATGTCTTCGACGTTTATGTAATTTCCCTGATTGTTGTTATCGAAATTTTCAACAAAGGATTCTCCGTTGTTTTCCGCCATTAAAACATCGCTCACTCCAGGTTTTCTTAAATTTTCCGTTAAACCTGTTTCTTTAGTGGTATGATTTTCAATCGGTTGTGGATGATCGGTTACGTAACCGGAATCAGAATCGTGATTTATTGAAGATTCAACTTCCGTTTTTATTATCGGACTGTTTTCGACAGGTGTACCCTCTGTCACTTTTGAAGAAGAAAAATCCTTTAATAAAAAAAAAAAAAATAAAAACATTAACGACAGGAAAAATTTTTATATTCACAGGTTTATACCATGACAATACCTTACCTTAACGCAATTTTCAACGGATCTCTCGCATGATCCAACATTTGAAAAGACATTTGTTAGTTCTTGAAGTTGTGAAAGTGGTTCTTTACTATTTTCCGGTTCGTTATTGTTATCAAAAGGAGACCTGCACGTGTTTATAACCATTGATTTAACTTCCGGTGGAGGTAAATTCATTGCCGGATGATAAATTTGATTAGAATAATTTGAACTCGTATTGGGACCTTTTCCATAGCAATCGCCCATCTGTGGCCCGAAATAGGGCACTGAAAAAAAAAAAAATTTTTTATCGTTTTTCTTTCCTCTTCCTCCTCCTCCTTCATTTTTTTTTTCCAGTTATTCGTAACGTACCTGGGTTTTGCTTGTATTGACACCAAGAATTTGTCCAGGCAGGAGATTCCATGACTGAATAACCGTCAGCAGCCATTGAAAAAGTCATATTTGACACGTTCTGTTTAAAAAAAAAAAAAAAAAAAATTTTTTATATTCAAAAATCAATAAAGTTAACCCCCCCTCCCCCTTAAAAAAAAAAAAACCTAACGTTCCCCACATTGTTTATCTATCGTGAAAATTATTTAAACAAAAAAAAAATTATTATTATTATTATTAAATTTTTTTTTTAATAACACAAAAATAAATACTCTCGCAACTTTGATATCTTCATAATTTAATTCTATATCGAATAATAATAATAATAATAATAATAATAATAATAATAATAATAATAATAAAAGTTAAACAACATTTTTTCTTTTTTCCTTTATTTAATTTATTTTCGCATCAATCAATGACGTCACATAAGAGAAAACGTTTTTCTTTTTTTTGTTTATTAAATTGATTATTGATTTTTTTCCAATCGATAATTTATGTATATATATATGCATATATTATAAATAAAAAAAAAAAGGAAAATTTTCCTTTTTCCGCTTTCATTCACAATTTAATTATTTGATAATAATAATAATAATAATAATAATAATATTTTCTTAAATCAAAAATTATTCCTTAATTAAAAAATTTTTTCTTTTTCTCTCGTCGCGATCGTTATTATCATCATTATTATTATAATTATCATCATTATGCTCAGATCGCCATTTTTTTTTCGTCTGATATATTATTTTACTTGTAAATAAAATTTTTTTTTGCTTTTAATATCATCCCGAAATTAAAAACAATAAAAAAAAAGCAGAATAAAAAAAAACAAATGATTAAATTATCATTATCATTATCATTATTATTATTATTATTATTATTATTATTATTATTATTATTAAAGTTCGGAATATGTGTAAAAAAGAATTCAAAGAATTTTTTTTTTTAATAAAATAATTTTTTGGCGCCAAAAATTTATTTAATATAAATTTTACGATCTACTGAATATTAACAATAATAATAATAATATAATTCGACGTACAAAAAAAAAAAAAACAAAAAATTATTATTATTATTATTATTATTGTAATTATTACACGTATTATCATCATCATTATCATTATTATTATTATTTGTTCATAAACGTTGAAAAATAGTAAAACAAAAGAAAAGAAAATAAAAAATAAAAAATATATTTTGGCATGTAAAACGAACGAATCGTTGTTTGTTCTACATTTTGAATTGTTCTTTTTTTTTTTTTTAAACGGAAATGACGTCACTAAACGGAAAATAAAAAAAATCTTTAGAAGCGTTATACGATATATATATTGTTATTATTATTATTATTATTATTATTTTTTCATTAGTTTCAATAACGGTGACAATTAAATTTTCAAGAAAAATTTTTCCATTAATTTTCCTTTGGAAAATGGTTAAGATGTTTCTTTACGAAATAGTTACAAGTTTAATTTTGGCGCCAAAATTTTTTCAATAATAATAATAATAATATATTCGAATAATTCAAGCGTAGATTTTTTTTTCTTTTTGAATTTTATTTTATTATTAAGTAAAATTTTTTAACGGAAAAAATGAAAATGGAGGAAACGCATTATTACGTATGCGAAAAAAAAAGAAAATTTTTAACGGAAAATTTTTTTTCTAAACGTCGTCATTCGTTCAGCATCCGAGGGAAACTTTTCCAAAAAAAAAATTTATTATTATTATTATTTTTTAACAATGAAAAGAATAAAATAAACTTGAATATTATTTTTTATGAAATTGTAAATATAAAAATTGTTTTATTTCCTTTTTCCTTTTCTTTATTCGGGATATAAGGAAAAACCGGGAAAAACTCACGATTTGAAAAACTCGAGTGTGAGAACAAAAATTTTTTTTTTCCTTTTTTTTCATTCCTTTGATCATAACTCACTAACAAAAAAAAAAAGGAAGAAAAAAAGGAAAAAAAAAAGGTTCGTCGTAACGAGTGAAAAAATTTTTTTTTTGTGTAAAAAAAAAAAAAAAATTTTCCTCTCTCTCTCTCTCTCTCTCTTTCTCCATTTTAGACCGAATAGCGAGAAATGCCCCAAATTACCATGGCAACAGGCGTCCGCGATCTCGTTTCCATGGCAACAATAAAAATCGTTAGAAAAACCTAACCCTACAATCGAAAAGAATGTGATAAACAGTTCGACTAACATTTCTTTTTTATTTTTATTGATTTCGTTATAACTATTGGTAACTCAAATCGACCATGTTTTCATCGTACCTGAAAAAAATCCGTTTTTCCAACTTTTTTTAAAAAAATTTTAATCTATCCATCGATACCTGAATTTCGATTCGTTATTACGTCACAGGTGTTAAAAAATTATTTTCGTTCGAACGTAACCTTTCGAAACGTGGGTTAGTCCAACAAACAAACAAACTCTTCTAATTAATTGATTATTTTCTCTCATTTAATTTTCGAAATTTGTGTGACGTCATAATTTTTTTACGTAAGCGTTTGAAATTTAAAACAAAAAATGTCGTCAACCACCCACGATATATCGATTCGTGGCCATTTTTTCCCCTACCCCCATCCCCCTGTCTAACAAAAAAGAAAAGCGAAAGAAAATTCATCGATCGATATTAAAATCGTTAATTAAAGAGTCAACGCGTCAAATAAAAAAAAATAAACTAACATCATTTTATTACTTAAAAAAAAAAAAAACTAGTTTTTCAAATCACGAGGAAATCAAAAAAAAAAAGGAAAATTTTCCTTTGTAAACAAAAAGGAAAAAAGGAAAAGAAAAAGGGAAATTTTGACGGTTTTTCCTTAATTACAAAGCTTTGTTGATGAGTGGTTTGGCGCCCAGAAGACGACACAGCTTGTTGCATTGAGTCCACGTGCTTTTACAAAGATTTTCTCAAAAAAAAATTTACAAGCGCATGCTCCCCAATAATAGGGGGGGCAAGGAACGGGAGGGGGGGTTCCATCAATATGACGTATGTACTGGGCATGTGTATATGCATTGCTGGTTATAAAAAAAAATCTCGCTCACCTTTTAAACTTTTTTTTTTTACATGGGAAATTTTTTTTTTTTTTTTTTTTATTTACTTTTTTTTCAATATCTGACAAGTTTTATCTCGGTAGTAGTAGTAGTGGGGAGAAGAGGGGGAGAGAGAGAGAGAGAAAACTTTTCTGATCACAACGGAAATATTCTAAAAAGCAAGTCAATAAAAACCGGTAGAGAGTGAAATCGATAGATGAAGCTCGCTTAAAACCTTTTTTTTTTTTTTTTAATATTATTTTACAGATAAAAAAAAAAAACATGGAGAGAGAGGGAGAGAGAGAGAGAGGGGGAGAGAGAGAGAGAGAGAAAATTTATATATAAAAGATATTACGTATATAAAATTCTCACATTTAACGCCGCGTTCGATTTTTTTTTTTTAATTAGGTCAATACGTTATAAATAACCGATAATCGATACCGTCATCATATCCCCCCCCCCTAAATAATAATAATAATATTAATTGATTACTATTACTTACTGCCATGGGTAATAATTTACGATTTTGATTAATTTGAGGAGACCAATTTTCATTTGATTTACCATTGTAAAAACGATTATCATTCGTTGCATTTTTTCCTTTGTCTTTCCAACAATCACGTAGTGCCTTACGGAGGCGAGCTTCTTTCGGATTGTAAACATAATCTAAACAAAAACAAACAAACAAAAAATTACTTTAAAAATTACTCACTCACCCTCCGGCCCCCCACAAAAAAATTATTATTATTTTTAAAATTTTCTAATGTTTAAAAATGGCGATTTTTATTATGCGAAAAGGATTTTTAACAAAAAAAAAAAAGGGGGGGAGGGAACAAATGAATTTTTTAATTTTTTAACGTGGGGGTGGAGAGGCGATGGGGAGGTAGGGGGGCGTGGCGATGAGGATTTAAATTATTGAACCTTAAAAAAAAATGAAACGGGTTAACAAAAGAGCCGTGAAGTAAATTAAAAATTATAAATTAAGGAAAAGTTGAATTAATAATTAATTAATTTTTTTTTTTTTTTTTTTTTTTTTTTGTTTGAAATTTCAACGGTATTAAATAATAATTAAGTTGGGTACAATGTTTTAGTTTTCTTAATAATTCCCGTAACCATTTTCTGTAAAAATTAATATTATTCTCATGGGAAATCATTTATTAAACTTAAACCCAACTTTTCCGGGGAAAAAAGTACGTATATAAACATTACGTTAGTTTTTTTTTTTTAATTAAATTAACCTTATCTGGTTAAGGGAAAATTTTTCTTTTTGGCGCGCGACAACCGCAACAACAACAACAACAACAGCTGATTAAAAATTACAATGTTGGGACTACCTCAAATTATGACGTAGTTTTCAGTACTGTTTTAACTAAAAAAAGAAAAGGTATTGATCTTATTTGTGGGGGGGGAAAGGTTAGCTAACCTATCATCATCGCCTTACGTGATGATAATATTAATAATAATAATAATAATTTTTTAAATGTTGTTTATTTCCCCTCCCTCTCCCTCCTCCCCACACTTTTACTTTTTCGTTAAATGATAATAGAGTTCGATGACCTCATTAAAAAAAAAATTTACAAAAAGGGTATTTAAAAAAAAAAAACAAAAAAAATGGGGAGATTTGTAAAAAATTTATTACGTCACAATTTTTTTTCTTTTTTTTTCTGGAAAATTCCCTGCAATCAATTACGTTTTCCCTTTTTTATCGTAATATCATTTTTTTTTTTTTTTTTAATATGAAACTTTTAATATATAAATAAAAAAAAATATTGATTAAATAAACAAAAACTTTTTTTTTTTGTTTTTGTTTTTAAATTCAATTTGATAAATTAATAATATTAAAAAAAAATATTATTATTATTATTATTATTAACATTAATTAAAAAAAAAAAATTATTTAACGCACGCAATCCTTGAAATAATTTTTTTTTGTTTGTTTGTTGATATTATTATTATTATTATTATTATTATTCGTGGTAAAAAAAAAAAAAAAAATTATTTGCAATGTTTTTCCAAAAAAAAAAAAATTTTTTATAAAAATTACTCCGCGTTAAAATTCTTTGATTTTATTACGAAAAAAAAATACACGCACACGCACGCACCCACGCACGCACACACACACACACACACATTATTTACGTGACGATTTATTACGTGTGCACGAACATTAAAAAAAAAAAAAAAAAAAAAATTTTCTCTCTCTCTCTCTCTCAACCCTTATGTCGTCCTTAACCGGAAAATTTTCTTCTCGAAACGAATTTAATTAATAAAATTGCATTACTCATTTAATAATAATAATTAATGATAATAATGATAGTAATAATAATAATAATAATAATAATAATGAAAATCACCTGGCCTGATATTAAACACACTTTTTAAATTTTTTTTTTGGTAAAATAAATCAAATTGATTAAAAACCCAAGGACAATAAAAATTTTTTTTTTTCCCACAATGGAAAATTTAACGTATAAATGTGCGTGTGTGTGTGTGTGTGTGTACGCATTATGCGTGATAAATAAATAAAGAAGAAAAAGAAAATCTAAACGGAAAACCGGTAAAAACGATAACGAAAAATTTTCACAATAATCCAACATAAATATTCTATTCGTTCTTCTTTCAATTTATCATCTTAATAATAATAATAATAATAATAATAATAATATTTTTTATAATGTGTGCATACAAACAAAAAAAATAAATAATAATAATAATAATAATGATAAAAATATATTATACTCACTTAGATATTAAATCATTTAATTAAAATAAAAAAAAAGAAAAGTCACTTTTTTTCCCCATCTCTCTCTCTCTCTCTCTCTTTCTCCTTTTCCCTTTCCTCTCTCCCTATTATTATTATTATTTTATTATCAGTCGACGAATTGTTGATAATAATAAAAACGAGATTAAAAAACGAACGAATCGCGAATATGTAAAAAAAAATTTTCTTTCCAACGTGAGTAAAAATTTATTTATTTATATAAATAAAAAAAATCCCGAATTGTTTTTTTTTTTTTTAAACAATAAATAAAAAATATTATTATTATTATTTATCGGTTTTTTTTTTTTTATAAATATTTATCGGGAATCGGAAAAACTCACGTTGAAATCACGGGGAAAGCCGAAATGTCACTGATAACGGACATGGAAAATTCGAGTTTCTGCTCAGACTTGATTTTCCACACGAGTTTCAATCACATTGAAAACTCGAATACTGAAAACGTCCGTTGTAGTCATCGTCGTAGTCGTCGTAGTCGTCGTCGTCGTCGTCGTCGTCTGGCTTGATCGATTTTGAAAACGTTGCGCTTAACTTTACCAATGATTTTTATTGTCTTCCCCGAAAAAAAAAAAAAAAGGAAAAAAAGGAAAAAAAAAAAAAAAAAAAAAAAAGAAAGAAAATTGCCTGAACCGATTTTCGTAAAAGCCTCCAGTAGTCAACCGCCCACATTTTTTACTTAAAAATTGATTTTTTCACTTTTTTTTTTTTTTTTTTTCGGGGGGGACTATAATAAGAAGTGAGAGAGAGAGAAAGAAAGAGAGAGAGAGTAAAAAAAAAACCTTCCGTTAATGCACACGAGAAAAAAAAATAAATAAATAAATAAATAAATAAAAAAAAATAACATCGTTCGATAAACCGAAGGGAAGCCATTTCGACATAACGTTATATGTGATTATTATTATTATCATTATTATTATTATTATTTATACCGCGTTGTAATATTAAAAACATTTTTTTTTTTTTTTTGAAACTTTTAAAAAATTTTCCAGTTTTATCGAAGAGAAAAAAAAAGTAAAACGAGTTCGCCACACACTCAACCGTTATCCTAAACACACTTTTCCGCATCATCATTATTAAAAAAATTTTCCTCTTATAAACAACAACAAACAACTACAAAAACTATAAATTTTTTCTTATGTAAAACTATTCTATTATTATTATTATTATTATTATTATTATTATTATTATTATTATTATTATTATTATTATTATTATTATTTTAATAAATAAAATGTTTTCAAAAATTTAATAAAAGTGTGAAGTGACAAAAATTTTTCCCTCTTTCAAACCAAATTGATAATTAAATAATAAATACGAGTTAATAATAAATACCAACACCACCACCACCACCACCATCAGCACCATCAGTACCCCCCCTCCCCATTAAACTAAACAATTATTATTATTATTTTCCGAGGAGACAACGTTTTTAAAAAACGCGGGTAAAAAACTTTTAAATAAATTATAATAATAATAAATCGAAGAAAATTATAAAATATTTAATCATCATCATCATCATCATGATGAAACGACACATTTTCACTTAGCGGAAAATTTAATTCACCTCCCTCCCTCCCTCCCTCCCCTTCAACAAAAAAGAAAATACATTGAAGATTTATTTAACAAAAAAAAAAAAAAAAAAAAAATTTTTTTATTGCCCTCTCACGAGACTTATTAACTCCTATCATAACTACTACTACTACTACTACTACTACTTATTATTATTATTATTATTAATATTATTATTATTATTACGAGTATTAACTACAATAAAGTTTACAGAAAAAAATGGTATTATAGTAAATGACAATAAGAAAAATGATGGCACGCATAAGGAGGAAAAGTTTAAATGATGATGAAGGAAAACTTTTTAAAGAGGGGGAAAAGTTATGAAAATTATTATTATTATTTTTCCCTCCCCTCCCTACCCCCTTACCTCCCCCTTTTAACGTTAAACGATATTGGTAAATCTATAAAAAAACATATTTTTTCTATCATTCACGGTTTCGACGAATTTTTTTTTTTTTTTTTTAAAAAAAAAAACCAAAACAAAAAAAAGGGAAAAAAAGGGAAAAAAAAGGGAAAAAAAGGGAAGAAAGGAAAAAAAAAATAAAGATGATATTGAGTTCAACAACAAAAAGGTGTTGTTGCAAGCGTGCGTGAAGAAACAGTTAAAAGACGCAAACTCAAACGGAAAAACCAAAAGGCGGCGAATTGCAGACGATTTTGAAAATCAATCCGAAAATATAACACTTTTTTATAAAAAAAATTTCCCCTCCCCCCCCTCCCCAGGATTTTAAAATTTTTTTCGTCGATGATGATAATAATAAATAACCGATGAATGAATGAATGAATGAATGAATTATTCACGCGAAATTAATAATCAAATAATAATAATTTCCCTCCAGGCGATTACTTTTAATATCATTATCATTATCATTATTAATTCTACCGATGATGATGATGATGATGATGATGATTATGGCGTTGGTAAATGTATTATCGTTCCACAAAAACCTTTCCGAATTCCAAAACTCTTATCATCGTTATCAAAACGATTAGTTTTGATTATGTTATATAATAAACGTACCTGGATATTTTATTTTATGTTCGGCATCTGCTTTTCGCGCCATTATAAAATATTCTTCTTTACGTGATTTGTCTAAATTTCTCCACATTTGACCCAAACTGTATGGAAAATACAAAAAAAAAAAAAAAAACACGTGAATTATTTTTCCATTCCTTAAATTTTCCTGGAAGTTTTTCAACCTGAGGAATGTGCAAGAAATTTACCGTACGCTTATATCCTTATTACTTTCGTTGTTAAATTTATGTGCAACTTTTTTTCTCCATTCGTTGGCAAATATCATGAATGCATTGGGTGGCCTTGGAATTTTAGCTTCAGGTTCGTGTACTATAACAGCATGATACTCGTCATTTTCTCTGCAAATGATATTATAATAAGACAAAATGTACAAACGAACAAACAAGGTACGAACTATTGAGTTCACCCAAAACTTTAATAAGACAACTGACGAAACCTCATCATCTGAGACACCCGCACGTATACATCTTGTTATAAAAAACGGTCAAATACCTACATTTTATGCCTTAAATCCGGTGGCAATATACTATTCCTTTTCGCCAACATTTTCAAATTATCATTCATCAAATAAACGGGCCTTTGAGTTCCATTTATGTTAATATTTTTCTGTATCAAATCATGATTTAATTCATCACCACTTGATATTATTTTAAAAGTGTTAAATCCTACAAACAACAAACAACGTAAACGTACAAACAAAAAAAAACAAACTAAAAAAATTGTCAAAGGGATAAGTGAAAGTTATTATTATTATTATTATTATTATTATTTTTTAAACAATTTACGTGTATGAATTTTTTTTTTTTATTTAAAATATTCAATTGCAAAAAAAAAAAAAAAAAAAAATGAAATTTATTGCATTCTGACGTTTTTTTTTTTTTGCAAACGACAACCCTAACCATCGATTTTACTATTAATAATAATAATAATAACAATAATAATAATTGTAATAATAATAATAATAATAATAAATTAAACATAAAATTCATCAAATGATGTTAAATGATGTTATAATGTTCTGCTGCTGTTGTAAGAAATGTGTGCATCAAATTATCAATTTCAAAATAACATCATCATCATCATCATCATCATCATCATCATCTCATGATAGTAATAATAATAATAATAAATTTAAATAAAATATCATTACTGTGTTTATTATAATCTTCATCTGGAAAATCCACTGTTCCTATTGAGTTACTATCAAAGTTATCAGACATGTATAGACCAACTCCTAAAAAGAAAAATTTAAATATTATTATCATTATTATCAATATGTATAATTATAACATAAAAACACAAACCAGTTATTTTGTTTTTAATGAAAAAATTAATAATAATAATAATGAAAAGAGAGAACACACAACAAAATTTTCATCATCATTATTTAATTAACACATAAAAAAATTTTGGGTCAAAGTTAATTAAAAATAACTCATGTGATTGATACATATACATATATACTTAATTGATTAATCAATCACAATGAATTATTATTATTATTATTATTAATTAAAACATGGAGATAAATGATAAATTATTTAAATAAATCTGTGTTTGTTTAATGTGTGTCAGTGTGAAATTTTACAAATGTATACTTATTATTATTATTATCATTTCATACATGATGATAATAACTTTAAATATAATCAAAATGAAATAAAAGGTTTAATAAACAGGTTGATTGATTTTATTAAATAATGTAATTATTAACAATAATAATAATTAATAAAAAAGAACATGTCATGTTTATGAATGTTGGAAATAAAAGAAACTTAATAAATAAATTAAGAAATTAGATTAATAATAATAATAATAATAATAATAGTAGAACCAAATTGAAATAAATTTCTTGTTAATATATATATATATATCACAAGTTATGTACATTAATAATAATAATAATAATTAAATTCATTTTCATTTCATTTCAATTAATAACTTTTTTTTTATTAATTTATTTAATATATTTGATTTATGTAATTAAGATTTATTGAAAATAAGTTTTGTTATTTGATTTAAATATATATATATTAACATGAATTTATGAGAAAAGTTTTTGTTTTGTGACAAATTTTTTAAAATAATTAATGTATGAAGTTACCATTTTTATATTTTCAATTAATTCTTGTATATCCATTATTATTATTATTATTTTTACATTTTGAATAGATGATTATGCTTCTTCTTCTTCTTCCCTCTATCAATCTTCGATTGAAATACGTTAAATAAAAATAAAAACGAGTAAACGATTCGATTGATTTTCAAACGGAAAATTTTTTCTAATGTAAACAACATCGGGTTGAAATAAAAACCGCGGAAAACGTGTCACAAGACGATTCGTTACAAAAAGCTTTTCGAAACGTACGTTACACAAAAGCGCGCGTGGGAGTGTTTGTGTCTGTGTGTGAGTGAGTAATCTTGTAAAAAATAATCAAATTTATAATTTTTTAACGGTTAAAAGTTATAGTGATGGTTTTAAAATGATAAATAAGTATGTGACGAAGTTTGTGATAGTGTTATTGTGATATTAATATGTGAAAAATTAACGAAAAATTCTTATAACGAAAATTTCAAATCTCACAAGTGTAAGAAAAAGTAAGTAACGAAAAAAATTTTCAAAACGAATTTAATCTCCGTGAGAATTTGTTATAACTTTCTACGAAAATATTTTATTCGTTTTATTTATTTCATTTCATTTATTTTCTATTTAACGATACCCAGACATTAAAAAAAACCGTTACGAAAAATAATATTTTTGTTCACCTCGTAATAAAAGTACTAAACGATCATGAGTGTACAAAACAAAAACTCATCACCAATATATATTTAAATAATAAGTAAAAAAAAAATTTTCTTACTCTGAAGTCGGTCATCGTTTATATAAATTTCTTCATTGTTCTCTTCATTGTTGTAATTTTGATTATTGAACATTTCAATAATTAAAAAAACATTACAAAACGCCAAACAATCAGATTTATTATTTACACACTACAAACTTGACGCAGTGTCCATCATTTGTTTTTTTTTTTTTTTTTTGTTTTCGTTTTTGTTATTCTTCTTTCTTTTTTTTTTTTCTTCTTCTTCTCAACGGTTAAAAAATTTAAATTCCGGAACGTCGAATTCGGAAATTTAAAATAACGACTTTATTATTATTAAGTAAATAAATACTCTCTCTCTCTCTCTTTAAATTTGGCGCATTATCATTAATAATAATAATATGTACAATTCGTACATTTTTTAAAATTAACGGTTTTGTCGTGGAAGTAACAATGCGTTACACCAAGGGGGAGAGAGAGATAATAATTAAACGTTAAATAAATTGTGACAAACGTTTTTAAAAATTTTATTTACAAGCTATTTCATTTAATTTTTTATTTATTTAAAAACAAATATCATCCGATTTCAAATTTCATTTTTCGGTGCGGTCGTTTTTTTTTTTGTAAAAAATAAAAAAATGGCTAACGCGACACGAACGTCCACGTGTATGTATGCATGCATGCATACATGTTTGCATGCACGACACACGCATACACACGCACACACCTTGGTGAAATTTTTAAAATTAATTTCCAAAAAAATTGCAACAAATAAAAAAGTTTTTCCTCTTTTCTTCTTCTCTTTTCTTTTTGAAAAATAATTTCATTTATAATAATTATAAATGCAAAAATGAACAGTGTATTTACACCATATTATTGTACTGTGTAGTCTTCAATGTAAATCTCCTGCATAATTCGAAACTGAAATCAAAACGATTGACATAATTTGATGATAATAATAATAATCATAATCATAATAATACTTTAATAAACAAAATAATTTAGTGTACCTGTTGGAAAATAAAAAAAAACATTTTTAAACAACATCAATCAACAACAACAGGAACAGCAACAGGAACAAACTTTAAATCTTTTTATTCCATTAACCACAAACACTTCATCATCATCATCATCATCATCATTATTATTTGAAAGAGAGAGAAAAAAAATCAAAATAAAATAAAAATAAATAAAACGGTTAAAAATTATGGCTTGTTGGTAGGTCGAGTGCGCGACTTTGATTTCGACGAGGGGAAAACCAAACCAAACCGCGAAATTACTGCTGCTTTCCACTGTCGTCGCCATCGTCGTAGACGTTCGTCGATCTGAAAAAGAGAAGAAAACGGTGAGTTTTTTTTTTTGATTTATTTATTTTGAACAAGAAAAAGACAAAAACAAAATGAATGACTTACTCCGTCGACTGTACGACTGTTTGAATCCGAACGGGATGATGACCACCCTGGGGTATGCTTCGAACATTCGAAGAACCGACGATACCTAAAGGTTGAGACAAACTCGTTATGACTGTCGTCTTTCCCGTCGGCGCGTTTTTCACGATCCTAGGCTCCAAGCTGTTGTTGTTCGCTATTAATTTAACGTTCGGAGATTGTCCGACAACGGATACCCTCACGGGTTGATCACTTAAAACAGTCGATTTGGTTTGATTAACGTTCGATGAAGATCCCACTAGAGTTTGGGATTGCACTTGATGAAAGGGTTGGGCGTTGGAAATCACTTTGATCGTTTTGGCCGCGAGATCCGTCGTCGTCGTCGTCGTCGTCGTCGATAACGTTCCGGGTTGGGAATGAGCAAGCACGGTGGATCCCTGTCCCGTTCCCGATTGCGTGCTCGACACCACTTTGAGCGGCAAAGTGCTTACGGTTGTCGTCGTCGTCGTCGTTTGCAAATTCGACGCTGCCGTGACCAAAACGGTTTGATGATGTTGAGTGTTGGTCGCTAATTTCACTGAATTTACACTAGTTGATCTCACAGCCGAAGTATTGAAATTTCCCGAAGGTAAATAAGTCTTTTGCACGAAGGGTTGACAACTAGTCACTACAACTTTTATGGGTTGGGCGTTCAATTTAACACCTTGAGACACGTTTACCGAAGGTAGTGATACCAGTCCTGATGTCTGCACGGGAGTTGCCATTCGAACCGTCGAAACTCCGGTGCTCACGATTTTACCACCGACCACTTGCTGCTTGAAAGTATTCGTTTCCTGACCTTGAATTTCAACTAAATTATTTACAATTATCGAATTTTGTAGAGCGTTTATTTTTCCCTGGGCAATGTTTGAAGAACCCGGAGGGGGCACGTGAGTGGGTCTTAAAAATCTTATCGTCGTGGGAGATTTAGACTGTTGATCCGCTGCCACGACGGTTTGAGCGACGGGTCGAATGATTTGTTGAGTACCCGTTGTCAAATTCGCGGGACTTAAAATTAAATTCTGATTGCTGCCACCCAACGGCTGTGACGTAATTATTTTAATTATTTGAGGTTGAGGATTTTTACCCGGCACGGGTTTCTGTTGTATTATGTAAGTGGGAGCCGCTTGCTGAACAATTTTAACCGTTTGCGGTCCCGATTGAGACGAGATCTGACTATCTTCTTTGACGATATAATTTCCGGGAATCACAAAATTTTGAACAGAGCTAGGAACTATAGTCTGTTGTATTGTTGTAGGTTTGTTAAACACTAAAACGTTTTGTTGGCTCGTTGAAGGTTGCGTCGGTTCTCCCGACCCCTGTTGACTCACCGCCGAATTCGAATCCGTTTTCGGTTTGACAATGAGTAAAGGTTTTTTTAAATCTAATTTATCACTGATATTCAAAGCCACCACTTTCTCTTTGGACAATTGTTGCTGTACAAAATTATTATCGAGCTTTATGAGGAGTTTTCCATCCGTTATGTACAAATCATTGTCTGAACTGGATGCTCCCGATGAGGTTTGCGGTTGCGGCACGGTCATTTGCTGAACGGTTCCTGATTTTTCTGGCACGACTTGAATTTGTTGTTGAGCCAAATGTATAACCTGTTGAACTTGACCCTGCACCTTGGATGAATTTTGTATTTGAACTTGACCTTGAGGTTGCAACTGCTGCTGCTGCTGAACTATTTTGCCTTGTGAATTCACAGACTGTACGGCTATAAGCTTCGACGGCCATTGAACTGGCTGTTGCATTCTCACGTTCGAAACCGTAACTGGAATTGACCTGTTCTGAGCCACTTGCACGGAAGGTTGTTGAATTTGAATTTGTACCGGGCCCACTGCCTTTTGCTGAATAACGCTTCCCGTCGCGTTAACCTTGATAGGTTGCATTTTTTGAGAAGCGATAGATCCCCCCACCGGATTCTGAATATGGCCGACTACTTGCGTCGACAACTTAACGGGCTGTTGAATGGTGTTAACACTTTCCAAATGATTTATTAACTGCGTGGTTTGTTGTTTTCCCGGTTGTTTAGCCTTATTCCCGATTTGAGTTGTTCGAACCACCGATTGCTGTTTCAACGCGTTCGTCCCCCCGAAATTGCTCAGGGTCTGAACTTTCAATGGGGTTTTGCTATTGTTCAATACTAACAGTTCGGACGTAGCCTGAGAATTAGTAACATTATTCATATTTCCCGATTGAGTGCTTATAACCGAATTGGAAGAACTTCTCGCGTTCAGCGTTTTTTGCAAAATGCTCGTCTCTTCCGTTTTCTTTAATTTCGCTTGATTTTCCATTGCTTTCAACTGTGCGGAACTAAAATAGGGTTTCTTGTTGCCGGGAATGGGAGTCGTTATGCGTTTGGGAGATGCGGCAATAACCGATGAGAACGCGGGTTCTGACTTTTGCGAACCGTTTTTCGATTCCACCATCGAGTCTTGACCCATTTTATCAGATTTAAAAAGTCCTTTTTTAACCGGCGAATTATGCTTTTCCAATATTTTCTGCCTGTTCTTTTCCCAATTTAAATCTTCAGACGGATCGGATATTCTAGGTCCCCAAAATAAAGGTTTTTTCGTTTTCTCCGGCGTGGAATTCGAATGTTTTTCCACCGCATTGCTACTGGAATCAACCCTAAAATACAATATTAAAATTTAGAAAATTTCGATCCGGGACCCCCCCAATACAATTTATCACGATTAAATTACTTTTCCACGGATGATGATTTTGTTCTTCTCCCTGACGTTCGACGAGGAAATTTTGGAGTTTTCGTCACCGTTTCCCTTTTGGCTTTTTTCTTCGAGGTTGGCATCACCCAATTATCATCACTTTCGTTCGATTCGTATTCTTCGACTTCATCCGAATCATCATCCATATCATTCTCTTCGGCAGGTTGAACCTGTAGCCGAGTCTAAATTATAAAAAAAAAACTCATTTTAATTCGTTCTAATAATTACTTTCTAATATTTAGCCATATTAAAAAAAAAAAAAAAATGAAAAGGTTTATTAGGTACCACTCGCGTTCTTCTCCTCGGAGCTAATTCAAAAGAATTATCAACTTGTTGATATCCACTCGATCCCAACGTTTGACTCGTACCCGCAATTTCATCTTTCCCTTCAGTCTTTTCCATATTCGTGGCGCTGCTGCTCATCGACGTGGAAGTAGTTGTTGTTGTTGTTGTTGTCGCTGTCGTTGTTGCCGTGGTCGTAGCAATCGTCGATGCGGTCGTTGTCGTCGCGGGTTCTTCGCATGTTTTCATCCAATAACTTTCGTTGGGATGAACGAAATCCGGTGGTCTAAAATCGTAACAACGACAATATTATTAATATTCCTTTTTACTAGTTAAAAATCCCTGACGATTAGTTGACCTACTGACCTATTCATAAAATTAGTATATTCTCTATACATTTTTTCCTTGTTAGACCTGTGAGATTTCATAAAATCCAATTCCCACGGTTCCAATTCGACCAATAAATTTTGCAATTTTTCTATTAATTCGACTTCGCACGACGTTGTCTTTTGATTCATTTTTTTTTTCTAAAACAACGGAAAAAGTCGCGGATTAGAAAACTAACCGAACGAAGAACGTGCAGACGTAGAAAGTACATTCATACCGATTTCGTGCTTCTCGTTATTATTTCCAAATCATTTTCGTGGGATCCAAATTTGGAAATGAGTTGACGAAGACCCTCAACCGAGTCGACGACCAGATAAAATTTCGCCGGATCGGGTTTCAAATAATTCGGAACGTTATATTTGTACATGGAATCGTATTCTTTCTCGACCACCGCCTTCTCTTCTTTTTCCAATTTAATATTTTCCTCAGTACTACCAACATCTGTAAAAAAAAAAAAAATCGAATTCGTTCCTCCAAATCCGGATTAGGATTAGTATCCAAAGCACACACGTACCTGATTTTTCAACATTTTCTTCTTCTCCCTTTTTAAAAACCATTTTTAAATCTTCTAAATTTTTAACGCTAAATTTAACGTCGTCTCCGTCGTTGTTCAATTTAATATCCGTCAACTTGTTTTGCGATTCGCCACCACCGCCATCTTCTTCTTCTTCGAATTTCATTTCGTCCGTTTGATTAAACGTTTTCTCGAAATCCGTTTGAATTTCGTGCATTTGTTTAGCGTCCAACGAATCCGATTGTTCATCTTCGCAACCTGAAATCAAATCGTTATTCGAAAATCCAAACAGCGTCCGTAGAAAAAACTAACAAACGAACGGAAGTCGTGTGACAAACCGAGAGTTTTGACTTCTTCTTTGACGTCATCTCCGTCGGTTTTGATCGATTTATCACAGGGCGTGCTGTCGTTTCGATTCGAATCATCCATTTTTTTCACGACTCCGCTCCTTCTCCCCGTCGTCGGCTTGTTCACTTTGTCTCTCGGCAATCGAAACACCGACATGGATATGAATTCCCTGTCGGAAAAGGGTCGATACAAAGTTTCCGATTCGGATTGACTCAATTTTTTTTTCAACGTCACCAAATCCGTGTCGGATCCATCGGAATCCGACCAATCGACGTAAGTCTTCTGCTTTGCTCTAGCCGACCTTCTTAAATTTTTCTTTTCGTACGCATTTAAAACGACTTTGGTACTCCAATTTTTTTGCTGGAAAAAAAACAATAATAATAATAATAATAATTTTTCTTCCATTCCATTTTCACGATACCTTGCATTTTTATGCGAGATATACCTTTTTGATTTTGGCAATTTTTTTCTTTCTCGGTTTTACAACCTCGTAGGCCATTTTATTACCGCCCGATTCCCAAATATCCCTAAATATTTTATCTACCGTGATTGGTCCCTCCCTACGTTCAAACCCTTGGAAATTTTCAACAAATTCCGTTAAACTTATATCCCCCTCCAATTTCGTACTCTGACGATAAATTCTCACGTCCGAACCGGAAAACTGTTTCAAATGAATGTACCTGAAATGAAAATAATATTAAAATTGCAAAATTTCCCGTGAAAATTATTATTAAAGTTGCAAGCAAAATTTTCCGTTGAAATTCCTTTTCTCAATGTACCTGTTCCCGTGACGATCGATACCTAAATAAACAGGATTTAATTCGTCCAAAGTTTGAACTCTAATATTGTCGTTCACGGTTTTTTTCCTTATGAAATCAACGTCGCACAAAGTTTTCAATACCCAAACCCTTTGAAGCAAACTGATTTCGTGGAAATAATAATAATCCAATGGATTTATATCGGGACCCAAAATTTTCCAAAATTCAGGTTCGATTCCGATTTCTTCAAATAACTACATACATAAAATAAAACAAATTAAATTTTTTTCTTTTTGAGTTAAACGCTTAAACGTTGACAAATTTACCAAAAAACATACCTTTTGTTCATTTTTCCCTTCTTTGTGCCACGTGCGATACCAAGACAAAACACGTGTTCTAACCAACGGTCCCCATATACTGTAGGGCATCGACGGTGTTCGATCTAATTTCGCTCTGTAAGAGTAATTAAATAGAGGTTAGGGATCCCCTCGAATCTCTCAAAAAAATTTAACACGAAATTTTTATTCACCTCATGAGCGAATTGGTTAGCAGAGCCGTCATTATAAGATCTAACGTGTCGGAACATTGTGGCATCAAAAGCATTCTTTCGATTTCAAATTGAGCAACTTCTCCGATGTTTAATATGTCGGCACAGAGATGAATAAAATGTCCGATGGCGGGAAGCTGTAAAAATAAACGAACGTTTAGCTTGGCTCTTCACTTAACGACGGATTAATTTTTGAAATTAACCCCCACCCCCCGCTTACCTCCCACATGCTCTTTATATCTTCTTCGAAATCTTTCAACAAAACATTTTTTTCCCATTCTTGAACGTCTTTGTTTTGCTCTTCTTTCAACTGTTTCCGCTCTTCCGCTAATAATTTTCTCTTTTCCTTATTTTTTTCATATCTCCGTTTCTCGGTTTTTTCCAATAGTAACGACACGAATCCACCTCCTAAAAACATAAAAGTTATAAATTTTAACTAAAAATATCACAACACCGTTAAATTAATTTCGTACTTAATCGCACCTCCTCACCTTTACTAATCCTGATTTTATTATGACTATTGTTAACTTCTTCGGGTGGTAAAATCAAAGCGCACTGAGGTCGAAGATAATTTGGCAATTGCGCTATCCTTTGCTCTAATATTTGTTCTAACCTTAATGCTCTCTTTATGGCAACCGGATTTCTAGATTCGTAAACGTTTATGAGCATGTCTCGTACGTCATTAACAAATTCACTTATTTTCTTATAAGTGTTTTCTTCAAATTTTTTCTTAACTAAAATTAATTACAATTAATCGTTGTAAATGAGAAAAAACAAAATGGCGTCCATAATAATATTATATACTGACTTTGATTAAAACAAGTTATTTTCGTGTCGTCGTCGTCGTCGTCGCCGTCGCCGCCGCCGCCGCTGACAACGTTTGAATTTTTTTTATTAGGTTTGTGAAATCCAGAAAATTGTGGAGTGTCTAAAAATCTAACGAGCATTTTATATCCTAAAACCATATCGGATGAGAGATGAGATGGTATAACTTCCGGCGTTTTTTTCCCCTTTCTCCTCCCTCTCCTCCGTGGTTTATCTGTTATCGCAAACATAAAAACAATTCGAAGTTAGTAACGACATTTTTCTTTTTACAAAAAGTAACAGGGTAACATAAATTACCATCATTGCAGTCCAAATCACTCTCATTGGATTCTTCGTTACCATCGGAATCTTGTGGAGGATTTAATGTGTTTTCAATTGACAATTTTCTTTTTCTACCTCTTGTTAATTGTCTAATTTCAATATTACTATCCAAATTTAAATTTACATTTGTGATGTTTTTATTATCGACTTTTTTACTATTTTCATCATTTGTTTTGAAATCATCCAAAGCGTTATCAGGTTTAAGGGTAGTTATTTCAGTCTCCAATTCTTCTTCTTCTTCTTCTTCTTTTATATCGACGCACATTTCATTCACTTGTAACTTTGTTTCCTCGCCACAAATTTTTATATTTTTATCAGACTCTTGTTCACATTTACTACTACTACTACTAATATTTTTACTAAAGGAATTATCATTAATTTTTTTACATATAGCTACACTCTCCTCATATTCGATAACCTCCTCTCCTTTCTTTTTATTATCACTAAAACTTTGGTTTGGATAAGATTTGTCTAAGTTATCTATCAGACCATGAGTCGAAACCTAAAAAAAATTTGAAAATCCATTTTATAATTCATTATTATTATTATTATTATTATTTATACCTATTTATTATAAATGAAAAAAAAAAAAAAAATTAATTACCTTGACTGTATTTTTCTCTTCAAATTTTGAAGGTTCTATTATGTTATTTAAATTTGTTTCTTTCGAATTTACAGTTTGAATTTCAGGTCCTTTGAAATACTGTATCACAGAACATGAATTTTTTGACGAATCCATGCCTCCTGAAAAATTAAATAATAATAATAATAATAATTACCATCCATTCAGGAAATCGCACTATGTGGGACGGCCCACATTCTTCGGAAAATTTTGGCACCACCGAAATTCGAGTATTTATCCCTAAGGAATCGGGTAGAAACCTGGGATAAATGCTTAAAACCCCGACAAATAAGAGCCTTGTCGTGTTTAATGGTGAACATAATAATTAAAATTTAAATGTCTTAAACCTGTTAGGAAACATAACACATTCGACAAATAATTGTGACAGTTATAAAGACTAAAATAAAAAACTTACAAATGTCAAAACAAACTGATAGAACTTGAGGATTACAATTTTAAAAAGAAAATTAATTATAAATAAAACAATGACAACAAATGCATTAGATTAAATAATTATTTTTTCTTTTTTTTTTTTTGTTAAGATTTCAGGTCGTTCAGGAAACTTTTTGTTAATGATTTTTTATATTTGAAATTTAATTTAATTTTTTTTATTTCTTTTTTAGTATTTTTATACCACCCGAATCGAAGCCTATTCGAATTGTTTAAAAAAAAAAAAAAAAAATTACTGGGATCGTTTAATAATGTGTCAAAATCGAATAAAATCATACGGCGTATTCACGTATAAATTATAATTAAACAACACGTACGAACATATGACTTTTTTTTGCCTCCAAAACTTCAAATATAATCAGATTTAAATGCTGTGCATCTATGTAAAAAAAGATGAAGAAATTTTTTTTTTTTTTTTATCATCACGGTAAGGAGTAAAAAAACAATTTAAATTTTTGAATTAATACCTTCATAACTATTAGTACGATTGTATATATCGATAAATAAATTATTTAGACATGCATTCGGTTAATAAACCGAGGAAAATTAAATGCATCCTCAGAAATAAAAAAAAATAAATAACAAAATGAAACTTAGTTTTTAATACTAATTAACGCCATTTTGTCTGTATCTCTATGCAAAGCCTCCCAGATAACGTTTATTACGTCAGTGAATTGTCAAAGGTTTTTTTTGCAACACCTTTTACGCGGGAAATTTTAAAAAATTTTTTACAATTTCACCATCCCATCGAGTCTCGACGCGATATATCGATTTATTTTAATTCTTTTCGATAAATAATTAATAAAATGAAAAACTCAAACAAAATCGTTCGAATTGTGAAATAAAAGAAATCGTCGCGATCGTTAACGTTCCTCTCTCGAAACGTTCGAGAGTCGAAAAGAAAACAAAATGGCGGTGATATCAACGTGTAAATTAACGTGGAATATACATCAGACATTTTTAATTTAAATAATAATAATAATAAAACGTTTGGGCAGTAAAAAAATGTAAAATTTTAATGTTTCAGTTTTGTTTCGTTTGGGATTTTCCTTTGAAACGATTATCAAGATTTCTGAATGGATTTTCGAAGCTCATTTTAATTCCATTGATAAGTTGAAAACTTGTGAACGAGTGAAAGTAAACAAAATGGTGATATAGTGGTCGTAGTGTTTTGTGTATTCTCAACAAAATTTATTTATTTATTTATTTTAAATTGTGGAGAAAAAAAATTATGTTTGTATTATCATCGTAAATGAAAATGTCTTCAGGAGAACATTTATGTTTAAAATGGAACAATTTTGAAAATAACATTTCAAGTTATTTGGATATATTAAGAAGTGAAAATGATTTCGTCGATGTGACAATAACTTGTGGTGAAAAAAATTTCAAAGCTCATAAAGTTATTTTAAGCGCTTGCAGCCCTTATTTTCGCGGAATTTTCCAGGTAAATACAAATTTTTTTTTATTTTTAATTAACGTTGTGAGAGAATTTACTCTTCTTATAATGTGTGTGTGTGTGTTTCAATTATTCGTTCGTGAATCGTATGATTGCGAAATATCTGGGCTTGTTTTGTTATATACAAATCTAGGACATGTCCTTCTCATCAAGGACTTTTCCAAGGCTTACACCTCAATGTTTTTTTTTTTTACTTTTACAAAACTAGTTGGCCTATTCATATAGGCTGGATTGCATTGACTTTTGCTATGGAATGTAGGACAACAAATGCACAAAGAAACAAAAAAAAAAAATCATTTTCTCTCTCTCTCTCTCTATTTCTCTTTTCTCTTCTTTAAAACAAAAGCATAAAATTTCATTTGCTGTCATCTTTTTGTTTTATTTTGACATCATTTTAAAATCGAATCAAATGAAAAGAGAAATTTTTTTACATTATTTTCTTTAAATTCATTCCATTTGCAAAATTTGATACAACAGCACCAGCAGGAAAATTCATACAATATTTTTTTTCATCCATTTCGCTGTTTCAAATCGATTTCGTACAAACAACAAACAAATTTCATTTACATTCAATCAATCAGATTTAATTTAAAAAAAAAAACATGAAATCCAATGTTCGATGACCCCCTTTTTTTTTTTTTTTCTTTTCATTTTTTGCCACCTGCTAAATATTTTTCAAATCAATTTTTTATTTTTTAATCGCTCGACAAAAAAAAAAAAAAAAAATTAAAAAAATTAAGTATTAAAAATAAATTCATTGTCGAACATTGTCAACATTATCATAATTCAGGCATCGATTTGAATTTTTTGTGTGTGTTAATCAATCCATATAAGCCTGTTACCATTTTTATTAAAAAAAAAAAATTTGATATTTTTTTTTTTTTTTTACGATTGAAATAATTTACAAACAGGTACCAACAGGTACAAACAGGTAACAAACAAATTGACAAAAAATTCAATTTTTATCTTTTCCATGTCTCGCATCAAAGGGAGAATTTATATATAATCATTGTAAAAGGTAAACAATTTATTATTGTTGTTGTTGTGACTGTTGTGGTTGTTGTTGTTGTGATTGTTGTGGTTGTTGTTGTCGTCATCATCATCATCATCATCACTAAATGTTCTCAATTTCATTTTCTTAAGAATTCCCCCCCCCCCCATGTTAATTATTTATTTATTTATTTATTCATAAATTATTATAATTTGACTTTGAGTGTTACGTCATTCGTTCCCCTACCTTCCCACCCTCTCTCTCTCTCTCTCCCCTTCTTCACATTTCATTTCACGTTGATTTAAACTCAGGTTCATAGGTTTGATAAGGTATCTGATATTCACCATATCAAAACCATTATTATTATTATTATTATTATTATTATTATTATTATTATGCGGGTTTTAAAAAAATTCGTTATCGGTCAATACAAAACAAAAAAATTTGGCCAGGAATTTTTTATTAAAATTTATTTTTAGAAATTTTTTACCCGCGCGTTTTCTCCTTTCTTCTTCTTAAAACAACATCGCGTTATCACACCGTGGCCCCTCTTCCCCTCCCCTTCTTCCTTCCTCCCAACCCCCCATCCCGTCACATCGTTGTCATCATTGCCAAGTAACCTGCACATGATGATGTCGTCCGATTTATTTTAAGAACAATTTTTAAATCGAGACCGAATTTTTATTTATTATCATTATTATCATCATCATCATCATTATTATTATTATTATTATTATTATCATTATCATTATTATTATTATCATTATTATTTTTCTTAGATGTGAAAATTTGCATTTTTTAAACAAAAAAAAATCGTTTGAACTCGATACAGGTGAACGTAATTGTGTGTGTGTGTGTGTGTGCGTGTCACGTTGGCGTTGTTTAATTACCTTGCAAACCTCGAAAGAATTTTTTTTTTTTTTTTTTTTTTTCAATAATGCACATTTTCCTTTCGTCGTGTCACTATCCTCCTCGTTTACCGTTTAAATTTTTTTTGTTTTTATTCTTCTTACACGACCTTTCCCGAGGGTTATTTTTTATTGTTTTTTTTTTTTTTTTTTTTTTTTTTTTCTATCCGTCGTTATTTATGTTGTTCCGTTAAAGTCTCGCATGTGACTTCCAACGTACACACACACACACACGGTCATTTTCTGCTCCCACGTTTTTTTAATTTTTTTTTACGTTGTCCGACGGTGATATATTAAACATAAAATACTTTCCCGCGCGTTTTCGCGTTTGTTTTTTTTATTTATTTTATTTTTTATTATTATTTTGTTTTTATTTGGTTTTTTTTTTTTTTTTTTGTTTTCACGTATAGGAAAATCCCTGCAGTCATCCGGTTATAATATTAAAAAATGTTAGTTCGAACGAAATGGAAGCCATCATTCAATACATATACACGGGAGAAACGTACATAGCCAAAGACGATTTATTTTCTTTTTTAAACACGGCCAATTTGCTACAAATAATCGGTTTGATTAATTACAATTCGTCGTCGTCGTCGTCGTACGACGACGGAGGAGATAATAATAATCAAAATGGAACTTACGGACTACATCATCATCATCATCACTCAAACGAATACAATAATAATCAGGGTCAAAAAATTAGAATTCCCAACAGTAGCGGCAACAGCAGTGGCAGCAACAGCAGTGGCAGCACCACCGCGAAAACTGGTGGGATCGTCGTTAAAAAATTTGCACATAAAACGGATGAATGCAACAAAACGAGATCCCCCCCGAACGCGGACGGAAATCCATCGAAGAAAAAACACGGTGGCAGGGTTTCCGACGGGGACACACAACAATCGGGAGAAAGTCCCCCCGTCGTCAAATCCGCCGAAGAAAATTGTCCGATATTGAGCAAGCAACTCCTACTCCCGAAAAAGAGAAAATTATCCGTCGTGGATCAGAACAAGAACGAATTCTACGACAATTCCGAACTGAGCAACAGCAGCGAAGATTTAAAAGACAGCGGTACGATATTGCGAAATTGTTTGGAAAGCGAAAAGCAAGAAGGGGAAAAAGAAGCGGACGACGAATGTCCGCCATTGTCTATTCCGACCGTGATGATAAAAAAAGAAACCGTGGAAAGTGACAACAACAACGTTTTGGAACCCGAAGTAGGTTTGTGCGTGAAAGAAGAACAAGAATTTGAATCCGCGAGCGAAGAAAGTTCACACAACGGAGACATTTTGTTACAAAGGTTACAGGCTTCTCAAGGTTTGTTGTTTTGACAATTTAAAACGTTAGACACACGCACGCACGCACGCACACACACACGTACACGCACATACACACACACACACACGAATTACATTGTTTTCTCTCTCTCTCTCTCTCGTTACGTAGTTTACACCTGAACTCATTCGAAGAAACGTGACAATAGACTCTTTTTTTTTTTTTTGTTTTGTTTTTTTTTTCCATTTCCGGTTCCGGAATTTCATTTCCACCGGAAACGACTACGGACGAATTATTTATTTATTTTTTTGTCCATTGCAGATATCAAAGGTGAAGGATACGTGACCGATCACGGAGAAGAAATTCTTTTAAAAGTGCCAAAGCCCGACGTGTCGATATTTTCAAAAAAAACGTGTAAAGGAGATGGCGATATCGTCGTTGTCGGGGGAGGAGGAGTTGGAGGAGGAGGAGGAGGGAACAACAATACCGGAAACGGCGGAATCGAATGTGAAAATTTAACGTTGACGCCGAACGTTGAAATATTTTTACGAAACGCGAACAACAGCAGTGATAATCTAATTAACAAATTAACGAAAATCAATTTGTTCAAAGCGAAACAAATGAAAAAAATTAAAAAATCCTGTGGCGTGACAACGGCGGTCAACAAATCGGACGTCACGATCGTTGCGACCGTACCGGGAACGTCGAAATCCGGGATGTGTGATAAAAACGATTTCGCGACGGGATCGACGGGAACGGGATCGGGAACGACGGGTACGACAGTGAGAAACGGAATAGGAAACGATTGTAAAACTTTACACTTGGCGAACCTGCCGTGTCCCCATTGCAGGCAAGAGTACAATAATTTATCCGCTCTCAAATACCACGTCAGACTCATGCACAGCGATTTAGAAAACAAATTATTTTGCCATTTGTGCCCGATGAACTTTATAGAAAGGGAATATTTCAAGATACACTTGTGGGAAGCCCACAATGCGAGATTTTGATTTTTACTACTTCTTCTTCTACTTCGGCGGTGGTTTTTTTTTTTTTTTAAATCATTTTTCCAATCGATACATCGATCGATAGATCGAACGTCTTCTGCTCGAGCGTCTGCGTTCGGTAAGTTTTTTTTTATTTATTTATTTTTTTTTTTTTTTACACCGTCGGAATCGTTTCGAACTCGTGTCGCGGGGGTACTCAGAGTATCGATTATCGATCATTCGACTCCTCGAACCTTTTTCGTTTTTTTAAATTTTGGCGCGCGCGAATGATTTGACGAGAAAAGGAAACGGAAGTTTTTCTGATTTTTTTTTAAAAATAAAATATCAAATTAACGGAACGTGGGGGGGGGGAGGGGGGGAAATGTTTTCGAAAGTTTTTTTTTTTTTTTTTTTTTCCACATCAAGGACGAGATTATCGTCCTTAAATTGACCTCGCGTTGACCTTAAATTGACCTTCATTTACAAATTTATTACTGACGATTATAATTACATTGAAATTTTTTTTTTTTTAATGAAAACACAAAAACTTTGACTACTAACTACTCTGACTTTGCCAGCCCTGATATTATTATTATTATTATTATTTTTTTTTTTTTTTTTTTTACTCTATCTGTCTCTCTCTCACGCACGCACATTTATTGTCTCTCTTAATTCTATCTTTTTTTTTTTTTTTTTAAAAAAAAAAAGTAACAGTGGCGGCCATTTTAATCCGTTCGTTACGCTCGATAAACTTTTGCCCTAACTAATAACTTTTCTCTCTCTCTCTCTCTCTCTCTCTCTCTCTCTCTCTCTCTCTTTCCGAATCGATTGGAATAAAATAGAAGGAGGGTGGGGAGGGAAGGGGGAAAGGGAGGTGACGTGAAAATAATTTTACCTTGGCAAAACTATATTTGCAATATGTTTACCAAAAAAAAAAAAAAAAATCAAAAACTCACCGGTAGCCTTTCTCTCTCTCTCTCTCTCTCTCTCTCTCTCTCTCTATTTTACCTCCTTTTTCTTTATATAGCAAATAAGGTAGATATGAATTTGCAATTGCGAAAATTTGGTTCGCATAAATAAATGATTCACGGATCTAACCTAGTTTTTCTTTCTTTTTTTGTTTCATAATTTCTCTCTCTCTATCTATCTCTCTCTCTCTCTCTCTCTCTCTCTCTCTCTCTCTCTCTTTTTGTTTTTCACCTGACGACGACGAACAATTAAAAAAAAAACGATGGCAATGTACTCAAGGTTGTCAATGTAATAGGGGGGGGGGAAGGGAGGGAAGGGAAGGGAATCAATCAATGAGAGACGCTTTAATAATTTTCCACGTGCTTCTTGAACAATCGTACAAAAAAAAAAAAAAATTTGACGTGTCATGACGTCATCCGAATCTCCCCGTTCGTTAAAAAAAAACTTTGGAGGTTTTCCACGTTTTATTTCAAATTTATTTTTAGAAAAAAAAAATTTTTTACATTTCGAATCTCCCTTTGAATTTCATTAATAATAATAATAATAATAATAATAATAATAATAATAATAATAATAATAATAATAATAATAATAATAATAATGATAATAATAATGATAATGATAATTTTTCGACCGTTATTATCATCGTGTCGTAACGTTTTTATTTTTAGACTTTGTCCCTTTGAACGAACTCTTTACGTAGTAAATAAACAAACAGACGAACAAACAAACACCGAGCTAGAAAGAGAGAGAGAGAGAGAGAGAGAGAGAGAGAGATAGTAAATAAATACTGATTACCAAAACCGATACGAAAACACCCAAAAAAAAAAAAAATAATAATAATAATTTACGTAATTATATCAACCGGGGGAATAAAAAAAACAATTTAAACAACAGGCTGTTGTCTGTTGTTGTTAAAAGTGATAGATAACGATAAGAATTCGTATGGGGGGGGAAAGAGAAGGGAAGGGAAGTGAAAGGAGAGAATAAGGGAAAAAGAGAAAGATAGATAGATGTATGACTTGACGACGTTTGCGTTCGCTCTCTCGCTCGCTCGTTCGTTTAATTTAATTTAACGGCCGTTCGAAAGTGATGCGTTCGTTTGTTCGTTATAAAAAAATTTTTAAATTTCCCGCGTAAATTTTTTGTACACGTGAGACGCGTGAATTTTCCTTTGTGGCAGACGACGACGACGAGGAGAAGGAGGAGAAAGAGAGAAAAGGTTTTCTGTCACGTTTTTATTTCCACGCTCTCTATCTTTTCATCTCTTTTCCTCTTGTTCTCATTTCGCTCTTTCTCTCTCTCTCTCTCTCTCTCTCTCTCTCTCTCTCTCTCTCTCTCTCTCTCTCTCTTCTCACTTCTACGCCAGGAAAAAAAAAAAAAAATGGACGGAAGGACGCGAGTGTCGTTAAAAATGGCCGTCGCACCGTCGGAATCATCGGAATCGTAATTAAATCTCAATTATTAGTGCCTTAATTATTTATTACACGATTTTTTTATGTTTACTTGTTTGTTGTTTGTTTGTTTGTTTGCGCGTGTTTGCGTGAGTGCGTGCGCGTAAAAAAAAAGAACGAAAAACACGTGACCACCGCAGTAATAATTATTAAATTTCAAAAGCTTGGAATAATTCTCGATGCAAATCGGAAATGTGGGGGGAAATGGGGGAACAGGGGGAGGGGAGGGGAGGGGGAAGGAAAACGTTTACTTAATAAACTCGAACGAATGAATATAATCGCACCGATCGATAATTATAATCATCGTTATAAAAAAAAAAAAAAAAAAAAAAAAAAAAAAAAAAAAAAAAAAAACGTTATCGAAATTGTAATAATAATAATAATTTGATACTTGTTTACCGAACTGGAAATCGATATATCGAACGATACATCGTTTGCTCACATATCGAATTCCCTTCTTTTTATTATTATTATTATTATTATCGTTATTAACGAAAATTTATTTTTTTTTAAATAAAATCGAATCGAATCGAATTATTATTATTATTTATGGGGTTTGTTATTACTATCGTTATTATTATTATTATTCGTTTAACAAGGTAAACGTTATTATTATTATTGTTGTTGTTGTCGTTGTCGTTATCATTATTATCGTTTGTTTGTTATTTAGTTTGCATTTTGTGCGCATTCGTATTTATACGGCAGACATTTTGAAATTTTCTCATATTTGTTTGTACGCTTTGATTGTCAGGAGTTTTTTTTTTTTTTTTTTTACTTGTGTTTGTCAAAAAGGAAAGGGAAGAGGGGAGAAGGGAGGAGAGAGGGGGGAAAGAAATCGAAGGAGGAGGGGAAAAAAAGAAAAATCCGAACGGAATCCTTTCGTACGTGGTAGCAAATAATTTTCTTTTTTTTTTTTTTTGCGTGTGCGTGTGCGTGTGCGTTTGCGTTTGTCTCATTTTGTTTGTTACGACGTGCGTGCGTGCGTGTCAATGTTCGAGATTTTTTTTTTTTTGCATTTGTTTGTTTGTTCGTTCGTTGCCTTGAAATGACAGAGAATTAAATTTGTCGGGAGATTGTTATTGTTGTTGTCGTTGTCGTCGAGCAGGTATATTTTGCGACGTTTTTCGATAAAGTTTCGAAATCGTTTTCCCCCGTTTCGAGATAATCGTTTTTCCGGAAATTATAAATTTCGTCTGCTTTTGTTTTGTTTTTCCCGATCGCCGGAAACGACAGGTGTTTTTTCGGAAATGTAAATCATTACGAAAGCCGTTAGCCGTTAAGGTCGTCGTTTGTTCGGGATCATCGACATTGAGAATCGATTCCCGAAGGAAAAGAGAGAGAGGGAGAGAAAAAGACAAAAGGTACGCGTATCGGGCGCGTGTGTTACGGGAACGCGATTTTCAGGTTTTATTATTATTATTATTATTATTATTATTTTAAGTATAAAAGTTATTGAACCTGACGGCGGTATTTGAGAGATCGGTGGCCTTGTGGGAGCCTATTGCCGAAACGATTGCAGCACAGGGCCGATGATTTCCTTGACATGGTTTCTCCTCCTTCGTTGTTTGTTTGTTTGTTTGTCCTTTTTTATAAAACTCTTCTCGTTAATAAGGTTCAACGTCTTTTTTTTTTTATTTAAAAAAAATTTTTTTTTTCGTCCTCTTATTTTCGATAAAGTGACAAACAAACAAACAAACAAACAAACAATAATTTGTAATAAAAAATAATTGAGTTAATTAAAAGGAAGGAAAAACCTGAAATCATTTCGACGAAATCAAACGATTTCTAAAATTAGCGTAAGAACGATTTCGCGAACGCACGCACGCACGCACGCACCTACGCACAAACGAACGAACGAACGCGCGCGTTTGCCTTGACGCGTTTTTTTTTTTTTTTTTTTCGATTTATAAGAAATCTCTTGTTTCTCCATTTTTGTTTTTTTTTGCCGTTACGAAAATTATAGCGCTTTAAAAAGAAAAAAAAAAAAAAAAATAATCGTAACTCGATAAATCAATTTTTCCCACGCTCCTCCCTCCCCCCCACCGTCTTCTTCGTCTTAAATTTAACGGAAAGTATTTTTTGAGAAGAGGAGGAGGAGTGAGGGAGAGAGGGGAACGAGAGTCATCATCCTCTTTCGCGTTTCTCCCCCCCCGCGCGCGAAATTCCGCGATCGCGACCGCGAACTCAAAAAAAAATCAATCTCAAAGTGATAAACGGTAAATATTCAAATAAAGCAATTACGACGATAACAATGATGATGATGATAATGATGATGATGATAATAATAATAATAATAATAAAATATCCGATTGTTAACACGAGGTCGAAATTATTACGCGGCGGTTTCGTCTTTGTTTTCCCCGATATGCGAAATTTCGCGCGCGTTATTTCGTCAAAGTATAATTTTCATTAGTATCAGTAATAATAATGATAATAATAATTACAATAAAGAAACCGCAGATAATGATAATAATAATAATAATAATATTTTTGTAGCGCTGCAACAGGCAAATCAAACTTGAGCAAAAACTTGAGAAGTAAAGAACAAAAAAAAATTTTTTTTTTCCCCTCCCTCGAAAATTCGACCGTCGCAAGTTAAGAACGATGGATTGATTGATTGAATGAATGAATGAATGAATGATTGTTTAACCGACTGCGTGTACGAGTGAATGAATGAATCACCGACTAAATAATAATCGACCGATTGATTTCGATAAAGATGAATGATAAGGAACGAACGAACGAGTGAGTGAATAAAATGATCGATCGATCGATTATCGAACGATATCGAATCGTTTATTATCGCGACTTATCGGATAATTTTTCCCGTTCGTTTTCCGACTCGCACGCGCACCCCGACCCCGACGCACGATGCCGATCGTTATTATTATCATTATCATTATTATTATCGCTTTTTTTTTTTTTTGATTTCAGTTAAACTGCCGTTTCGAATTCGTTTTGGAAGAAAAAGGATTTCATTCAGTAAATTTTTTATTACGAAACGAAGTGAAAAAAAAAAAACTTTAAAAAAAAAAAAAAAAAAAGGAGGGGAGGGAGGATAAAGGGATTTTGAAAAAAAGGGGAGGGGGCGTAGTTGGGGAGGAGCAAGCGAGGGAGGGGTTCAGTACGTACATACGAATATATACAGACGAATTAAATAATTAAAAAAAAAAAAAAAAAAAAAAAAGTGACCGATCCGATTTAAATAATAAACAAACAAACGGAAAATTGTTTTGTTTTTCGCGCGTGCGCGTGTGCGTGTAATTTGTCGCTCGCGAGTGAGTGAGAGAGAGAGAGAGAGATAGAGAGAAAATATGATTGAAAAAAGGGAAGAAGAAAACGAGGAAAGGGAAAAGGAGGAGATTTTAACGAAATTGGATGTCATCGGAAACGGCGGATGGTTCCTGTGGAAAATTTTCTTCCTCTGCACGATACCCTCGATATTCAACGGACTTCATTTAACGAGTTACATATACCTGGCAGAAGTACCCGTTCACTGGTGTCACGTGACGGAACTATCGGAATCTAATTGGACGGATGAACAAATAAGAATGATATCGAGTCCCGTCGGAAGGTAAATTTTTTTAAAATTTTTTTTTTCCACGGTCTCTCTCGATGGGATGGCGACGATGCACCATTCCACCTCTCTCTCTCTCTCTCTCTCTCTCTCTCTCTCTCTCTCTCTCTCTCTCTTTCTCTCTCTTTCAACGCGACGCAAGCAAATAATAATAATAATAATGATAATGATAATTACGCAATAAGTGACAGAATTCAATAACCTCGATTAAGAATGAAAAGAAAAGACGTTTTATAGTTCTATAAGTAACAATTTGCTTCTTTTTCTTTTCTTTTCTTTTGAAAACAAATTAAATGACGTTGACGAAGGTCAGTCGATTCAGTAGTTTAAACCGCGAGTTAAACAAATACAAGAGAGAGAGTGAGGGGGGGGGGAAGAGAAAGAGAAAGAAAAGTAAAGAGAGAAAGTGAAAATGGAGAAGACATAAACGTTAAACGAATCTAACGAACGTTTTTCTTTTCGTTCCTTTCCGTTCCCTTCCGTTCATTTCCGTTTCATTTCCCGTACGAATCGAAAAACCGGAAGTGAAATGATATGCGACTTCTGGATATTAAACGAATGATTCTCGCTTTTTCAATTTTAACCTTTTAAAAAGGGGGGGAAAAAAAGTGTCAGAAGAAAGGGGGAAGTGGGAGGAGAAAAGAGGTGGGGACTCGATAGGAAAATTTTACGAATTCGATATGAAAAAAAAAAAAAAAAAAAAAAAAAAAAAAATGGAGGGAAAATTTTTTTTTAAAAACGAGAGAGAGTCGAAAGTAGTGGAATACATCGCGGCGCATTATTAACGATTTTCATCTAAATGCTGGTACCACCGCGGAAAAACCGCGACCGCGTCTTCGGCGCAAAACGAAAAAAAAAAAATTATATTTCGAATGGCAACGAGACGAATTTTCGAAAACGTTCGCAGCACGTACACGTTCGCGGTGGTGGCGGTGACGGATGCACACACATTTATCCGTTAAATTTTTTTTTTTTTTGCAGCAACGAAAGTTCTTGCGAATATTACAATTGGGATTACGAAATGATTTCGAAAATGAACGTGTCGGAAGCATTGGAAGAATACGGCGGGGAAAATTCAAACCGAGAAAAACCCGAATTGATACCTTGTTCGAGGTACGATTATGAAAAAGGATTGAGTTCAATGGTCATTGACGTAAGTTGTTGTTGACACGTTTTTTTTTTTTTTTTTTCTAATTAACCGCCATTCATTTCATTGCCGAGATTCTCTCTCTCTCTCTCTCTCGTCTATCGACCTTCTCCTTCCCCGTTTGCTTCATTATCATTATCATTCCTTTTTTTTTTCGTCAGCACGATTTGGTGTGCGAGAGAACGGCTCTAAAATCCATGATACAAGTGAGTTTGTCACTCGGAAAATTCACCGGAGCTTTTCTATTCGGCGTCCTATCCGACAAATACGGGCGGAAGTTGAGCTTTTTACTCGGTTGCCTCATTTACGTCGTGAGCGGTCCGTTGGTCGCTTTCGCCGGAAATTATTCCATGATCGTAGCCGGAAGAATCGGATTGGGAGCGGCTTGTTCGGGAATATACAATTCCGCTTTCGTCATACGTGAGAACGCTTTCCTATTCTTTCGATCGATCGATCCATCGATATCTCGATTCATCTCGATTATTTTTTTTTTGTTGTTTTTTCAGTGTCGGAAATAGCGAGTAAAAAAAAGAGAGCCGCTTTGGGTATACTCTACAACATGAGTTATCCTCTCGGACAAATGATAATACCCCTCATTGCGTTTTTCTTCAGGGATTGGAGAACTTTGCAATTGATCATTTCCGTTCCATCGATATTGATTTTCGCGTTTTACTGGTGAGTTTAGATGAGTCGAAACTTTTCATTTCCGGTAAAAAAAAAAAAAAAAAAAATATTCACTCTCGCTGTTTTTTTTTTCCCCTTGCGTCGCAGGATGTTGCCGGAATCTCCCAGATGGCTCTTGTTGAAAAATCGAAAAGAGGAAGCATCGCTCATGATTGAGAAAATCTATTCGAATCAAGTGAAAAATGATGACGACAAAGGACGTTCCGATGTGATGAAAAAAAATGGCGGCGACGGTGACGACGAAGAACAAGTCATGAGAGAAATGAAGGGAAAAAAACAAAAAAATGGCTCCATCTCTTCGGATAAAAAAAATTTCCAAACGGATAAGAAAAACGTAAGACGCTGTTTGTTTGTTTGTTCACGATTGTTGTTATTGTTGTTGTTTTCTTCGAATAGGAAACCGGAAACGAGACGAAAGACGAAGCAGAAGACGATAAGGGAAAATATTGGAAAAACGTTTGTTCGACACTGAATCAACTCGTACAACTTTTGAAATATTTCGAATTGAGGAGTCGTTTGTTCATTATATTGACATCCTGGTGCATTTGCAGTTTGTCCTACTACGCACTCGGTAAATTTTAATTTAAAAAAAATTTCCCCTCCTCCCCCCTCCCCCCGTTTGTCGTTACGCGCGCAAAAAATTTCACACATTTTCACTTATACAGCACTCAACGTGGATAATTTTCTCACGAATCGTTACGTTTACGGTTTCGTTACTGGATTGGTGGAAATTCCGAGTTACGTACTTCCGCTTCCGCTTTTGAAATTTTTCGGAAGGCGTCAAACGTCCATAGCGTTGTTTTATCTGGGTGGTTTTGCTCTTTTGACGATTCTCATCATACCGAGGCACGAAGGTTTGTTCCTTTTTTCTTCCTTTATTAAAGTCTTTTATCTTTTTTCCTCTTTTATTTTCTTTCGTAAAGGTTTTTCTCTCTCTCTTTCTCTCTTTAGACGTCGTTTTACTTTTCGTCGCATCCGTCGGACGTTTATGCGCTTCCGCCGTTTTTGCCGTCGTCATTTTACACACGACAGAATTGTTTCCGACATTGTTGAGAAATACGGCCATAGGATGTTGTTCGACGGCCGCACACATCGGATCCATGAGCGCTCCTTTGATCGTCGACATTTTGGTTGGTATTTTAAAAAATAAAAATTTTCCCCCTTTTTTTTCCTCCATCATTTTCCGATTGGAAAATCTTTTCTTTTTCTTTCAGGGCGCTTACGCTTGGTTCATTCCGAGCACACTTTGCGGAATCGTTACTCTCCTAGCCGGAACTATGATTTTCCTTCTTCCCGAAACTAAAAACAAACCACTTCCGGAAACGGTTGAGGACGTCGTCAAAGCACCGAAAAGTGACAGGATTGGATTTCATCAAATTTGTCCGTCGGATTTGCGACACTGAACTGAGAAACGAAATGATCTCTCTCTCTCTCTCTCTCTCTCTCATTGGTTGATTCACTCGCCAATCACGTGTTGTTATTTATTTTTAAATTCGTTCGCGAATCGTAACGATTTTTTTTTTTTTTTAAAATGAAAGTTACCTACTCACAGATGATATTTAGAAAAAAAAAAAAAAAATTAAATTGGATGACCGGTAAAGGGGTGGTAATGAAGGTCACGTGGTGCATTTTAAAATCGTAATTTTGTTTTTCCCGCCAAATTAATAATAATGATAATCGCCGAATATTGGAAAATTAGAAAAGGTTCGTTCGTTCGTTCGTTCGTTCGTTCGCGAGCCACACGACATTTACGACAATAATAATAATAATAATAATATGTCTTCCCCCGACCGATTGCCAATAATAATAATAATAATAATAATTAACAACAATAATAATACAATATCATCAAACAACGTAAAAAAAAAAAAAAAAAAATTTGAAAATTGAAAAAAACAAAACAAAACAAAAATTCGATATATATATCGAGTATCGAATATCGAACGTAACGATATCATTCGATATATATCGATTGTTATTCGAACCCGTTTATTCATGCGCATGTATGCATATATATATATATATATATATATATATATATATATATATATGTGTGTGTGTGCGTGTGCGTGTAAAAGATCTCATTTTCTTATAAGTAAGAGTTCAAAAATAATGAATTAAGTTTCCTTTGTTTCCTTTTTTTTTCCTTTTTTCCTTTTTTAACCGCCATTAAATAATTATATATATATATATATATACATATATATATATATATATGCATACATATGTGAAATTTTTATGTACAGAGAGAGAGAGAGAGAAGAAATTATTTTTTATATATATGTATATTCACCCATGCAGTCGTTAAGAACCGTACCCGTTTAAGCCTTTAAATGTATCCTTTTTCTGTATAATAATAATAATAATAATAATAATAATAATAATGATGATGAAAATGATGGAGATAGTAATAGTAGTAATAGTAATAGTAATAATAATGATAATGATAATAAAAGTAATATATATATATATATTATAAAAAAATAATAAATAATTGTATTAAAAAAAAAAATAAAAGAGTGAAAATAAAATAATTAAAAAAAAAAAAAATAGAAAAAAAAATTATATATTATTATTATTATTTTTTTAAATAAAAAACAAAGAGAGAGAGAGAGAGAGAGAAAGAGATTTAAATTAAATTTTTTAATAAGAGCGAGTGTGAGAGAGTGTGTGCGTGTGTGCGTGTGCGTGATTTTTTTTAAAATGAAATTTTATATGAATGAATGAATAAATAAATAAATATTGTATAAAAATGATTTTTAAAAAAAAAAATAAATAAATAAATAAATAAATTATAGAAATATTTAAAAACACGTGTACGTTTTATTCGCGTGCGTGTGCGCGTTTGCACGTGTGCACGCGTACGCGTAACATTTTCCCCCTTCGTCGTCGGTCGAATATAGAGATAGATTATGTAGAAGAAATTTTTTTTTTTTTTTTTTCCCAACACCTTGGAAAAAAAAAACCGGAAACGCAATGAAAATAAATAATTCAATTTTCTCACCCTCATCTAGTGTCCTTCCGGTCAAGTAGAAAAACTTAATAATAATAATAATAATAATAATGATAACATTACAGTGTTGTCGTTTCATCATCGCCGCTCATCATCATCATCATCATCATCATCATCATCCTCTTCGTCGAAAACGTCACACTTTTGAATACTCTTAACCATTCTATTGCAAATTTGTTGGACTTCTTGAATTCTAAATCGCGTGCGAGAGAGACAGAGAGAGAAAGAGAAAGAGAGAGAAAAACAATTATTAATAAATTATTTTTGTAAAAATAAAATTTAACAAAGGAATAAATAAAAAAAAAAAAAAAAATTTACTTGTATCTCAACGTATTATTATCTTGAATTATTGATGCCGCATCCAAATCGTCATCATCATCGTTGACGTCATCGTTGTTGACGTCACCATCAAACGTCGTCATCATTTTTTTCCCAAATTGTAAATTTGATTTTAATAAATAATTTAATTTATTCCCCTCGTCGTCATTATCCTTTCCCACACTTCTTTCTCCAGATTCCTTTTTCTCGGACGCATCCTTTTTTTCCGACGTCATCATTTCGTCACCGTCGTCATCGTTCCCAATTTTCGACGTGGCAATCATATCCCAAACATTTTTTTGCCTTTCCCTCTGAGTATTTTCCATCACCAATTTTAATATGGACGCACTTTGTAAAAGAGTCGTTAAATGAGTCAAATATTTCGTCAAATTTTCATCCGCTTCGTATATTTTCCTACAACAAAACGCAAAAAAAAATTAAAAATCCAGGAGGGAAAAGCGACGGGGGGAGGGGGGGGGAACTTTAAAATTTATAAACCAACTTGAAAAGCGATCCAATCATTTGACTCCCCAACAATTTATTCGTTTCTTCTAACGATTTTTCCACGAGACAGACGGCGGATTTATTATTTTTGAATTCGTTTCGCGATTCCTTCGGGAGCGTGTGTATGCTTTCCCAAATTTTCTGCCCCTCGTAGACTCTGTGGTAAGAAAAACAAAAAGGGTATCCATCATCATCATCAACCTTTTTTCAAAGACATTCTTCATCTAATGCCATCACTCACAAATCATCCAACGGTGTTTTCTTTCTAAAATTATCCGAATTCGTACAACGAACGTCTAAATTACGACATCTTTGCCTCGCCATCGTCACCAAACGTTTCTGTTCGTTTTTATTAAAAGAATTTTTCAACTCGGTTATTTTCTTATCTATTTCCACGACGTTTTGTATCCATTTTTGCACTTGGGGATTCGCTTTTAATTTTCCCTGCCAACAACAACAACAAATAAATATATAATTATAAATATAATTAATTTTCTTTTCTTTTCTTTCTCTCAACTCACGTTTTTCCTATAATGTATATAATTTTCCAAATCGACTTTGTGACTGAGTGATAAAAATTGATAGTAGCTTTCTATTTGATTCCATTCATCTCCCACATCCTCGTACAATGATTCTATAGCCAACGTTTTCTGCTTCGTGTGACTACTACAAAACACACAAAGGAAACTCTTTACCTCTCCATTTCGAACTACTCTCAAAGGAATCGGGAAAAATCAATGGAAATTTTTACATTTTAACGTTTATGCTCTTCCATAGGTATCTGTATAACATGGCTTCCGTTTGTAAAAAATAAACCGAATCCGCACATCGACGTTTCAATTGTCTATACCTCAAATCTCTTTCGCCATCTTCTATTATTTCTTTAACGTATTCTGGAACATTCCTCTTCGTCGCAGTCGCATTATTATTATCATTATTATTAAAGTTAATCGACTCGAAATTATAAAGATAAAAAGTAATTGCATTTTTTTCAATTTTCTAAAAAAAAAAAAAAAATAATAATAATAATAATTCTAAATTGTAACAGTATGAGCGTTTCATTCTTTTCTCTAAACAAAGACAATAATAATAATTTATATGGAAACTCAAATAAAAACATCTAATAATGATGATAATAATGATGAAATTTTTTTTTAAAATCCGGCCGGTTTATCATTATTATCATTATCATCATTACGATTGATAAAAAAAAAAAAAAAAAAAAAAAAATTGTATAAAATAACAGTAAATTAAATTTTGTCCCGTGCCTCGTGTCTCATAACGTTCAAAACATTTCCTTTTTCGTTTAAACATTTTCCATTTGGTAAAAGTAAAAGTTGATCGGACGCGTTCACATCCGTTTCCTCTTTCAGCCAACGTTTCAAATCTTGCACATCCGTTTCGGAAGTGATCTCGTACGATAAAATCTCGTGATTCGATACGGAAAATATTTTAACCAATTTTTTATTCAATATATTTTTCAATTCTTCGAATATGACGGGTCGATTACGATGGTCCGAATCATCTTGACGACGACCACGAGTTTGTCCATCCCAATCCAATGCCAATCTCAACCATTTTTCAATGTCTTTCAAATAACATCTGGAAAAAATCATCATCGCTCGTTAATTTCATTCCCC
The DNA here is from genome assembly GCF_000006295.1 of Pediculus humanus corporis. Classification (NCBI taxonomy): domain Eukaryota; kingdom Metazoa; phylum Arthropoda; class Insecta; order Psocodea; family Pediculidae; genus Pediculus; species Pediculus humanus. Next base: position 1,617,956 of record NW_002987887.1, on the reverse strand, counting down.
CCCGTTTACCTTCCTCCTCCCCCCTCTCCCATCCCATCCCATCCCCTCTCTTCCCCTTTTTCCGATCGAATTTTTAATAAAGTCCGGAAGCGCGAACTTGTGAACTTTGTCGGCGACGGCGGCACGAACACAAAACATAATAATAATAATTCAATAATCTCTATCCCCTCCCCCCTTTCCTCCTCCTCTCTCCCTCCCCTCTCCCCCCGCCTCTTGTTGCGTTAACATTTACCTCGATAAATGATTTTTTTCCGATATCTTCGTATTGAATTTAATATCTCCGTTGGCGTTTTCCAAAACGCAAATAACATTTCTCGGTTTGTTTTGTATTTGTCTCATCCAATCCGACGGGTAAAAACCTGGTAAAAACGGCCGGTACCCGGTTATTATTTCGTGTGCGAGCAAACCGAACGACCAATAATCTACAGAAGAAGTATATCTAAAATTAATCGACCTCGTCATTATGCTGCTGCTATCATCATCATCATCATCATCATTAAATTTGTTTGTTTGTTTGTTTGTTTTTTAAACTCACGCTTTTCCCAAAAACAATTCCGGTGCTATGTATTGTATCGTTCCGACAAACGATTGTGATAAACTGCTTTGATCGAACGCTTTCGCATATCCTAAATCGATGAGTTTGTAAACGATTCGTGACTCCGTTTCCTAACAAACACCCAACAAACAAAACAATTTAAATCTACTTAATGAGAGAGAAAGAGAGAGAGAGAGTGTCAGAGAGTGTGTCAGAGAGAGAGAGAGAGAGAGATAAACTCGTTAATATATATATAATTTGTAAAAAAAAAAAAAAAAGTGATTAAATTTTTATACTTTGTGCTATTATTATTATTATTATTATTATTATAAAAAAGCGTAAAAATTTTTCACCTCGTTAAAAAAAAAAAAAAATAACTTTGTAAATTTGTTGTTAACAAACTAATTTCAAAAATAATAATAATAATAATAATTAAACAATAACAAAAGATTTAAAAAAAAAAAAAAAAAAAAAACAAGTGAAATAATTAAATGAAATTATTTCAACTCTCTCTCTCTCTCTCACTCTATCTCTCCATCTCTTTTTCACATTTGAAGAAACGCAAAAATAACGAACCATCGAAACAATGTTGTCAGGTTTTAAATCTCTGTGAATTATTTTACAGGTATGTAGGTACGATAATCCGTTTGAAACATCTTTTAATATATCGAGTATTTCTTGCTCTTTCAATCCATTACAATTTTCTGGTTTGTTCAACATCTGAAAACAAAACAAAAATAATAATAATAATAATAATTCGTTTGTAAACTTCATTTCTTTTATCGCGCTTTGTTATTATTATCATTATCATTATCATTATTATCATTAATATTTTAACGATCGAACACTACAAGAAAATCCTTATCGAATATTTTTTTAGTAATTAAACAATTACCAAGGAATTTTTATAATTATTATTAAATTACCAAACAAACGAACAAACGAGCTAACAACGAGCAAACAAACGGATTTATTAAATATTGTACGACATTAATAAACTAAAAAAAAAAAAAAATTTATTTTTTATGACATAAACCGTATGAAATAAATTTAAAAAAAAAAAAAAAAAAAAATTACTAATAATTAATATTAACGTAAACAAATATTATTATTATTATTATTATTACTGCAAGAAATAAATAAATAAATAAATAATAATAATAATTCGCGAATTAAATGTTTATTAATTAATTAATATGATTTTGCAAAATAAATCCGGTTTCGTTTAACGCACAACCAATTAACCTTTTTCCCTTCATTTTCCCTCATTTTCTTTTTCTTTCTTTTTCTTCTTATCTCAAATCTTTTTTTTTTTTTTTTTTTTGTTATCATTTAAATTACTATATAAAGTACCGTAGTACGTAATTGCACGGTTTCACTCAAACGCCAAATAAAAAATAATAATAATAATAATAATAATAATTTTTTTTAGGTATAGTTTTAAGTATAAATTTACCATTATTATTATTATTATTATTATTATTATTATTATTATTATTATTTTCTTCCCAATTGTAATTAACCAATGGTATATTTTAAATGAAATTATTCTTAGAATTCGCGAGTAATAATAACACTCGTTACGCAATTATTTCAATTAATTGAATAATAATAATAATGATAATAATAATGGTAATAATTATCGTTGCAATTATATTTTAATTACTATATCCACAATCGAATGAATTTACTATCATATTATTATTATTATTATTATTATTATTATTATTATGAGTAGAGAAAATGATTAAATACCCCTCTCAAATCACCATTCGAACAATATTCCATGGCCAATAGGGGCAATGATGGTGATGATGATGATGATGTTGAATTATTGAAATCATTTGGTAAATCAAGAGTTGACACAATGTTCATGTGATTCAATTGTTTCATTATTTCCACTTCCTTACACCATCTTTCTGTGCATTTGTATTTCAATGTGGGATCTTTCAACGATTGATCATGAAGTTTTTTAATGGCTGAAATAAATAAATCAAATTTTACACAAAATCTCCATTTTAGTATTCCGAGTCAGACATGAGAGGAAACTCGCCAAGTTTTTGACCAGTGATGGAATTACACCAAAGTGTGACTTGTCCAAAACCACCACTACCGAGAATTTTTAATTTTTTCCATGATCCAATATTTGTCGAATCCATTGTACAACTACAAACAAACAAACAAAATATATAAGTTGAATGTTTGTTTGTTTGTTTGTTTAACAACTCTTCAACAACAAACAAAACAAACTTTTTCACGTTTTATAAATAATTTCCTTATGTATTATTTGAACAAATGTCACATTTTATGCAATCACATTACAAATTTTATCAAAAGTTTTAGAAATAAAAAAAAAAAAAAACTAACGGTTAAAACAAATTAAAAACTTTTTAAAAAACTTTTAAAAAAACGGATAAAAATAGTTTTTAACATCAATTGTTTAAAATTCCATAATAAAAAAAAAAAAAAAAAAAAAAAAAGGCTTAAGTCGATGCACTAAATCTCATATCCATTTACATCATCCGTTTTGCAAAAAAAATTTGACGTTTCGACCCCTTTTCCTTTATTACAATTTATTAAAAATGTATAAATAAATGTTATTTATTAATTTAATAATCATATTTACGTACCTTAAATAAATAATTTAAATAAATAAATTAAAATAATAAATAAAAAAAAAAAAGAAATAAAAATTCCATTCGTTTCCACGCTCTCGTTCATGACGAAACGCCAACAGCGGAATTTTTTGTTTTTCCCGAATCTCCGTCGTCTGCTATAAACCGCCACCGGAAATAGGAATCGAATGAAATTGAATTGACCAATCAGAGACCGTAAAATCTGTAACGATATTTCAACGGAATTTTTTTAACCATTTTTTGTTATTTTTTTATTTTTTTTGACGCCCGAAAACAAATTTTTTTATTTATAAATAAAACAAACAAACAAACAAACAACAACAACAACAATAATAATAATAATAATAATAATAATTTTTTTAGGTATAGTTTTAAGTATAAATTTACCATTATTATTATTATTATTTTCTTCCCGATTGCATGTAATTAACCAATGGTATATTTTAAATGAAATTATTCTTAGAATTCGCGAGTAATAATAACACTCGTTACGCAATTATTTCAATTAATTGAATAATAATAATGATGATGATAATAATGATAATAATTATCATTGCAATTATATTTTAATTACTTTATACACAATCGAATGAATTAACCATCATATTATTATTATTATTATTATTATGGGTAGAGAAAATGATTAAATACCCCTCTCAAATCACCATTCGAACAATATTCCATGGCCAATAGGGGCAATGATGGTGATGATGATGATGATGATGATGTTGAATTATTGAAATCATTTGGTAAATCGAGGGTTGACACAATGTTCATGTGATTCAATTGTTTCATTATTTCCACTTCCTTACACCATCTTTCTGTGCATTTGTATTTCAATGTGGGATCTTTCAACGATTGATCATGAAGTTTTTTAATGGCTGAAATAAATAAATCAAATTT
>NW_002987887.1:1610715-1613862 GCF_000006295.1 Pediculus humanus corporis | reverse complement strand
AAAAACTTTTAAAAAAACGGATAAAAAATAGTTTTTAACATCAATTGTTTAAAATTCCATAATAAAAAAAAAAAAAAAAAAAAAAAAAAAAATGGCTTAAGCCAATGCACTAAATCTCATATCCATTTACATCATCCGTTTTGCAAAAAAAAACTTGACGTTTCGACCCCTTTTCCTTTATTACAATTTATTAAAAATGTATAAATAAATGTTATTTATTAATTTAATAATCATATTTACGTACCTTAAATAAATAATTTAAATAAATAAATTAAAATAATAAATAAAAAAAAAAAGAAATCAAAATTCCATTCGTTTCCACGCTCTCGTTCATGACGAAACGCCAACAGCGGAATTTTTTGTTTTTCCCGAATCTCCGTCGTCTGCTATAAACCGCCACCGGAAATAGGAATCGAATGAAATTGAATTGACCAATCAGAGACCGTGAAATCTGTAACGATATTTCAACGGAATTTTTTTAACCATTTTTTTTTTTTTTTATTATTATTTTTTCACGCCCGAAAACAAATTTTTTTATTTATAAATAAAACAAACAAACAAACAAACAAACAACAACAACAATAATAATAATAATAATAATAATAATGATAATAATAATAATGGGACGGCCCACATTCTTCGGAAAATATTATATAAATAGCACAAATTTATCCCTAAGGAATCGTCCTCGGGTAGAAACCTGGAATAAATGCTTAAAAATTCCGACGAATAAGAGCCTTGTCGTGTTTAAGAGTGACCATAATAATAATAATAATAATCTCCCCTGGAATATCCGTCGCGAATATGGATTGGATGGATTACCCGAGGAGTGGTACATTTTCAAACCCGGTTACGACAGCAGGTTCAGGCACGGTACGATCAACAAATCCAAACCGACAGAACTGTGCAAGCCAACAAACCGGATATCATCCAGAATGCGGAAAAATGGTGAAAGGTAATTGAGGTATCCGTACCGGCGGAAAAAGACACCAAAAAAAAGAGATTGAAATAGCCAGGATGTGGGGAGTGAAGAGAGAAACTATTCCAATTCCCGTGGGAGCAGCAGTACTGGGACCCATGCCACCACATTCAATGGGAATAAATTTAAAATAAGAAACCAACCAGGAAATCGCACTGTGTGGGCCCGCCCACATTCTACGGAAAATAATCTATAAATAACACCAACGAAATCCTAGGATTTATCCCTAAGGACTCGTCGTCGGGTAGAAACCTGGAATAAATGCTTTAACAACAAGTACCTTAATAAAACCTTAAATCAAAAATGATTAATAATAATAATAAAGGATAAAATTGGTCGTGTAATAATGAATGACGGGCATTGAAAATTTTTTTTGATACCTGGTAGCATTACACCGAGTTGACACCTACTAATTTATCAACCATGTTTATTATTATTAAACATATTTATGTTTATGTTATTGTTGTTGTTGTTGTCATTTCTTTTGTCTTACAATATTATTATCATTTTCCATTTACTAAAACAACCCGTTAACTGTTTTTTTTTATGTTTACGTTACGTAATTTATAAACAATATTTATATATAAACAATTAATTTTTTTGTTTTAACGGTTCGGTGAACGTATATAATTTTTTAAAACTTGCGCTTGCCCGATTTATTTCTCGTTTACAACAACAACAACAACAACCAATAAATTTTAAAAAAAAAAATAACTGTAAGATTTTTTTCGTTTGTTCAAGTTTTTAAAATCAAACATATATACAAAAACGATTAGTTATATATTTTTTTTTTCATAATAATAATAATAATAATAATAATAATAATAATAATAATAATAATAATAATAATAATAATAATAATAATAATTTAAAAAGAACGGGGAGTCGAGATAGAATTTAAAATTCTTTGTAAATCATCATCATCATCATCATCATCATCATCACAATTAGAGCAAATCTACGACGGTCAAAATTTTTTTTTTTTTTTTTGTTCACCTCCGTTCAATTAAGTAGTAGGTAGTAGTAGTAGAAGTACTGTGACTTGCAAATTTTCATTTTTTTTTCCCCCCCCCTTTCCCTCCCCTCCCCCTTTTTCCTTTTCCTATTTTTATCGTCTGCTTTTTTTTTACAAATTAAATAGAAAGTATTGTAACGAAAATAATAAAACATTCAACGTATAATATAAGAAAACAAATCGTCTTTCCTACAAACATCCTACAAACAAACAAACAAACAAACGTTTGTTTTATTTATAGAATCGTCTAGAAAAAAAAATGGTAACATTTTATATATATATACCAACGGATTGCAAAACACGTGACGATTATTTATTTATTTATTTATTAAAAAAAAAATTAATTAACAAAAATATTTTTTTTTATATTAAACCGGTTATGGTAATGTCTACTTTTTTGATGATTTGCTTTTTTTTTTTTTTTAAAAATTTCGAGATGTTTAAAACGTCATTCATCATTTATCATTTGTCACGTTTAACCCGCATTTTCCAGTCACTATTTCTTCTGCTACTGTCACACACGCATTCACACGCACACACACGCACGTGCGCCTTTCGAAAAACAAAAAAATAAAAATAAAAAATCCATTAACGTTATTATTATCATTATTAATTTTTATTCCGCCGTCGCACTGGATTAATTTTTTCCCTCCCACTCCCAGTCCCACCCCTCCTCCTCCTTCCCCTCACCCCTCCCTTCCTTTAAATCGATTAATCGATCGATATAAATAAATAAAAATAAATTTTCTATTCGGTTTTAACACGGTTACAAAATTTACCTATTTTTTTTTTTTTTAAATGGGATAATAAATTCCGTCGGCGGTTTAAACCGGCGGTAAAAAACGGCGGTAAAAAAAAAAATTATCATCATTATCATAATTAATAATAATGACGATCGTTACGTGACCCCTCCCGCTTCCCCTCCTTCCCCCCGGGGGAAAAAAAAGAAAACAAAAATCGAACCGCAAAAATAAATATTACGCTCCATTTTTTTCTTTGTTTTTTGTTTATAAATAAACGTATCGAACGATAATTGAAATTTTTCGATTAGTCGATTTAAACCCCCTCCTACCTACCTCCCCCTCGAAATCCCTCTCTCTCTCCCTTCGCCCCCCTACTCCCGCGAGGGAGGGGGGAAAAACTGGAATTCCAA
>NW_002987887.1:1604591-1610644 GCF_000006295.1 Pediculus humanus corporis | reverse complement strand
CATCGCGATTTAAATTCTCCAGAACGATTGAAAAAAAAAAAAAAAAAAAAAAAAAACTAATCCGACAACATTTTAAAAATAGGAAATAAAAAATTTTTTTTTTTTTTGGAATTTAATTTCCAGTATAGAATCATCGAATTCTTTTTTTTTCCAATAATAATAATAATAATAATAATAATAATAATGATAATAATGATAATAATGATAATAATTGATAACTAATCTAATTAGTATTTAAAAATTAAATGGATTTTCTATATATGCACGACCGTTATAAGCTATCGTTAATGATGTTTAGCAACGTCCGTTTTATTTAAACGTTTTATTCTTTCAAATCAAAACTACTACTGCCACTACCACCACCACTACCACTACCACTGCTACTACTACTACTACTACCACCACCACCACCACCACTACCACTACCACTGCGAACTACTTTGGAATTTTTTTATTTTTTAAAAGTACTGTTATTTCTATGAATTATAACTATGAAAAAGCAAGTTTCTCATTAGATGGATATTTATAATGTGATAGAAAGAGATGGAAAACATTTGTGTGAATTACACAATTACAAACAACGGCTTTGAAAATTTCAAAGAAAATTCATGTGTCAAAATAATTTTCATTTGAATATATTTTTTTTTTTTTCTCACTTCGAATCGAATCGAATCGTACGACAACCAAACAACAATAATTCGACAAACGACGACAACATTTTTTTTTTCCCAGCACAAAGGACAACAACCCTCCTCCCCCCCACGTCCTTAATATTAATATAAATAATAATAATAATTTATTTTATATAATCTTAATTAATATCTTAACATTGCGTTGGCGTTAACTGACTGTTAAAAACTTTAAAAAAAAATGGCGACCGACGATTTAAATAACAACGCTAATGGAAATAATTAATAATAATAATAATAATAATAACACGACACTATCAAGTTTTAATCGATGATGATGATGATGATGATGCATACATAATACTCCATATCTCGAGTATTAATTGCGATTAAAAAAAAACATTTTCGAGGGGGCGCGAAACGTGCGGGTGGGGAGAGTGGGAGTGATGGGCTGGATTAAAACGTTTGTCGTTGTTTGTTTCTTATACAAAACAAACAACGTTCTATTGTTTGTATTCAAAACAAACGTTTTTTTTCTTTAAATCGAGTAATTAATTAATTTTTATGTGAATTATGTCAGGTTCAAAAAATCATCAGGTTCTAAACAACAACAACAACATTTCGCGGTTGTATACAAATGCATAAAATTACCGCCGGGCAAATTTTTTTTTTTTAAAATTTTATTTCGCAATCGAACCTGAAAATGTTTAATTTTTTTACCACCAGGGGAACGACCGATAACAAAAAATTCGAAATCATTTTTTTCTTAAAAAAAAAAAATTTACAATTTCCGGTTTAAGAAAATAAGAAATAATAATAATAATAATAATGATAATAATAATTCCAAGATTTTTTCTTTTGTTCAACAAACAAACAAACAAACAAACAAACAAAAAAATACCAAAAACGATCAAATTCGATTTAAAAAATAAAATAAAATAAAATCGATTCTCGAATAATTTTTTTTTTTTTTTTTTTTAAATTCGATATAATAAAATAATTTTCTCAATCAAACAATCGACAACAACAACAACAACAACAACAACAAACAACTAAACAAACAAAAAAAAATATTTCGTGAAAGAATTTTTAACAAAAAAGAAAAAAAATTATTAACAAAAAAAAGAAAAAGGAAAATTAGCGATCGAGAAAAAAAAACCCAAATAATAATAATAATAATAATACTAACAAGTGGGAGTGGGGGGAGGTGGGAGGGAGGGGAGGGAGAGGGGAGAAGAAAGGACCTGCAAAAAAAAAAAAAAATGAAAAAATAAAATAAAAAAGAAGAGCAACCGACGAACGATTCATTTTAAACTCACAGTTCAGTTTGTTCGGTATTTGATTACGGTCGGTACCTTTTTTTTTCATTTTTTTTTTTTTTTGTTTGTTTACCGGTTTGTTTTTGTTTTTGCGGTTTTTTTTTTTTTTATAAATAAATTTACGCCATTTTGTTTTTTTTTTTACAAGTAAGTAAGTATCCGACATAAAAAAATTTCACAGCTTTTTTTTTTTTTTTTCCCGTTAATAATTAAATAACAATTTAACAACCAAACGAATGCGAAATAATTTTTGTTTGTCGTCTCTCCGACGACAACCACGCACGTCACGCGTTTCAAATATTATTATTATTATTATTATTATTACCAAAAACCTTTTTTGACGATTTCAACTTTTAATTAATATTTAAACATATAATTTAAATTAATTATTCTTACCTGTTTCCTTTTTTTCCTTCGGGACAAGGTACAAAAAACTCGGCCGTTTGTTTTTTTTTCGCCAAACAAACATTATAACTGTAACTTATTATAATGTTTAAAAGTAGCCAGAAGTCATATTTCAAACCCTCTTTTTTTCTTCTTTTTTTCTTCTGCTAACAATTTAATGATTGGACCTGAAAATATAATAATAATAATAATAAAAATGACATTAAGCACGCTTTTTTTTTTTTTTTAAACGTCATTACAATAATACTTTCAGGTTTTCGTTTACACTTTAACACTCATCATTCGTTTAAAAAAGGTGTTATTTGTTTGTTTGTTGTGGTTGTTGTTGTCATTTTTTTTTTTAAAAAAATTTGTTTGTTTTATGTTTGACTTATGGAGTTAAAAAAAATTTCAAAGACAATCAATCAATCACGAATAAGAATCAAATCGTTTAGAAAGAAAAAAAATTTTTTTTTTTTTTATTGTTTGTTTTTGTAATTATTATTATTTTGTCGTTTTCTTTCTCTTTCTTTCTTATTAAACCGTTTGTTTGTTTGTTTGTTTGTTAAGTAAAGTCCTTAAATTATTATTAATTACGGTAAATTTTTTTACGAGGGAGTTAAGAGTTTTGCATTTATCAATCATTTTTCAAAATCATTTTACATATGGCGCCATTTTTAATCAAATTGACCCATTTTTTTTTTTTCTTCTTACAAACAACAACAACAACCAACCATCCATCCATTCACTTTAATCGTTGTAACGCATGCTATAATTTTTTTTTCAATTGTTTCTTTCGTGCAAACATTAAAAAAAAAAAACAAAAAAATATACGTTTTGAACTAACGTAACAGTTATAAAAATAAAATAAAAAAATAAAATATATCCGGTTAATTTTTTTTTTTTTTATAACGTTTACGTATATATATAAACAACTCCATTCTTTAAAAAATCATATACTACAACAACCAGAACAACAAACAACAAACAACAAACAATAATTTTATCCCATTTTTTTTTAAATTGACACAACTCGTATTATAGACGTATTGCTTTTAATTGCTAATTACTTTTAAACAATGTAAAAAAAAAAAAAAAAAAAAACGAAACGAAACAGGCGAAGTATATTATTATCATTATCATTATCATTATTATTATTATTATTATTATTATTATTATTATTATTATTATTATTAAGTTTAAAATAAATAAACCCATCATAAAAAATTATTATTATTATTAATATTTTTTTTTAAATAAAACTTAATTTGACATGACGTAGATAGATTTTAAACTTTGATATATATGTATATGTACATAAATATTTTATTAAATTTTATTATGATGACGTCATAATATTTATTTAATTTATTTTAATTTAGGCGAAGAGATGATGATGATGATGATGATGAAACGGTAAAAAAAAAAAAAGGGAGTGATACAATTATAAAATAAATTTATATTATACTCCCGCGCATACGGACCAAAAAAAAAAAAAAAAATTAAATCATTTCGAGATTTCGATTCGATTTAAATTATCGATTCGATTAATCGATAATTTAAAATTCGTAAAATTGTTTTTACACCATTTTTTTATGCTTAAAAAAAATTCAATAAGTCACGTTTTAAATTACAAAAAAAAAAAAAAAAGTGGAAGAAAAACTTTTCATTTCTTTCATTTATTATTATCATCATCATCATTATCATCATCATCATCATTATCATCATCATCATCATCATCATCATCATCATCCTATCATCTTCTTAGTTTTTTTTTTTTTTTAAATAAAAATTTAAAAGCGAGAAAAAAAAAAAATTATTTTTAATGGTTCCACCTGATGAAAAGGTCATTCGCGCGAATATCAACATTATTTCATCTTTAATGGTCATGAGAATTTTCATTAAGGAAATTCTCAAACTAATGAAATTTATAAATAAATAAATAAATAAATAAAATTTACAACTTTTTCCCTTTTTTATTTATTTATTTATTTTTTATTTGTTTATAAATAAATAAATAAATAAATAAATAATAATAATAATAAAAAGCGTAAACGATGGGTTTTAGTAGTTATATCCCTTATCCCCTACTCCCATCCCTCTCTCTCCCTCCCTCATCTTACGTTATTCCTTTTTATATTCGGTTTTGGAACATTAAATTTTTTTCTCTCTCTCTCTCTCTCTGTTTCTCTCTCATTATCTCCCCCCCCCTCTCTCTCTCTCTCACTCTCTCGAAAGGCATCGATCGAAATAAAAACCTAAAAACCTAGAAAACGTTAGGCGAACGAACAAAAACTCTTAAAGTCATCTCGTATGTCATCTAATTTGTTTATATATATATAAAAATTATCAACAAAAAAATGATACCAGATTATTATTATTATTAACATACAAACAACGACAAACAAACGTACAAACGGTAGATTAAAATGTATAGTAAATATTTTCGAAAAAATGGCCTTTGAAAAATTGTGTTTTTCATTTTCACTCATCATCCCTTTTCCCCAAGTTCATTCATGTTTTTTTTACGCGTGACATTTGACCTCGCTGGTTGTTTAAAAACAAACGTAGTAATACGTTCGATTAGAATTTTACACATTCATTCATTCATTCATTCATTCATTCATTCACGATACGAAAACTTATTATTTTATTTAAATTATAATTTTTGTACTGTTATTTAAAAAAAAAAAAAAAAAAAAAAACGTGCGTTTAAAGCTCTCAACAATTTTTTTTTCCAGTTCAAATCGACCGGGAGAAGGGGAGGGAGGGGGGGGGGGGCAAATTTACGAGCCGCGAATTTAATAATAATAATAATAATAATTTAATTTTCTCACCTTTTGGTGTGTGTTCATCAAACGCGTCATTAACTGAATGGTTGACATAGAAAAGACGTGATAATAATAATAATAATAATAATGACGGCATTTAAAACGTATATCAAAATAAACCTACTCGGCGTTAGTAGTCTGTCAGTCTTGCCCCCTAAAAAAAAAAAAAAAAAAAAAAACCAAAAAAAATTTTGTTTTTTTTTCGTTCATATCAAACTGACTGACCATTACTATAATGCATTCCCTCTCAAATAATAATAATAATAATATTAATAAAGTGAATGTAAATTTTTGAGAGAGAGAGAGAGAGAGAGAGAGAGAGAGAGAGAGAAAAGTTTTCGCTTCAAAACGCGTAACAAAAATGTCGACGCAAGTTTAAAAAAAATTTTTTTTTTTTTTTTTCACTTTTACGCGCGACAGGTAAAATTAATAATAATAATAATAATAATAATAATAATAATAATAATAATAATAATAATAATAATGATAATAAAATTCAAAATTTGCCATTTCCACCAACCAAAAAAAAAAAAAAATTTAATTACGTAAAAAAACGGTTGGAATTGAAAAAAAAAAAATTTTTTTCAACGTTGGAGTCCACCATCCAGTTCAATTTAATTTTTTTTCCCTAAAAAAAAAACCTGTTTAAAATACCCCTCCCCTCCCCTCCCCCGTTGAAATAATAATAATAATAATAATAAATTAATAAAACGCTTTTATTTTTTTTCTCATTTAATACCTTTATCATCATCATTATTATTATTATTATTATTACTATTACTTTTTTTTTTTTTAATTTATATAAATTACTTAGTTATTATTAAGTATAAATATAATTTATAAAATCGGATATAATAATCGTAAAAATAAGAGAGAGAGAGAGAGAAAAT
>NW_002987887.1:1601226-1604535 GCF_000006295.1 Pediculus humanus corporis | reverse complement strand
ATAATAAACGTTAAACGTTTTTTTTTTTTTTTTTTTTTTTAAATTTAAAAATTTTTTTTATTTTCGATTCACGTTCGTTCCTTTTTTTTTTTTTTTTTTTTTTTTTTTAATTAATGTCGATGGATGAGGAACGAAACAAAAAAAATAAAATAAAAAATGGCGTGCAAATTTTTAATGTTACATTTCTTCTCCTTCTCCTCTTTCGTCTCTTTTCATTTTTAAAAAAAGGTTTTTTTTTTTTTTTTAAAATTATAATTAAAAAAAATTAGATCACAAACCATAAATAATAATAATAATAATAATATTAAATTGTTACTTACCATGATGCGAAGTGAAAGAAATAATATTCATTTCCCTCGTCCTTAATTCCACCATCACCACCATCATCATCATCATCATCATCAGTCATTGTCATTGTCATTGAATAGTCAGTCAGTCATTCTTCGATCGCCATTTTCGTGATGAGAATTACTTTTTTCCAAAAAAAAAAATTTTCGTCATTCCGTGTCATTTTCCCATTCCGATACCTGAAAAAAAAAAAAAAAATTCAACCGCGTGTAAGAACTTGTAATTATTATTATTATTATTACCCTACAAAAAATGGTTTCGTTTTCAATTGTCTCATTGTCTTTTTTTATTTTTTGACCTTTATTTAAAATCTCTCTCTCTCTCTCTCTCTCAAAGTTATTAATTAAAACAAAAAAAAAAAAAATTACAATCATCATCATCATCATCATCATCTTGGTGGTGGTTAAAAACGTGGTAGAAAATGACGTCATCAACGTACAAGTTGGTCAAATAATATTAATATATATTAATCAATTGTTAATTAAAGTTCTTCGTATAGAAACTTTGGTAATAATAAGATTCCATCGCGAGTACCTCCATTTGTAATTACAAACCGGAAATGTAATCATTTTCGCTTCATTCTTTCGGTTACAAAAATTTTATTAATATCATTACACGTAGAGATAACAATAATAATAATAATAATAATAATAATTTTCAAATCTACTTCGATATATGTGATTTATCATATATGTGTGTGTGTCTTACTTAAAATGTCCTCGTTTTTCTCTTTGTCTAACAATCTATTCTTTAATAATTTGTACGTTTTTATTATTATTTAAAATGAACTTTGACCTTTTACTAAAAAAACCAACATGGTGTCGCAAAAAGTTTTACTTTTAAATTTTCTTTTCCCTCTACATTTTCAGTTAAAAATGAAATCCCTTTTTCAATGGACAAATTTATTGTTTGTCGTTTGTCTGTGGATATCTACCGCGCAAGGTTTCGTAGGATCCGAAGAAAAATTTATTAAAAAATATGCAATGATGAAAGTTTACGAAAGTTGTTTCGGTCCTCAAGTTCTTAGAGAGATACGAAGAGAAATGAGAGAAGCTGCGGAAAAATGTTCGGATATCATACCGCAAAGCGAAGGTACGTTTATTCCTCACCAACACAATCAATCAATCAATCAATCAATCAATCATTCCGATCTTTGTTTAATTTTAAAATTTTTTTAGATAAATATTCTAATAAAGATGGTAACAATATCAAATCTACGACTACGCCTGGTAATTGGTTGACTCAAGAATCGTCGCATACAAAAACAAAATTGACGACGCCATCGAAGACAAAAAAACCAATTCATACAGCAGACACTTTATTACTACAAAAATGGACGGAAGAACAAAACAAACACAATTCGGGTAATAAAAATTTAAAAAAAAAAAATTTTCTTCTATCTGTTAAATAATCAGCCATTTTCAATTCGACTCCTTTTTTTTTTTTTTTTTTTCTTCCTCTACGCACAACGAAGAATTTATATATTAATTTAATTACACACGTCCCATTCCAATCCATGATAATAATAATAATAAAAATTTATTCTTCGTTCCACCAACCGATGATGATGATGATAATAAAAAATTCTTACGGTCGCCATTAAACTATTTAATTACTTGCTAATATGCTCACCTTTTATTTTTTTTTTTTTTTTTATTGCCAGACGGTTCATCAACATCCGATGAGCAAATGACTCAGTTGGATAATGATGATAATAATAATAATAATGGTTCAGAACTAGAAAGTGCTGCTTCATCTAAAAAACCAGTAGATATATCAAAATTGGAGGAAGCCATTTTAAACATCGGAGGAAGACCGGTTCGTGAGATCTCTCTAATTAGCTAAAAAAAATTTAATTATTTTAATTAATTTTTTTTTTTTTTTTTTTAGGGATCTAACGCCATTCAAAAACATCCCCCCTCGTCATCCTCATCCTTATCTGCAGGTATTAAATTTCATCAACCTTCACCACCATTGGGATATTATCCGCCAATGTTTTATCCACCACCTCCAATACCATTCCCACCCACGTATCCCTATCACGGTTATTATCCGGGATATTTTCAATCCCCTGCGCCCATAGGTAATCCACCTTTTCAATCGCTTTACAGGCACGGAATAAGATCGGCAAAAATCACGGTAAAAATTATTAGTATTCTTACTTATTATCATTATTTTTAAACACGTTCGATATATCGATTTTCTTTTTTCCGTTTAGAATTTCAATACGAGAAAACCACGTGAAAATGAATTTAAGGTACAAATCGATTCGACCGCTTTTCAATACAACACCAAAGTCCGTAACATAAGTTGCATAATGCAAGAATTGGGATATTTGGACGAACGTTTAGAACCCAATTATTTAAAAATAAACGAAAGAATTGGGAAATTAAACGTGGAAGAAGAACTTAAGAAAGACATGATCGATGGCGTTAGATTTTGTAAACAATTTTCCGTAAGTTTTATATATATGTAAAATCAATTACCATTTTTCTTTTTCATATTTTTCATCTACAGCTTTTCTTCTTCTTTCTTCTAACTAACGGTCGTCGTCTTTTTCGTCTGCAACAAAAGAAACCAACATTTGATTGTTTTGTTTTGATTTAACACACAACATTTTAAGGTTTTACCTTTTTCTTTTCTGTTCTACAGCAATGCATTCCGGATACGAGACACAACAGTCAATTTTCAAGAGAATTATTAAGGCCCATGTTTTTCTTCAGGTGTTACAAACATAAAAAACTTGAATCTTGCATAATGAAAGACATCAGAGAAAGAGTTTTGAAATCATCTTCATCATCCGATTTAAATAATCAAGTTCGTAGATCGTTTCCCAATAACGATTTAATATCACCCATATTCGATTCACTTTTCGGTTACAACACTGACGAATCATTTGATTCTTCCATATTTTAAAATTATTTCGACAAAATAATAATAATAATAATAATCAAACTGGAA
>NW_002987887.1:1589874-1600618 GCF_000006295.1 Pediculus humanus corporis | reverse complement strand
ATAAAAAAAAATAAAAAAAAACTTTTTTTTTAAATAATATAAAATTATTATTATTATTTTTTTTATATTATTATTATTATTAAATAAATAATAATAATAATTAATTGATATTATTATCAATATTATTACACTCTCCAATAATTTTCCTTTTTTTTTCTCTTTACCCAAAAATTTAAAATTAAAAAAAAAAAACCATAATAATAATAATAATTTTTAATGATAAAAAAAAATATTATTTTTTTAAAATATATAAATTAATGTATCGGTAATAATAATAATAATAATAATAATAATAATAATTAATTTTTTTTTGTATATGTAACCCTTTCAAACCCACACAAGAGAGAGATATTAATTAATTAATTAAAAAAAAAAAAAAAAATTTGTACTAAAATCGTATCGTAAAACGATACTACCAAAAACAATAATAATAATAATAATAATAAGCCATGTTATGTACCCTCTTCTTCTTTTATTATTATTATTATTATTATTTTTTTTTTTTAAATAAAACATAACGTTATGTTTAATAAAATATTATTATTATACGGTTATTTATTTAATAACCCCGTCGACGAAAACATTAAAAAAAAAATTTCATATTATTATTATTATTATTTCGAATGTTTGCGAGAAAATTCTTTTCGGTGACAATTATTAAATCGATTATTAATTATTAATGGCCGACAAACAACATGGCGACGCAACACACAAACACTTTATTTTTTTTTTTTTTTTATATATGCGACTTAAAACTAAACGAATTAACTAATAAGATATTATTATTATTATTATCATTTGCAACGACTTAACAGAACCAAATGAATTCAATTATTATTATTATTATTACTTCACAATTAATTAGGCATTGTTAACGTTTAAAAAAAAAAAAATCATATCAAGTCGTTAATTCATTTAAATTTATAAATAATAATAATAATAATAATAATAATAAATTTATAAAATTATGCGTTAAATATATATTGCCAAAACTTTATGTTATGTTGTTATATTATTATTATCATTATTATAATTTTCCTTTCATTTTAAAACGAGAAAGGAAAATAAAAAGAAAAAAATGCGAGGAGTTTCCTACAACAGACAGAAAACAAAACAAAACAAAACAAAAAAACAAAAACATTAAATCAAATCTCGCAGAAAAAAAATTTATCTAAAATTAATCAATCGGTTATTATTATTATTATTATTATTTGATAACTTCATTCAATTTTAATATTACGTAATAATAATAATAATAAAATTCCATCAGATATTATTTAAAATTAATTTTTTTTGTTAAACCCCATAAGGTACGTTCGTTTCCTTAAAAAAAAAAAAAAAAAAAATTCATTCATGGAAAAACGTGGAAAAACAATTTTCCATTTTCCTGAAATCATTTCTGAACAATAACATCAAACTAAAAAATACTACAAACAAAAAATATCAACGAATGAGAGAAAATGATAGAAAGAATAGAAACAAACAAACAAACAAAATCCATTCAAATATAAAACTACCTTAAATAATTTATAACCTATTATTATTATTATTATTATTATTATTATTATTATTATTATTATTATTATTATTATTATTATTATTATTATTTAAATAAATCAGATACTTTTAACAAAAATTCAATTTATAATAAAAAAAAAACATTTTCAGTAACTGATTTATTATTATTAATATTATTTAAATAAAAAATATTATTTTAACGAATAAATTCATTTTTCTTATGTATGAATAAACTTATTTACTTTAAACAATAATTATTATTATTATTATTATTATTCATTTATGGCACTTAATTTTAAATTTAAACGTTTTCCAAAAACGAACGCACCAATTCCATATAAACACCCTCGATATGAACAAAAAAAAAAATTATTTTCATTTCTTTTTATAAACAACTATTAACAACCCCCTCCCTCCCCTCCCCTTTCTCAAGGCAGTCAAAATTATA
The DNA here is from genome assembly GCF_000006295.1 of Pediculus humanus corporis. Classification (NCBI taxonomy): domain Eukaryota; kingdom Metazoa; phylum Arthropoda; class Insecta; order Psocodea; family Pediculidae; genus Pediculus; species Pediculus humanus. The sequence goes on along the minus strand of NW_002987887.1, from coordinate 1,598,652 downwards.
ACATTATTATTATTATTATTATTATTATTATTAATATCGTATTAATTCTTAAGAGTTCAAATCTTTCGAAGGGATGATATTTGTTTGAGACATGCTTGTATGTCGTCGCTTTCCGAATCACATTTTTTAAACCTAAAACAAAACAAACAAAATTAATAATTATCATTATTATTATTGGGGGATTTCAAATTGATTTTCTTATAGACCTTATGTATATATCCTCCAATTCTTCATTACACCACGATCCTTTTTTAAGTGCACTTATTGCCATGGCCGCCAAAGATTTAAAACATTGTTTTCTGGAAGCATTATGAGGTGGATTATCCCATAGGGGAGTCGCTTTCACGTATCCCCATGCCAATAAAACATATTCCAAAACGGAATTCCAATGTTGACTTTCGAGTAATGTTTTACCCTGTTCGAGAACACATTTCTATGGAAAAACAACAATTGTTTATTATTATTATTATTATTATTACCGGAAATCATTTCAAATCAGGGAGGAAAAATAATTCAAAGTACTTTAAATGCAACCACATGTGTAGCTGCTCGACTGTATGCTGGAGAATCCGTTTTAGATGTCAGTCTTGAATTTGGTAATGATTTAAATATATTTTTTTTAAGATATATTAATTTATCTTCTAATGGTTTTATGTCTGGTGCTGGAAGTATTTCCATTATTTCCTATAATAATAATAATAATAATTTTTCATTATAAAATGTCATTCGAGAAATTAGAATAAAAAACACCAAATGAAAAAATTTTATATGTACTTACACTTTCTAAGTGAGGATGTTTCATGAGAACATTTTCAAATATTTTTATCAATTGTTCTTGTGATAATCCTTTTAATGCAGATTGAAATGTCGATGATGGTCCTGGCATGTTATTATTATTATTATTATTATTATTTTGATTGCCAGAAAAAAGCGAATTTGATGATTTGTCTGATCTTAGTTTTTTTGTCGGTGAAACCTAAAATGGCATCTCTTTATATAAATAAAAACTCCTTCATTTTCATGAGTATACATACTCCTTTATTCTCACAATACCTTTTTAGTTAATTTTTCAGGACTACTTAAACATAATTCTTTGGGATCATTTAAAAGTAGTCTTTTCCTCGGACTCGATCTTAATATTACTGAACTTTTCATTGGGCTATCTTTTAAAACAGATTTGACAGGAGTTCTATCTTTGATTCCAGGTCCTTCTCTTTTAGTCGCATCTATGTCAGGACTCCATGTCACTGGTAAACGCCTTCTTCCTCTTTGTTGTATAACAAATTCTTCTGGTGATTGTGCAGAAGTCGTAAGGCTTGGAGATCGATTGACATTAAATGGAACTCCTGGAACTTATATGTTAACAAACATTTTTCAATCATGTTATCTTGTAGGTTACATTTAAACATTGTCAGGTACATGATTAAAATAAACTACAAAGTTAATATTAATTACCTAAAGTTGTAGTCGGATTTCGAGGATTTTCATTTCCATGTGCAACCATAAGGCCCATCCTGGGTGGAATTTCTGTCAGTATACTTCTTGTACTTCTTCGATTTGTGAATGTAGGTATATTTGGAGTTTCCATGATTATGTATGTGACTTATTCTGATAAACAAATTAAAGTAACTATATTTTAAAATGACTTTCAAATAAGAAAACTTTCATTTTTGTTGCAAAGTTTTGTTGGAATTCTTTTTTATTAAAATTAATTATGATGAGTATGCTTTTGTTGTGGTTAAAAGAAAATCAGCATTGCAGTATTTCTGAGGTTTGAAAATACAAAAGAAAACATTGAAAAATAAATTTTTTTAAAGGAAAATAACTCAAAAAACGTTTTGAAAACCGGTTAACCTCCTGGCTACAATATAACAACCCTCAACAGGTTGTTTGGTAATAAATTCTTGCAATAAATTACAAAATATAAAATATACTTTGTCTTTATTGTTTTTCAATGAGATTTTATATTAATTTTAAACGATTTCACATAAAAAAATTATATAAAAAAACTATTCAAAGCGTCTCATATGTTTGTGATATATATTGTCAAAAACACTTTTGAGAAGTTTAATTTTTAACGAATACTACATCCATTATGTGAAAACAATAAAAAATAATGGATAATGAATTGATTATAATAAACTTACCCAAAATATTCGATTAAAATTTTATACAAATGGCCTTATATGTGCTACCTTACGTTCCAGCTATGATATTCCCGCCAAATAGCATGTTAAAAATTGGCTCGTTTTAAATAAGAAGAACCAACAACGCACCCTATCATTATTTTAAATTCATTTTTTTTTTTTTTTTTAAATAAGAAAAAAAGGGATTAAAATATTTCACATGGATAAATAATAAATAAAAATTACTTAATACTTAATTCACAAAAAAAAAAAAATTCGTTTAAATTTAAAAAAAAAAACCGTAAAATAACTTTTTTTTCTTTTATCCCCAAATAATTTAACGAATCGAGCGTACGTTTCTTTGCATCAGTTAAAATTTTTTACAGTTTGATGTTGGCAACAGTTGGCAACAGTGCGCCAAAATCAGCAAAATGGTTTTTAAATGGCTATTTAAATCCTTAACTTTTTACTTAGTAAACAAAAAAAAATTTTTTTTCTTTCTTTTTTTTTTTTTAAATATTCTTCATCGTTTTTTTTTTTTTTAATTAGTTTTAATATTATATAATTCTCACGTTACGTCACGAATGAATACATTCATTCATTCATTCACTAGAAAAAAAATATCTCCATCCATAATTTTTGTACTTTTCCCTCTTCTTCTTTTTCTTCTTTTTATTTTCTTAATAATTTTCTTTTTAACTAATAAAATAAAATAAAAACATGGAAAGGTTTTAAAAAAAATAACAAAACCAACAAAAAAATAAAATTTTTAAAAATATATTTATTATTATTATTATTATTTATTTTATTTCTTAATAATTAAATCATCACAGATAATTTTTTAAAATTATTATTAAGTTTTTTTTTTTTTTTTTTATTATTCATGCATAATATTGTATATTTATTTATTTTTTTTAATCGATTACATTTATTATTATTATTATTATTATTATTATTATTATTTATAAATTAAGTGAAATATTATTAATAATAATAATAATAATAATAGGAGGAAGAAGAATAAGAAAAAGCTCAAATTTATTATGCATTTTACTAACGACTTTCACATTTATTATACAAATATTTAATTTTTTATTTATTTAAATTACTTAAAAGTGTTTTAATAATAATTATTATCATTATCATCATTAATTTACATTATGCAAAGGTCAAAGGTTATATTTATATTTATATATACGTATAATCAAAATTTATTTTGAATAAAAATTAATTTCGTGTAAAATTTTTTTTTACTTTTTTCTTTTTTTTACCTTTTCTCTTTTATTAAAATTAATAATAATAATAATACAGTTGATATTTTAACGTGTTCGTCTGCTATGATAATAATAATAATAATAATAATAATATAATAATAAAAAATAAATTTTTGTTTTTAATGAACAAGAAAAAAATGATTACCGATCGTCATCATCATCATTTTACATTTAATTAAATCAAAAAAAAATTAATAATAATAATAATAGTAGCTTAATAACGACATTATCCACACATACGTATAATTATTATCATTATTATGTATTTATTTATGTATATATATAATAATTTATTAAAAGACACATTCATTTATTAAGAGTAATATACAATTTAGTATAAATATATACGATGATTATTATTTATTAATCTAATTAATTAAAAACATAAATAAATAAATAAATAAGTTTTTTTTTTTTTGTTATGTATAAATCAATCGTTTGAAAATCAATAGTGATAAGAGAGAGAGAGAGAGAGAGTGATAAAAACGACGCCATTTTATTTTATTCTTCATCCGATGTTCGAGCCGAAGGTTTCAACAATCTCGTTTTGTCTTCTTCTTTCGTTTCGGAATTTGATTTTTTCTGTCGTGACAAACAAAAATTAATAAATAAATAATTATTAAAAATAAATAAATAAATAAATAAATTTATTAATTACCTCTACATATCTTCGACGTCCCGGTAAACTCTTTATCAAAACGATTATCATTATTATTATAACGGCAACGGCACACAAACCTCCGACGGCCGTCGATAGTGGATTGTTCGAAATTCTATTTTTCTATATGGAAAACACACAAAATTAATTAATTCTCTCTCTCTCTCTCATTCTCTCTCTCTCTCATTCTCTCTCTCTCTCTCTCTCTCTCTCATTCTCTTTATTTCTTTCTCTCTCTCTCTTTTTCTTTTTTTCTTTCTCTCTCTTTTTCTTTTTTTCTTTCTCTATCTCTCTCTAACTCTCACTTTCTCTCTCTCTCTCTTTTTCTTTCTTTCTTTTTTTCTTTCTTTCTTTCTTTCTTTCTTTCTCTCTCTCTTTTTCTTTTTTTCTTTCTTTCTTTCTTTCTCTCTCTCTTTTTCTTTTTTTCTTTCTTTCTTTCTTTCTCTCTCTTTTTCTTTTTTTCTTTCTCTATCTCTCTCTAACTCTCACTTTCTCTCTCTCTCTCTTTTTCTTTCTTTCTTTTTTTCTTTCTTTCTTTCTTTCTTTCTTTCTCTCTCTCTTTTTCTTTTTTTCTTTCTTTCTTTCTTTCTCTCTCTCTCGTGTCAGCAGATTTATCGTTAGACACTTACAGACCAACTAATGAACGATGCCGGAGCTTCGAAACTCCATTTACGATTTTGATACCACGATGGTGATATTTCCGTCGATGGCGTCACACCCGCTTCGGCATAATAATTCGGATAACTACTTTGTACTCTTATAACCGATTTGGGTAGTAGAGGAGGTATCGGTATCGGCGGTGACGTGACCTTAGTTTTGACCTTTTAGTATTAAAAAAAAAAAAATTTTTAATAAAGAAGAAGGAGAAGAAGGAGAAAAAAAAAAATTTTCCGACTTACTGCTGTCGTTTCCTCCACTTCCTCCTCGTGTCGTCGTCGTCCAGGTGTCGGAGTCGTAAAAATTTTCAATTCTGTCGACGTTGGAATAATTAATTTTTTTTTTTGTGATATTGTCGTCGTCGCCGCCGCGTCTTTTGCCACGTCATTATTATTATTATTTGATTTTGATACATCTTCGCCATATTTAATAGTGGTCAATTCCATCGAATCGGTTGTTTGCTGTCGGAAATTTACAAAAACATTTTCATTAAATTTTTCCTTTTTCCCTTAAACAAATTGATTTTACAAACAACAAACAGAACAAACAAACAAACACTTTGTATAACAAAACAAACAAAATCTCTGAAATTAAAAAAAAATTGTAATCTTATCGAACGTTTGTATAAAAACACGTAATTATTTGACGTTGTTTTATTAGAAACTTTTTTTTTTTTTTTATTAAAAAAAAAAGACGTGGAAGGAGAAAAAGTCAAAAGAAAATAAAGAAAGTAATTTTCTACAGAATCTCATTATCCGTCGGCTTAAATTAATTTTTTTTTTTTCGAAAAAAAAAAAAATGTCGAAATGAAATTTAACCGTACGAACCGACCGACGAAAGGTTTCATGTGATGATGACGTCAAAATAAAAAAAAAAAGGTATTTGATCGATAATCACCTTCGTTTTTTATTATTATTATTCGGGTGATAAACCGATGATGATAATGATGATGAATTTGTTGCTGTTGTTGTCCGTGCCGTCGTCGTCGTACCGCCTTCGTCGTTTTTGGTGAATTTGGTATGACGTTTTGCCTGGAAGAATTCCATCCGTGTGGTTTTTTTGCTATGACAACCACGTGATTTCCGGTATGTGATCTTCTTAAGGTCGATACGGAAAACCTTAAACGAAAAAAAAATCATAAGTCCAGCGTTTTAAATTAATTTCTTTTCCCTTTCCCTTCCACTCCCTCCTCCTTCCCCTACCTCTTCCCTGCCTCCTGCTTACTCTCCCTCCTCCCAGCCTCCTCCTTACTCTCCCTCCTCCCTGTCTCCACCCACTCCAAATTTTTCAGTGAATTATAAATTTTTTATTTTTTTTTCTCCAAAAAAAAAAAAAATTTATTATTTATTCATTTTTTTCTTCCCCCCCCCCCCCCGCTTTATTCCAGGAATTTTTTATTTTTAATTTTTTTTTCCCCCTATTCTCAGCAATTTTCTTTTCCCTTTCACTCCTCTCCCCACCTCCTTCATTACCTTTTACCTTTTTTTCTATTTTTTTTTTTTTTCACTTTTTAATCCCGTTCACTTTTCCAGATGCTCCAGAGTAAAATTCCAGAAAAATTTTTTTTTTTTTGGTTTAAAACGGATTTTTTTATAATTTTTAACGAATCCTAATTTTTTATTAACGAATTTTATTTATTAATAATAATAATAATAAGGCAACAAGGGAGGGAGAAGGGGAGAGGGGAGGAAAATACGTTTTGGACTTATTATTATTATTATTATATCACGCGGGTTTTTTTTTCACGCAGAGAAAAAATCCGTTAATTTAAAAGGAAAACGATGTATACAATTTTTTTTTTCAAAAATGGCCAAAATGAAAAAATCAAATTCGTACACAAAAATCAAATTACGACAAAAACAAACAACAAACAACAAACAACATAACAAACAACAAACGTCGTACGTCATTCTCATTATAAAATAAAAAATTTTACGCCATGTTGAACATTCATTTAAGAAAAATAAAAAAAAAATGGAAAGAATAAAAAAAGAAAATTAAATTTTTCACGCTTTTCTGAATGTTATATAATAATAAAAAAGGAAAAAAAAAGGAAAAAAGGAAAATTTTCTCTTCTTTTCTTTTTTGTGACGTAACCGAGATTTTAATGAGAGGAAATTACTACTAGAAACCTACGGGAAATCACAAGAAAAATTGAAAGGAAGAAAAGAAAAGAAAAAAAAAGGAAAAAGAAAAGTGTGATTTAAACCCTTTATCATGTGCAAAAAAAAAAAAAAAAATTTCCCAACCGGAAATAATTTTTCTTCGAACGTTTCTTCTTCCGGTTTTTTTTTTTTTTTATTAATTCAATACGTTCGATATAAGAATACGAGAAATATCATCATCATTATTTTCGTACAATTTTAATCATTTATACTTTGACCGGCATTCGTTCTAGAATTTTCCACATCTTTTCCCTTAGGAATCCGTGCTTGAACATTCGTGACGTCATTAATAAAATTTTTCCGAGAAATTGAATCGTTCCTTATGTTATTACATTTCCTTCGATTTCTCTCTCTCTCTCTTCACTTTGTTATTCATCATCATTATTATTATTAAAAAAAATTTTCGTGTGGTTTTTCATTTAACCGCCAAATTGTCACTCTTGTATTTTACCACAATCATTAAAAAGGGGAGGGGAGGAGATGATGGGGGACCCCGACCCGCATTTAAATATTTTCAATCCTCTCAAAATCTCTTTTTTTTAAGTTAAAAAAAAAAACAATTTCGTTCGTATCGATCAAGCAATCAAATTTCATACGACCCTCATCTCATTTCCCCCCCTCCCCTCCCCTCCCGTCCCATCCGTGGGAAAATAAACGATAATAATAATAATAATAAATATATATAAATAAATTTTAAGAAAGTTTAATTAAAATTTTAAACCTATTTAAAAAAAAAAAAAAAATCCGCAGCTACTACAACGGAAAATAAATTTTATTATTACTATTATTATTATTATCATTATTATTATTATTATTATTAATAAATCTTAGGGATTTACGTATACGTACCGTAAAATAAATTTAAAAAAAAAAAAAAAACCGTAATGGCGCCAATAAAAAAAAATTAAAAATATATGCATATACGTGTATATAAAAAAAAAAAAAAATCTTTTCCTAGCACGCCAACGATTTGCATGCAATATAATTTTAATAGCATGAATAATAATAATGATAATAATAATAATAATAGGCACGCAAACAACTATTTTAGATTTTAAAAAAAAAGAGAGAAAGAGAAAGGGATCGAGAGAGAGAGAGAGAGAGAGAGAGAAAGGGAAAGGATTAGGAGAAAAAATAAAAGGGAAAACGGGAAAAAAATGATTTTTCCACGGGGGGAGGAAAACCTACTTTTGAAACGTTCCCGTCAGCGTGATAAAATCATTTGTTAGTATGAGGGGAACGAGAACTGCTGTTGCTATAACTCCGCAAACGAGAAATAAAATAATGATGACGATGCCAGCTGTTTTACCCCTTGTACTTTTCCGACATTTAACGTGTGTGATACCTTCTTCCTGTTGTGCTAGGATTTTATACTGTAGAGAATTTTCCCCGTGTCTCACCGTTTTATACATTTTATTATTATTATTATTACTACTTATAACAATCGGTTGTTCTTATTGTTTGATTTTTCCTAATTATTTTCCTTATTAACGAAAATCTTTGAATTTCATTTATGTCGCGATTTTATAAAATAAATCCACAGGTATTCTTCTTTCTCTCTCTTTGAAAACGGAAGTTCTAACTTCCTTATTTAAAAAATCACAATTATCAATCTCACTTTAACAAACAAACAAACACGACAAACACGACGATTAATAAAATTCTCGAACGAAACAGCGGTTAATTTGTAGGTATCGTTTTCAGTTTAAAAAACCGCACAACAGCGGATCCTTTGATAACAACAACAACAGCAGTTTTTCTCTCTTGTCTTTTACTATCAGTTTAACTATTTCCGGTTATATTTAAAATATGATAACAACTATTTTATTAAACTCTACACGAATGTGTGTACGTGTGTGTGTGTGTCGCGTCGTTTCGCGAAGATTCTCAATTCAGTT
>NW_002987887.1:1588721-1589854 GCF_000006295.1 Pediculus humanus corporis | reverse complement strand
TATTATTACTATTACTATTATATTATATTATTATTATTATTATTATTATTATTATTATTATTTAATCGAATACTCGAGAATTCATTCATGATTTAAAGAATTTTTTTTTTTTTTCTAATGTTCAGAATTGGAGCCTGAACGATTTCGACGATTAAAAAAAAGTAAAACCTTAAGCAATTATTTATTTTTTTTTTTAAATAAAAATTTATCGAAATTTTATCGAACGTATCAGAAAACAACAACAAACAACAACAACGCCAACGACAACAACAACCGAATTTTTGTTTTTTTGGTATTTAAACACATGAAAATCTTAAATGAAATTTAATATATATATAAACGTTTTTAAAAAAAAAGCCCGTGTGAAAATCAATAAATTGGGGCGCCCTTGAAAGTTTCTTATTTTTTTTTGTTAAACGCACAACAACCTACTGCAATAATAATAATAATAATAATAATAATAATAATAATAATAATTTAAAAAAATTTTTTCTTTATATATTATTATTTTAATAATCTTTATATATTTATTAAATTTTAAATTTTATTTATTTATTAATTTGTCGACATTTTGTATTGGGAAAAACCTCGTTTTCCAATCACCTTCATTTAATTTGTGTCGATATTAATAAGGTGCTAAATAAATAATAATAATAATAATAATAATAATAATAATAATAATAATAATAATAATAATAATAATAATAATAATAATAATAATAATAATAATAATAATAATAATAATACTTAATAAATAAATAAATAAATAAAGAGAAAGATGGATAAATAGTCAGAGAGAGAGAGAGAGGGAGATGAGAAAAAAAAATCATTACAAAAAATTTTTTAACCGTAAAAAAAAAATTAAAGGTAAATCTCTCTCTCTCTTTTTATTTTTGACAACAAACAAACAAACAAAAACTTGTTTGTTGTTTGTACGATAAAAATAAATAAAAATTAAAAAAATTGGCAGGGTTACTATTCAGACGATGCATATATGAAAAGGTCAAACGACGACAGGAGCAAATTTATATTTAACTGAAATTTATAAACAAACGCACGACAGGAACACGCAAAATTCTTCCTATTCCCCTCTCCCCCCCCTCCCCAAAAAAAAATCGTACAAAAATAATATT
>NW_002987887.1:1570796-1588701 GCF_000006295.1 Pediculus humanus corporis | reverse complement strand
GATTTTATTTTTATAATTAGGTCAAAGTCATTTGCAAAAAAAAAATAAAACAAGTCAAGGAGGCTGAGGAGGCATGACTTACGCGAGTAACGATTTTACAACAAAAAAAACCTGATTTTTATCATTATTATTATTATTATTTTCGTATTGCACCTGAAATTACAACTCGTCGAATTTCCTAGCGAATCGTTCGACCGGAAATATAACGAAATTAGGAAATATTTTAAAAATAGCGCTAAAAAAAATTTTTTTTACTTCGGGGTTAATTAGGCTCCCACCTCTTTCCCTTTGCCCTCTCACCCACCCCATCGCGCCTAAAAAAATTTTCGTTTGTTATTTTTATTATTTCGACAACAACAACAACGACATTGTATATTCGAAAAATAAATTTTATTATATTTATATACACGCAAGTTATTTATCAAGTTCACCGAGTAAATTTTTCTACTATACGTTCAGGGTTTTTTTTTTTTTCTAGATTAAATTAGGTCAATTCATATTGTTAAGATTATTTTTCGGCAAATTTTCAAGGTTTCAAATAATAATAATACTAAAAAACCTTAAATTTACATTATCATTATTATTAATATTCCCTTTCACTTATCGATGTATAAAAATAATAATAAAACGTCATGACTTTGCCACAAACATTAACGTAGAGAAAAATCTCCCTCAAAAAAAATCAATCATTATTATTATTATTATTACTTTCTTAACCTTTTGTCTTCTGCTGTCTTTTGCTACTATTGCAAACGCGAAAAAAAAAACAAAAACAAACAAACAAACAAACGTTTTCCTGATTTTTTTTTTTTTTACATCCCTGACTTATTTATGAATAATCGATCACGACCTATATAAAATTTATTTATTTATTTATTTATAATAAATCCTGTCGAAATTATTGTATTTCCTCATTTCTAACAAAAGACAGAGAGAGAGAGAGAGAGAGAGAGAGAGAGAGATTACATTATCATCATCATCATCATCGCGACGACGACGACTTTGAAACTGATTTCGTGCCAAATAAATTTTTCTATTATTATTATTAATATTATTACTATTACTATTATTATTATTATTATTATTATTATTATTATTATTATTATTATTATTATTATTATTATTATTATTATTATTATTATTATTATTATTATTATCATTATTATTATTTTAATCGAATACTCGAGAATTCATTCATGATTTAAAGAATTTTTTTTTTTTTTCTAATGTTCAGAATTGGAGCCTGAACGATTTCGACGATTAAAAAAAAGTAAAACCTTAAGCAATTATTTATTTATTTTTTTTAAATAAAAATTTATCGAAATTTTATCGAACGTATCAGAAAACAACAACAAACAACAACAACAACAACAACAACGCCAACGACAACAACAACCGAATTTTTTTTTTTTTTTTGGTATTTAAATACATGAAAATCTTAAATGAAATTTAATATATATATAAACGTTTTTAAATGTCCGTGTGAAAATCAATAAATTGGGGCGCCCTTGAAAGTTTCTTATTTTTTTTTGTTAAACGCACAACAACCTACTGCAATAATAATAATAATAATAGTGATAATAATAATAATAATAATAATAATAATAATAATAATTAAATTTTTTTTTTCAATAATTATTTATTTATTTATTAATTTGTCGACATTTTGTATTGGGAAAAACCTCGTTTTCCAATCACCTTGATTTAATTTGTGTCGATATTAATAAGGTGTTAAATAAATAAATAAATAATAATAATAATACTTAATAAATAAATAAATAAATAAAGAGAAAGATGGATAAATAGTCAGAGAGAGAGAGAGAGGGAGATGAGAAAAAAAAATCATTACAAAAAATTTTTTAACCGTAAAAAAAAAATTAAAGGTAAATCTCTCTCTCTCTTTTTATTTTTGACAACAAACAAACAAACAAAAACTTGTTTGTTGTTTGTACGATAAAAATAAATAAAAATTAAAAAAATTGGCAGGGTTACTATTCAGACGATGCATATATGAAAAGGTCAAACGACGACAGGAGCAAATTTATATTTAACTGAAATTTATAAACAAACGCACGACAGGAACACGCAAAATTCTTCCTATTCCCCTCTCCCCCCCCTCCCCAAAAAAAAATCGTACAAAAATAATATTTACAATCAATCAGGTACACTATTAGAATTTTCCCCCCCATTTTTCCTCACTCGAATTCGAAAAAAAAATAAATAAGTAAATAAAATTTATTTAAATGACTGATGATACGATCGTCATCGAGCCCGTTTGTTACTACATAGTCTCCCATTATTACCATCATCATTATCATTATCATTATTATTATTATTATTATTATTATTATTATTTTCTCAGTCGGTTAGTGAGCGCACTGTGAACGTCAGATAACGTAGTAAGAAATTTTTTTACTTCAACATTCACACACAAACAGTAGAAAACTGGTCGTCGCTCGAATAAAATTGTACGACACGGTTAACTATTTAACTCCTAATCACCGTCGTTTTGTAGTTAAATATTTTTTATTTATTTATTTATTTATTTATTATTTATTATTATTTATTTATTTATTTATTTTATTAATTTATTTAAATTATTTAAATAGTTAATTTAATAGTTTTTTTTTTTTTTAACGTTAACGAATTATTTTTAAATCAAGTTATTTTTATATAATAATAAATCGTATAGATCGTTTTTTGGAAATAAATCAGAATTTCAACGGGGTATTAATATTAATAATAATAATAATAAGTTGTTGTCGTGTTTGTTGTCGTGTTTGTTGTTGTTGTTTGTTGTTAGTTTAAAATTTTTAATTTATATATATTAAAACAGGTAAAAATTATTAAATTGGTTCGTATTTTTACTTTTATTTTGTTGTTGTTGTTGTTAATGTCATTATTATTATTATTATTATTTAAAAGCGATCGTGAATAAATAAAACAATCGAATGTATTACTACAACTACTACTAAGTTCGTGATATTAATAATAATAATAATAATAATAATAATAATAATAATTTTTTTTGTATTACGTAAGAAAAACGTTTTTTTTTTTTTCATTCGTTCGAACTTTGAATAATGCGACCGCATGAGAATAATTTTTTTTTTTTTTTGACCACGCGATGAATGTGCAAAAATTTCAAATACATACACGTTTTACGTTAGAAATCCTCCATTATTATCATCATCATCATCATCATTATTATTATCAATTATTACATTGGATTCTACAATGTTTTTACGTTACGTTCGTACGAATATGTAATTTTATAAAAAAAACGACGACCCCAACTCGAAATTTCCCTCCCTTCTTTATTATTATTATTATTATTATTAAAATAAATAAATAATAATAATAATTAAATTCGTGAAAAATTTAATTTGGCCACCGCCGAGATTTGTTTAAACTAATATATAATAATAATAATAATAATATAGAATGATAAATAATGATGAGCGATATTTATCGTAAAGACGTCGGCGAATCAATTAAATTTTTTTTCGACATGGCAACCGTTAAAATTCTCATTTACGTTAACGAAAACTCTATAATAATAATAATGATAATAGTAATAATAATAATAATAATAATAATAATAATAATAATAATAATAATAATAATAATAATAATAATAATAATAATAAACGTTTAAAATCCTTTTTTTTTGTTGTCGTTGGTAAATAAATTTTTGCAATAAAGTGAGTAGTAGTATCTCTCATTCAATGATAAAGTTATGTATAATTTCAAAAAGCTTTTTTTTTTTTTTAATTATTATTATTATTATTATTATTATTATTATTATTATTATTATTATTGGTAATATTTTCCAACGCGAATCAAATTATTATTATTATTATATTCTTTTTTTTTCTCTCTCTCTCTCTCTCAAAATTAAAGTCCAAAACATAAAAAAAGAGATTAAACTATCCACCTATTGCGCATAAAGGTCAAAACTAACTAAAAAATCATTCTTATCGGTTTTAAAAAAAAAAAATTTTCCCCACAAAAAAAAAAAACTAATAACGAGTAATAAGTCAAGGCTGATTATTATTATTATTATTATTATTATTATTATTTTCTTCAATTTTCATTTTTTCCGTTTTTTAATTAAAATTTTGAACTCAAAGTTTTTTTTAAAAAAACATTCACACGCACACGCACACACACACACGCGTAAAAGTGAAAATCCCTACCTCCCCTTTTCCCCTTCTCTCTCTCTCTCCCCCTCCCCTCCTTTTGTTGATAACAAGACCGCGTTGTTTATACACCTTTCATTTATAATTAAACATAAAAAAATTTATTAAATGGATTTTATCTATTTACCCTTTTTTTTCCCTATGTCTCTCTCTCTCTCTCTCTCTCTCTCCCTCTCCCGTGTGTGTGTGTGTCTCCCCGGATACGATTGTAAATCATTACGACGCACCTGAAATAATAATAATAATAATAATAATAATAGTAATTAAGAATACGATTTGTAAACTAATAATAATAATAATAATAATAATAATAATAATAATAATCATAGATTTAGTTGAACGACCCGAAAAAATCACAAATCAAAACCAAATAAATTTTAATATGAAATTGTGCGTGTGTGCGTGCGTGCGTGTGTAAATTACGTAAGAAAGATAATACATATTCAAATATTTTGAAGGCCGACATTTTTTTCCTTTTTTTTTTCCTTTTGTTACCGTCCGTCGAAAAATTAACTTGATATGTATAACACACTAGACTGTCCTCCCTTTCGGGTACTTTTCGTTTTATTATTATTATTATTATTATTATTATTATTATTATTATTATTATTATTATTATTATTATTATTATTATTATTATTATTCGTGAGTGAGAGGATTTAAATATTATATAATCAAACTCGTTTGTATTAAAAAAAAAAAATGTTTAATCGTTTGTTTAACGAACAAACTACAAACAACCTACAAACGGTTTGTATTTATTCTATATTATTGACGTCATTATTTAAAAACCACATATCAAATTTTTAAATTTCCACAAAATTAATTAATTAATTAATTAATTAATTGTTTAAATAATAAATAAATTATTAATTCGTCACCCAGGGCAAACAAATAATAATGATAATAATAATGATGATAATGATAATGTAATATTTTGTAAAGTGATTTCTTTTTCGGTGTTAATGGAAAACGTACAAAAAATTTTTAATTTTATCGTTCGTATGTAAAGTTTTTCTGTATTATCCCTTTCAGGTTTTCTTTCAGGTTTAAAAAAAATCTAATCAGAATCCGTTCCTGTAATTTTTTATAATCATTTTCGCGCGATTGTGTTATTGGGTTTCGAAAAACCGGAATTTTCCGGTACAACTTTTCACATTTTCCTATCATTTCGCCCTTTTTTTTGACTTCTTTCCTTTTTTCCCCCCCCCCCTCCTCCTCGGGGGGTTTCATTTTTAAAATTTTTAACCTTTTTTTTTGTATTTCGCAAAAATTTCAGGTACGATTTTCGCAATAATTATTCTTAGAGAAATATTTCTCAAGTTTGCTTTAAAAAAACCCTCGTTCGTTAATCGATTAGTTAATTACGAAACCTAAATTTTCCATGCGAAAAAAATTTAATTTCGTCGTACCTTAACATTGACTCAAACTTCCATCTTTTTTTTTTTACGATAGCAAAATTTCATTCGAAATAAATCTTTCTTGTAGCAAAAAATAAAGACGTTGACCCTTGACCGACGAATACAACAATAATCACTCGAGTATTTAAAAAAGGAAAGAAAAGAAAAAAGAGGTCGATGAACCTGATTTCGCGGTGCGCCATGCCAAAAAAAATTTCTCATTATTATTATTATTATTATTATTAAATCAAAAAAAAAAAAAAAAACCGTAAAAAATTTTCAATTAATTACAAAAGAAACCGTACGAGAAATTATGGAAAATCCCCGCCGGGATGCCCTATTTTTTCAATAATGACGTCACCGGATCTTTCAACTCCAGAGAATCCCTTAGGGGTATCGGATAAAAACCTCTGGAATGGAGAAAAACTCGAACACGAGTCGATCGCGATCAAAAGTGAAAGTCCTAATAATAATAATAATGATGATATTTAAAAAAATTAACCCACGACCGCGAGTTTTACACGCGAGACGCGAGGCGCGAGAAACGCGAATCCCACAGCCTTTTAGTAAAATTTTCCCAGTTTGTAAATATTTATTTTTAATTTTTTTTTTTTTTTTTTGAAAAACTTGTAAAATGTTTTGTATATATTTTTGTAAATTTAAAAAAAAAATTCAAAATGTATGAAAAATGTCAGTGAAACTATTAAAGGGATTTTCGCGATGAATTTTACAGATGGTCGAAACGTTGACGTAGTTGATAATTTAATTGAATATGATCAGGGCGGCAACGACTCGGCCGGCCTTTGGGCATCGAAATATCAAACATGCTCACAAATATGTAAACAAAAAAAATTATTCATCTAAAATAGAATATAAGCCGATAAGGAGCGTTTTGGTGGCAAATAGAGGTACGTACGTAGTCATATATGATCCCTTACGAAATACAATTATTATTATTATTACTACCGTCCCCCCCCCCAAAAAAAAAAAAAAAAATGTTTTGAGTCGTCGTAAAAAAAAAAAAAAAAGGAAAGAAAAATCTCTCGCGCGCGAAGTGTTCGCGTTTTCCAAAAATGTTTCGAAACAAACGCGCACGTGCACACGCACACACATACGATTTTAATTAGATCAAGACACTCAAGGTATTAGTAGGCCGTACCTTAAAGCAATGTGAAAAATACAATATTTGATCTCCAATGATATATATATATAAAAAGAAAACCTTGTTTGAATTTTTTTTTTTAGGTTAGAATCGATTTATTTTATACCTTAATATTTTTTTAAATGATGACGTCATTAATTTTTATGTTTATCGTTAAGCTTATAACTACCTGATCAATAATCGATCGTATTTTACAGGAAAATTCGTTCGTTTTCTTTTGACCTAATGTCGGTAATCGACTTCCTTTCGTTTTTTTTTTTTTTGCAACGACCCAAAACACTTTTGATTTAACTACAAAAAAAAAAAAAAAAAATCTCTAAAATTTTTAGGTGAAATTGCAATCCGTGTTTTTCGAGCATGTACAGAATTAGGTATAAAATCAGTGGCTATTTATTCGGAACAGGATAGGCATCATATGTTTAGATCAAAAGCCGACGAAGCTTATCTAATAGGAAAAGGCCTTCCTCCAGTACAAGCTTATTTAAACATTCCAGAAATTATTAGAATAGCTAAGGCAAGGAAAATTATTTGCGAACCACAGCCTCGTATGATGATGAAAATGACTAACGAAAGGTTTTCTATTTTTTTCTATTTTTCGTCCAGGAAAATGATGTCGATGCAATTCATCCTGGTTACGGTTTCCTTTCGGAAAGATCGGATTTTGCACAAGCCGTTATCGATGCCGGAATCAGATTTATCGGTCCGTCTCCTTTTGTTGTACAACAAATGGGTGATAAAGTAGCTGCTAGAGATGCAGCCATCGCTGCAGGTAAATTCTAGAATATTTTACGAATGGCATCGTCACCCTATCCACCTACATTTAGTTCTAAGAGATATGCAGACAGTCAAATAAAAAACAAAAAAATTTTTTTTTTTTGGCCACCTTATTTTTTTTTTTTTAATGGATTTTGGAATCGTTTTAATTATCTAAAATTTTGTTAAAAGGTGTGCCTATTGTACCGGGAACTCCAGGTCCGATAAAAACAACAGAAGAAGCTTTGGATTTTTGCAAGAAACATGGTCTCCCGGTTATATTCAAAGCTGCTTTTGGAGGTGGGGGCCGTGGTATGAGAGTCGTACGAAAAATGGAGGTAAAAAAAAAAAATATTCCGTTAGTCTCCGTTAGCACTCCAGTGCTCGAAATGAACACTCATATTTGCCTGTCTGTCTATCTATCTATCTATCTGATTATAATTACCTAATACTATAGTCTTACTCTACTAAATATACTTATATGTGCGTGTACACGTGATTGCGTTCGCAGGAAGTTGAAGAAAATTTCCAAAGAGCGAGTTCGGAGGCTCTGTCAGCTTTCGGAGACGGTTCCATGTTTATAGAAAAATTTATCGAAAGGCCTCGTCATATAGAAGTACAATTACTCGGTGACAAAGCCGGAAATGTCGTTCATTTATACGAAAGAGATTGTTCCGTTCAGAGAAGGCATCAAAAAGTCGTGGAAATAGCACCGGCACCACTTTTAGATCCTAAAGTTTGTTACGATTTTATTCGCTTATCTTTCCCCAAAAATATTTTTCCAGTATTATAAAAGAAAATTTTTTTTTTACAGGTACGAGAAAAAATGTTACAAGCCGCTGTTAATTTGGCTAAACATGTAAAATATGAAAATGCAGGTACGGTTGAATTACTATGCGATAGTGCCGGTAATTTTTATTTTATCGAAGTCAATGCAAGATTGCAAGTGGAACACACCGTCACGGAAGAGATCACCGGGTAGGTTGCTGCCACCACCCCACTACTATTATTATTATTATTATTTTAAAAAATCCAGAATTATTTAAAAAAAAATTTTTTTTTTTTTTAATTCACGCAATACACAGGATAGATTTAGTTCAATCTCAAATTCAAATCGCCTCAGGTATGACCTTACCCGAATTAGGTTTAACTCAAGATAAGATCGGTGTTGAGGTACGTGTGTGACTCGACTTTATAACAAAATTCTAGTACAAACAAGGTACGAAATTAAAAATTATTTAAATATTAATTATTCTTCAGGGATTTGCCATACAATGTCGTATGACGACGGAAGATCCGGCCAAACAATTTCAACCTGATACGGGAAGGATCGAAGTTTTCAGGTCGGGAGAAGGGATGGGTATACGATTGGATTCGGCTTCTGCTTATGCTGGAGCTTTCATATCTCCATATTACGATTCTCTATTAGTTAAAATAATATCACACGCACGAGATTTGCCAAGTTGTTGTGCTAAAATGAGGAGAGCTCTAATGGAATTTCGTGTTCGCGGAGTAAAAGTAAGGGGAAACAAAACATTTTTTTTTTTTTATGTGACGTCACCAATGAAAAACTCAACGAAAAATTAAAACTCGATTTTTCTTTTTGTTTTCCCGACAGACCAACATACCATTTCTTCTCAACGTTTTAGAAAATGAAAAATTTTTAGCCGGAGGAGTGGATACGTATTTCATAGACGAAAACCCGCAATTGTTTTTTTTCAAACCTTCACAAAATCGTGCACAAAAATTACTTACATACCTTGCCGAAGTACTCGTCAACGGTCCTCAAACTCCTTTGGCGACCAATTTAAAACCCGCCGATATCGAGCCTTACGTTCCGGATATACCTGCAGGTAAAAAAAAAGAAAATCAATTAAATTTTCCTTTTTCTTTTCCCCCCCCCCCCATTTATTATTTTTTTTTTACAAATTTATTTAAGCATCCCGGCATGTTATTTTTTTCCCCAATTATTTTTACTTTCGAAACTGAAACGAAATCGGTAAGATATATACAAACAAACAAACAAACAAACAAACAAATTCTAGAAAATAGAAATTTATTTTTTTTTTTTGTATGTAAATTAACGGCTAATTTATGTGGCTTCATTTTTTTTTTTTTAAATTAAATCGATTTTTTTTTTTTTTCGTAGCAAACCACCATTTTGTCGTTTGTTGTTTTCATTACGTAGTCGAAAGTAATAATAATAATAATAATAAATTTTCCCTTTCGATTGTTTTGTTAAAAAAAACTTTTTTCGCACAAGTTTTATTATTGAAAAACGTGCAAAAAAAGGTTTTTTGTTTTTTTTTTTTATTCGAGTGTTTGTTTTGATACTAACTATACAATTTTTTTTTTTTTAAAAAGCTTTAAATGTTTGTGAAAAATTACAAAATGCCGGAAATGAAAAAAAAAAAAAAAAAAAAATTTATTTTAAATTTATGTGCGTAATTTGTGTAAAATTTGAATTTTTCTCGTACTTAACGCTTTGCAATTAGAAGAACCCCCCCCCCCAAAAAAAAAAAAGAAAATTTACGTGTTAAAGTAGTAATAGTAATAGTAGTGGTAGTAGTTAGTAGTTAAATTATTTCCAGAAAGAGTTTAAAACGGTCTGAAAAATTACTGAGTAATAATATATGGATGTGAAATAATTTTCAGATTTAAATGCTAAACCACAATACGACGAGGAAGGAGAACTTCTTCCCTGTGAGTATTATATATAAATATTTTATTTAAAGAAAAAAATTTTCCGAGTTTTACAACAAGTTAAAACCACGAAGGAGGATCGTGAACCTCCCCTTTTTTTCCCGCCGCCTCCCCAAAAAAAAGAAACGGTAATCTAACTTTAAATTTTTGAAATAATTAGCGAAAACTCCAAAGAAAATTTTTTTTTTTTTATTTTTTTAATCCTGAATTAAATTTTTTATCATAATTGATAATAATAATAATAAATCATTGATAGTTTTAGTATTAAACATTTTTTTTTTTTACGAGTTACGTAGATAACTTATCCAGAAAAAAAAAAAAAAAAAAAAATTTAATTTTTCTCACGGTTTAATATCAGGTACGTAGATTTTATCACATACACGTATACAATCGCTTGCAACTAATAATTTAACAAAATTGTTTTTTTTATTATAAACATTATTATTATTTTTTTTTTTATTACGAAAACCATTAAAAAAAAATTTTTTTTTTTTATTGTTTTGCTTTTATGTTTGATCCGAACCCGTTGCTTAGTCGAGGTAATAAAACAAAAAAAAAAAAAAAAATTACTACTTGTTGAAATTATTGTTAAAATAATATTAATTAACGTAAAAAGAAAAGTAATAATTAATTATTAATTAGTATTTTGTTTGTTTTTAACGCAGTCAACCCCCCACCACCGGGTTTTAAGGATATACTAAGAAAGGAAGGACCTGATGGATTTGTAAGAGCCGTACGAAATCACAAAGGTTTGCTTTTTATGGACACGACATTTAGAGATGCACATCAAAGTCTTTTGGCGACAAGAGTAAGAACCTACGATTTTCTAAAAATAGCTCCATACGTAGCAAAATATTTCAGCGGGTACGAATATGATAACCTTTGAATCACCTCCCCCCCCCCCAAGAAAAACGAATTCGTTTTATCCCTTTTTTCCCCCCCTTAAAATTTCAGATTGTACTCATTGGAAAATTGGGGTGGTGCGACATTCGACGTAGCATTGAGATTCCTTCACGAATGTCCGTGGGAACGTCTCGAAGAAATGAGAAAATTGATTCCAAACATTCCTTTTCAAATGTTGTTGAGAGGTGCCAATGCTGTCGGGTATACCAATTACCCGGATAACGTAGTTTTTAAGTAGGTCAATGGCTGCCATTTTTTTTTTTTAAAACAATTTTTTTTTTTTTTTATACTCGTTCTCTCATATATCATTTTAGATTTTGTGAATTAGCCGTTCAAACAGGAATGGATATATTTAGGGTTTTCGATTCTTTAAATTACGTTCCTAATTTAGTTTTGGGAATGGAAGCTGCTGGAAAAGCAGGTGGAGTCGTCGAAGCTGCCATTTCTTATACGGGTGACGTATCGGATCCGAATAAAAAAAAATACGATCTTAAATATTACGTAGGATTGGCTGACGAATTGGTAAAAGCTGGATTGCACGTTTTAGCAATCAAGGTAAACTAAAATTTTTTTTTTTTAGTAATTAATTTAAATGATAATTACATAATAATAAAAATTAAATAGGATATGGCGGGCCTTCTTAAACCTCGCGCCGCGAAACTATTAATCGAAGCCATCAAAGATAAACATCCTGATGTGCCTATTCACGTACACACTCACGATACGGCAGGAGCTGGAGTTGCAACCATGCTTGCCTGTGCAGAAGCTGGTGCGGATATTGTTGACGTAGCAGTGGATTCGATGTCTGGTATGACGTCTCAACCATCACTAGGGGCTCTTGTTTCTTGTTTAAAAGGTCACGAAAAGGATACAGGTAAATACTTATAAAAATAGTACGCCATGTTTCATTTAACTTTTTGGAATTGTTACGCCTCTTCTTGCTTTTCTTTTAATTTAATTAGCATAAATTTTTTAAGGGTTCAATTTACATAACGTTAGTGAATATTCCGCTTATTGGGAACAAACTCGTACACTTTACGCACCTTTCGAATGCACAACGACAATGAAATCAGGAAACGCCGATGTATACTCGAATGAAATACCCGGAGGACAATATACAAATTTACAATTTCAAGCTTATTCTTTAGGATTAGGACAATTTTTCGAAGATGTTAAAAAAGCTTATGGCGAAGCTAATATATTATTGGGTGATATAATAAAGGCAAGTCGTAAAAAAACCAATAAAAAAAGTAAATTTTTGTCGAAATTAAATGACGTCACCACGAGTTTTTCTTTCGTTTACAGGTCACACCTTCGTCAAAAGTCGTCGGTGATTTAGCACAATTTATGGTGCAAAATAAACTCACGAAAGAAGCTGTTTTGGAAAAAGCAGAAGATTTGAGTTTTCCAAAATCTGTGATTGAATTTTTACAAGGTGCTATTGGAGAACCTTACGGAGGATTTCCCGAACCATTTAGATCGAAGGTATTCTTCATTCATACCCCCAACTCCAACATTGAATTTTTTCAAAAATGCTTCTTTTAATTTAATAAAAGCAAAAACAAATTTCAGGTTTTGAAAGACATGCCTAGAGTTGAAGGTAGACCTGGTTCATCTATGGAACCTTTAGATTTTGAAAATCTCAAAAAATCCCTTGAAAGCACTTATGATAACATAACGGAACGTGATGTCATGAGTGCAGCTCTTTACCCTAAAGTCACAGAAGATTATTTAACATTTAGAGAAAGTTTTGGACCTGTTGATAAATTAAAAACTAGAATATTCTTAACAGGGCCCAAAGTTGGTGAAGAATTTGAAGTGAGTAGCATATTTTTTGAATACCTTAAGCTTTCTTTTAAACACAAAACTAACTACTTAGACAACCAAAGACAAAACTAACTACTTAGACAACCAAACACAAAACTTACAACTTAGACAACCAAACACAAATCTAACTACTTAGACAACCAAACACAAAACTTATCATTTAGACAACTCAACACTAAACTTACAACTTAGACAACTCAGCACTAAACTTACTGCTTATACAACTAAAAACTAAGCTTATCACTTAGACAACCAAACACTAAACTTACTACATAAAAATAATAATAATCACAACATTACTTTGTTCAAAAGGTATCTATAAGTAAGGGGAAAACAATAAGTGTGAAAGCTTTGGCCATGAATGAAAATTTAACAAAAGCAGGAGAAAGAGAAGTATTTTTTGAAATGAATGGACAACTAAGATCTGTAATGGTTAAAGATAAGGAAGCTGTTAAGGTAATAGATACATATATATATATAGGCAGCTATCAACAAAACAATGATAAGGAGTATTCATTGAAAACAATCATTCATTCATTCATTCATTCATTAATTCATTTTAGGAAATACACTTACATCCAAAAGCAAACAAAAGAAATGAAAAAGAAATAGGAGCTCCAATGCCAGGTGAAGTTATTGATATAAAAATTAAAGCAGGAGATGTTATTGAAAAAGGAGGAGCCCTAATTGTTTTATCAGCAATGAAAATGGAAATGGTTGTACAAAGTCCAATTGCTGGTAAAATAAAATCTGTTGAAGTAACAAAAGGTATGAAAATGGAAGCTGAAGATTTACTTGTAGTTTTGGAATAATTATACAATGTTTTAAACTGATATAAAACAAAATAAGATTTAAAAAAAAAAAAATATTATTAATAATAATAATAATAATAATAATAATAATAATTAGCCCTTAATAATTTTTGTATAAATTTGTCCGAGATATTAGTTTTATGGGTGATATTTTATAAAAATTTGTAACGTTTTTATTTTTATTTTGTATATACTTTTCTTTTTTTTTTTTTTTTTTTGTTATATAATAAAAAATGAAGACTGAAAATTTTATATTTTTTAAATAATAATTTTTATTTACTTACATCCTACATCTCCATTATGTTCCATCCATACATAAAGTAAGTAAAAGAAAACGGTCAAATGTCATGGTTTCCATTTGAACTTGCATAATTTCGTTGTCCAGATTAATAAACATCCTTCCGGAACGTGTAACATCAATTATTAATCATGTAAAAAACCGGTAAAATACAACACGACGCCATTTTATAACAACGCACTACTAAAAAAATTATAATTTATGTATAAGTAATAAAAAAGAACATGGATGACGTATGACGTCATCACGTGTAAAATTTTATCCCCCAACCCGTGGGATATAAAAATGTTTAAAATTAACAATAAAAACGTAAAAAGGTCAATACGTACATGAATATTTAAAATATGAGACATCGAATTACAAAAATTTAAAAAAAAAAAAACAGGCATCATCATTTAATAAATGTAATTAAATGAAATTAAACAGAACACCTGCTTAAGTACATTCATCATTACCATAGAATCTAAAACAATTTTTTTTTAAAAATAATTTCCTTATTCTTTTATCCCCCGCACATTTTTTAATATTTACACAATATTTATTAAATAAAAAAAAACAATTAATCGTTATAAAACACGCGATACGATCGTTAAAACGTTTTAATTGTGAATTGTTACACATAAAATTACTTTTCCGTTAGAACGAAAAAGAACGTAAACAATATAATGGAGGTTAATTATCGGAGGGAAATTTTTTCCCTGCTCGGAGTTTTACATTATTTATCTCGCGACATTGAATAAATGATGACTCGTCACTTTTTTTTACGTAATCGCACAAAGTGTTACCAACCGTAAATTAAAAAAAAAAAAAAAAAACAAAACAAAACAAAATGTCCACTGATATACATATATATAAATATAGGTTAATAAAACAACATCAAAATTAATAATCCATAATTTTATTTATTTATTTGTTTCTATTTTTTTTATTAATTAAAATATTATCAACTTTTTATTTATTACATTATTAATGATAATTAACAATTTTACAAAACAAACAGTCTCAAAAAAATAATTTGATGTAAATATTTTTCAAAAAAATCAAATCAATCAATTTTATTATCATCATCATCATTATCAATCATATCATTACTTTTAACAATATAAAAAAAATTTCTTTTTCTTTTATTTTATCTACTACCCCCCCCCCGTCCCCCCTCCCCCCGTTCCTCCCTTCCTTTTCATAACTTTTCATAATTTTTTTTTGTTTTTGCAATTACACAACAAAAAAAACAAACCATTTTTTTTTTTTTTTTTAAGTTTATTATTATTATTTATTAATAAAAACAAAATCACTGATGAATAATAATAATAATATATATTTTACTAACTACTCCTTCATTTAATTTTATTTATATATAATATAATTTATTTTCTTTTGTAGGAAAATACAAAAAAAAAAAAAAAAAAGAAAAAAAAATTCCCATAGTTTTTGTTTTTATTTACAAAATAACAAAATCAAATTTTTTTTTTTTAAGGTTTACAATCAATCATTCTTGGTTCAATAATTAATTTTTGTCTTTAAAAATTATCAATAATAATAATAATAATAATAATTCAAAGGCATTTTGTGCTGTTTTATAAATATATTAAATTTAAAATTAGGCAGACTTTTTTTTTATTTATTTATTTATTATTATTATTATAAATCATGAAAATTTTTTTTTTTTTTTTTCTATTCAACAAGCAGCACTTTCAATGTAATTAAATATTTAAAAAAAATTTTTTGTTTGTTTGTTTGTTTGTTTTCTGAACAAAAATAAAAGCATGTATGTGTGTATATATATATATGTATAAATATATACAAAAATTTGTACAAAGACAAAAAAAATTATCATTATTATTGTCAAAATAAAAACGGTTTTTTTTTTTTTTCCTTCCTTACTTTCTATTGTGTATATGTATATATATATATGCATATAAAAATAATTAATAATAATAATAATAATGACAACAACAATAATAATAATAATTAATCTACGTGAAGCAGGAAAATAAAATCAAATAAAAAAAAAAAAAACCCGGCGGCAAATTAAAAAATAAAAAATATATAAAAGCACAATCGAATAGAAATAATAATAATAATAATAATAATAATTGTTTTTTTTTCTTTAAATAAAAAAAATTAAAATGTAAATAATAATAATAATAGTAATAAGTGATTAAATGTTGTAATTCCTTAATGACGAGCAAAAGGAATTTTTCTTTTCTTAACAACAACAGCAACAGCCAATAATAATAATCATCGTCATCATCGTCATCGTCAAACGTCATCGTCAATTTACCAAAGAAAAAAAATTAAAACGGTGGTGACGTCAAACGTGTGACGTCACGATTATTAAAAAAATTCAAATAAAATCGAATGCAAAAAAAATTTTAAAAAAATTTAAAAAAAAATCGAAATATTTTCCACGTGACCCAAACGATAATAATAATAATAGTACATCAAATAAAAACAACCCCGTGTTATCCATTCATTGATTCACTCATTCAATGATTGATTGATTGATTGATTGACTACCGTCGGCTCGAAACCGAATCTCAATCTAACAAAAAAATTTTTCTTTTTCCTCCATTTTTTCCCTCACTCTCTCTCTCATTTTTTTTCCGATAATAATGATGACGACGATACCCATTATTATTATTATCATTACCATTATTATTATTATTATTAATCACGTGAAAAAGCTATCAAAATAAAATAGAAAAAATATAAAAAAAGTACGAGACACCTAATAATATAGTATCACATCTCGTTAATCATCATTCATTCGGTGGCGAATAAAATAATAATAATAATAATAATAATAAAATTAAATTATACAACGTGACTACTAATTATAATAATTTATGTACTTTCGATAATAATAATAATAATAATAATAATAATAATAATTTTTTTCCCCACCCGTCGGTCGTTACGTTAAAAATTTTTTTTTTGGTTGTTGTTGTTGTTGTCGTCGCGTTTACGACGATTAAGTAAATGCGTGCCCCTTTAATAAACTATTAAGTCAACAAGGAAAAAAAAATTTTCTTTTTTTCTTTTCTTTTCTTTTCTGGTATTTCGGTTGTCGCGTGCAAACGATAAAAACATTCGATTATTATTATTATTATTATTTAATTTATTCACTCCATTGTGTGTGATCGAATGTACATTTTCACCCCCAACCCCCGGGGGAGGGTGAGAGAGGGAGGGGGGAGGGGGCAACGAATTAAAAGCAAAAAAAAAAAAAAAAAATTATTATAATTACTATAAAAATCATCAAATGAAAATCGATAATAATAGTCGTCGTAATAGTAGTCAAACTAGTAGTAGTAGTAGTTGTAGTAGTACTAGTCGTACCGATAATAATAATAATAATAATAATAATAATAATAATAATAATAATAATAATAATGGTTTAAAAAATTACAAATAAAAATTATTTATGACAAAAACAAAACAAAACAAAACGCGTTGTTACGTCATCATTTTCCAACATTTTAACATTCAAGTTAAATTTCTTTTTTTGTTTTGTGTTTTGTTTTTGTTATCACTCTTATCATTCTTATCACTCTCTTTTTTGTTTTCAAAATCATTATCATAAGAATAAAACCATTTTTTTTTTTTTTTTTAAATACAAAAAATACTTTTCTCATTACAAAACAAACCAAACTTTTCTCTAATTGTTCGTATCGAAACCTTATTTCACATCACGCACGAATACATAAATATATAATAATAATAATAATAATAATAATAATAATAATAATGGTTATAATATAACAACAGCAACAACAATAACATAATTCTCGTCATCTGCGTTTATCAATCTATAAATATATATAAAATTTGTTTTTTTTTTA
>NW_002987887.1:1526511-1569011 GCF_000006295.1 Pediculus humanus corporis | reverse complement strand
ATTATTATGTTTTTTTTTTTTTTTTTTATATTTACACAGACACAATTTATTTATTTATTGAAATATTTAAAAAAAATAAAAATAAAAAAAAAAAACGTTTCAATTAAGGGCACTTCCGTTGCAACAATTTATTTGTTATTGCGGGGGGGGGGGAGGGTTTAAAAAAAACAATCGGGTCTTACCATTATGAATTCAATTCATTTTTTGTTCCCCCCCCCCCCCCCCCCCTTTTTTTTATTATTCTGATTACAAGAAGGGAAATAATAATAATAATAATAATAATAATAGTAAATTTCAAAGAAAAAACCGCGAGATTTAAATTTACCTAAAAAAAAAAAAAAACTACGACGAGTTATTATTATTATTTTTTTTTTTTTTTTTTTATATTTACACAGACACAATTTATTTATTTATTGAAATATTTAATAATAATAATAATAATAATAAACGTTTCAATTAAGGTCACTTCCGTTGCAACAATTTATTTGTTATTGCGTGTGTGTGTGTGTGTGTGTTTAATAAAATCAATCGTGTCTTACCATTATGAATTCAATTCATTTTTTGTTCCTCCCTCCCCCCACCCCCTTTTTATTATTATTCTGATTACAAGAAGGTAAATAATAATAATAATAATAATAATAATAGTAAATTTCAAAGAAAAAACCGCGAGATTTAAATTTACCTAAAAAAAAAAAAAAACAGACTAGACATTCATAAATTTTTTTTTCTTTTTTTTTCGACTACTCTTTTCTTCTTCTTTTCCAACTCGATTAACCTGTATATATATATACCTGATGATGATAATAATAATAATAATAATTTTTTATTTGTAAAAACTCAGAGACTAGACAAACATATAAATATAAACTCGCAAACGAAACAGAAAAACCAGAAAATCAGAAAACCAAACCAAAAAAAAACAAGACACACACACACACACGCTCGCGATTTTCAAAAATTTCCCCCCTGATAAATTTACACAATTATTATCATTATTATTATTATTATTATTATTATTATTATTATTTGTACTTATGAAAACCTTTAACATATAGAAAAAATTTAAAAAAAAATTTTTTTCTGCCCTTAAAATGAGCAAACGTTAACATCCCGTAAACGTGCATGCATGCATGCATGCAAACGCGACGCCATTTTTTTTTTTTTTTTTTTTTTTTAAACCGCGCGTTTATTTACCGTCATTATTATTATTATTATTATTATTATTATTATTATTATTATTATTATTATTATTACTATTGCTTGTTTATGATTCGACCGCCATAATTCAACAAAAAACTAATTTTTCCATATCATTAGCGCTTTTTTATTATTGAAGGCAAAAATTGAAAAAAAAAAAAAAAAAACAAAAAAAAAAATTTAAATAAATAAACTAATAAAAAAAATTTTCGTATTGATTTCATCATTTCGATACAATAATAATAATAATAAAATAAAAAAAAAAAAAAAAATTGTTTGTTTGTTTGTTGTTTGTTGTTTTGTAATTTCTTCCTTTCTTTCCTCCATTTTTATTCTTTTTTTTTTTTAGTGTAAAACTTAACTTTAATATAAAATAGCACCACAATGCAGTTATTTGTTTTCTCCTGTTGCTGCTGCTGCTGTCTGTTGTATTGTTTTCTAAAAAATTTTCCTTTTCCAATTCATTCGATTTTCCCTTTAAACTTACCACGTTTAATTCACCACCAAATCTTTCATACTTTGGCCATTGCAAACACGCACGCACGCACGCACAACAAAAACATTAAAAAAAAAAAAAAAAATAGAAAATAAGATAAATTTGTGCGTGTGCGTGTGCACGTGCACACGTGCTCAATTACGCGTGACAAAATAAAAATAATAATGATAATAATAATTTAAAGAGCTCCCTATTCAACTGATTCAATCGATTGTTCTTTCGCGGAATAATCCGGAGATATTTTCGTAACCGACACCGACAACGCTTTGGGTATTTTAGGAAATGATTCGTTGAGTCCTTCATCGTTTCCATCACTTTTCGCATCATCCCAATTCACATTTTCCCCCACGAGACTCCTCACTTCGCTTATGAGAGGAAACAAATCGTTTCCGTTCGTCTTTTGCTGTTGCTGTTGTTGTTGTTTGATTTCTTGTATTTCCAACGCGGGAGAAAGATTTTTCAAATTGAAACCCTCTTCGTTTCCTCCTCCTTTCGACCTCGTCCTACCCGACGAATCTTCTTTACCCTTGAGCATTTTGGCTTGATGTTCCAAATATTGTTTTTTCCTCATTTGCATTTGTTGGATTCGCCTGAATTGTGACAGAGTGAGGTGTATCGTTTTATTTCCCGTCGTCACTTGAACGAAACTTTGCTTTTGACCCTCAACCGTCCTGTTCAGTATGACGGCTCTCGCTTGACTCGATTGATTATTTTTCGACGATGCCAAATTCCTCAAATTCTCTTGTATTTTCGACGTTAAAACGGATGCTTTCCCGGTCGTTCCGAGAGTGCCGACTCGGATGGGAGGACTCGCATCCGTCGATACGCTCGTTATGGATACCTCAGGCTTGGGATGATTCCCGTATTTCGACGAAGACTGTTGAAGCGACGATTTCAACAACGAAGTCATGATTCCTTGATTTTGCTTTTGACCGACGGGTTGTATGCTTTGAACGGCCGCTTGTATCTGACTCAGCGGTGAGTTTTTCATGTAGTAAGACGAACTGGAAGGCATGGGAGTGAGTGTGAAAGGTCGACAAGGCATAACACTTGGTTTAACATCCTGAGTTCTCGATTCCACCTTGATTGGCTGAGGCAATATACTTAAACTAGGAGATATTTCCGGTAGTTTTTTCGAAGGATTGTTGTGTATTCCCTCGTAGGACCTGATACGGTTTTGAACACTTGATATGTAATTAATTGCTTTGGGATCCGCGTTTTTAGATATCACTAAGTCACCATTTCGAAAATATTTTTCTAATAAAATTAAATGTCTGAAAAAACTACTTTGATTTCCGTAGGGCATTTGTAAATTATAAAACAAATTTTTCGTTTCCGAATTGAACTGTATGGTCGTCGTGCACTTCTCGAAACCCTTCCTAACGCTTTTGGCGCTCTCATCTTCCGCCGACGGTTTCAAATCGAAGTGAGCACGGAGAGCAAGTTCCGTTTCCGTCGGAAAACAATGGATTTCCCCGGAGCGAGACGGTCCGTGACGCACGTCTTGTCCAATGTTTAAATTTCCCAATGCCCCGATGTTCAGATTGCCCAGCTTGACGTGAATCTGAGTCGGATTCACTTCCGTCGCGGACGGCGTTATGGACACGCCGCCGAAATCCAAATTCCCGTTCGTTTTCGGCGGTATGTTCATATGACTAACTTTTTTGAGTTCTTTTTCACTTTTTTCACTCTCGTTCGTCTTGTCCATTTCCTCCATCGAAACTTCAATGTCGTTATCCGATTTTGAATTTTCATTTGTCACCGTCGACGTGGGTTTGGATGCTCTCTTCGCTCTTCTCAACGATTTACCCTCGCTGTTATTTTTAGCATCTCCTTCCGCTTCCGAATCGGGTACTTCCATTCCGTGACATTTTAATATTCTAAAAAAATTAATTTCAGAATCGGATAAATAAATAAATAAATGTGTCCAACTAATTTATATATTTTCGATTATGTTAAAAATTTCTACCTTTTTCTGCAAGTTTCGTAAAACTGACGGTGACTCGAAGACATTTCCGATGGTTTTTTACACTTCATACGAATCGATGCAAAACAATTGCAAATTTTACACAGGAATCTATTTTCCGTTAAAATGGCCGGTATCTCATCTGAACTTAGGGCAGCGTTCAATTCCAAAACTTCTGACGTCACTCGATACATGTTAACGCTATAAAGGAAAATTTTTTTTCTCTTTTAATCCCATTCAACGACGACTCGTTACATAAACAAAATGATGCCACACAAACCTCGTCAAACGTTTTTTACATATCCCACAACTCATGAAATAATCAATCCAATACATGTGCCTATTACAAAAAGTCAACGATTGACCCGGTTGAAGTTTTTCCAATTTTCCAGCATCCAAAACAATTTTACGTCCGACGGATTTTTTGAGTTTCAAAAATAATCTTCGGCGTATGCTTTGTTGCGATTCCGCGTTGCAATTTTGTACGATGCACGTTTGCTTCCGAACGGATCTCCTTCGAATGTCGCTTTTCTTTTCCGTGAAAGTGGGGCAGTTTGATTTTTTGTCAACGTGTCGAAAACACGCATCGCAAAGGCACGAATCGGCAGTCAAATGAACTTCACCTGCGGATGAATCCCGATGATGAAAAACGATTGGAAAAATTTTTCCTTTTTTTTTTTTTTCATATTTTTTTTTTACATACTTGCTAAAATATTTCTCCTCTTATCCGCATCTTTCAATTGAGCTATGTGACAGGGAGTATCCAACAAACCGAATTTTCCAAAACAATACGTGCACACATCCGAACACATTCGTCCCGGATGAATGGAAAATGATGATGCTTTTTCCGGTATCACCAACGATTTAGCTTTACCATTTCCGTTTTTATTGTCTTCGGAAGTACTCTCTTCAGCGTCCTTAAAAAAAAAAAAAAAAACAAAGTTCCTTTTGTTTCAAGGGAAACTTGTCCACGAGCAAACATTTTCTTTTTTATAAAAGTTGGGGGGGGGGGGGCGAGAGAACCCAAAGATAAAAATGTGATAAATTTTTTTACCTCTCTCGAAGTGATTTCGCTTTCGTCAAAATTATTAAAATCTTCCAATTGACCGCTAACCGAAAAACTGCTACTCGAAGCTTTGTATACCATTTTGATTGGACTTTTAGAACTTCCTTTTTTTTCCTGCCTTTGAATTTTAATAACGGCTTTAAGAGTTCCCGTGTAACCACCTCCTCCGCTTCCCGTTTGACAAAGGTTATTATTTTGATTTTCTCTCTTTTTCTTAGCATTTTCCGCAGCTGCTTTTAACGATTGCAAACCTTTGTGAAAGGTAACAAAAGAAAAACGAAAGGAAAATTTAAATTTCATATCATATAAATCGAAAAAATGTATAGTTAATTACAACGCATCAGTTTTCCACCTTTGATTACACAACAACAAAACGGAAAAATCAATTAAAAAAAAAAAAAAAAACAGGTATACAAGGTCGCATAACGATAAGCCATACCTGAACTTAAAAAATTATTTATCTAGAAAATAAATAAACGAGGGGAGAAGAAAAATAAGAAAAAAAACTTACCCAAGGCACTTAGTATTGTTTCCTTAGTCACCAAATCTTCTGGACTCTCTTCGATGACGACATTTTTCTTTTCTTTCTCATCCAAACTTTTCCTCCTCTCGATCGAGACCCTCATTTTGTCTTCTCTCATCGAATTCCTTTTCCCTTCGTAATAAGGCACTTGACTTCTTCTCGATAGCTTATCCTCCGAATTCACATCGGATAAACCGTCTAGTAATTTTTGTAAATTTTCCGTTTCCGAATTCGAACTTTCCACGGATGCTCTTCTCCCGGATTTGTTATCCCCGTTCACGTACCCGCCGCCGCCGCCGCCGCCGCCATCATCATCTGTCGTCGTCGAATTCAATCCCAAACCTATTTCTTCCATGAGGTTTTTCCCCTTTTTCAAACCGTTATTGCTCGTCACGATGTTGATCACTCTCGGTTGATGATTTTCCATTCCCTTGCTTTTGCTGCTCGACAGGGGTTTGCTCGAACTTATGACGATCGTTTTTACATTTTCAGTCTTTAATTTATTTACATCTTCTAAACTTCTCGACAATTTCGTCGGATCCGACGAAACCGTCGGCAACGAACACCTCCGATCGAGTACTTTTTGCATCGAATCGAAATCCATCGAACCTCTCCTTTGAAACTTTCTACCCTCGGGATCGGTTATTCTTCTCAGAGGAACGTTTTCGTTTGAGATTTGACTGTTGACCATCAGGTAATTGCTCGAATACATTTCCGGATTGGAACCCCTCCGACCGTATATTTTACAATTTTGATCCTCGACAATGTATTTCTTGTGAGATCCACGCCTCGAATCTCCTCCTCCACCTTTTATAAATTTTCTCGTCCTCAATTCCCTAAACGTTTTCCGCGGTCGAACTTCCATCATTTCGTAATTTTCCGATAAATCCCTATAATTTTGATTGTACGACTTTCCTTCCTGTTCGGCTCTTTTCAACGATTTATTTTTTTCCAAAAGCTTATCGATTACTGTCGGGGGTTTAGACGGTGATACCGATAAGTAATCGCTGTTTTTCAATACCAGTAAACTTTTCACGCCGATCCTATTATTCGGAGACGTGTTGAAACTTTCCCCTGAGCCATAACAGTTGGTCATTTTTCTTACGGGCATTTCCTTTAATACGTTGTTCGCCTCATCACCACCCGCAACCGTTTTCTTACCCATCTTTGACGAATTGCTTTTCACATAATTTAATTCTAATTCGTCGTTTTTGGCATTTTTGACCGGCGACTCTGCGTCCATGTCCGATTTCGTCTGTTCCAAATCCGAATCCAATCCCAATTCTTTTAAAGCTTCTTCGTTTTCCTTGGAAAATCTACAGACGTCTACGGCTCCTTTGACATCGGGCGAACGGTTCAACACATCCCATTCTTCTCTGTCTAATTTCTCTTCTAGTTTTTCTTTTTTAGTAACTAATAACATGCTCGCAGTTTCGTAGGGAGCCAACGAATACGATATTGTTATGGGCTCGCTTCCCAACTGCAAAAGAACTTTGGGACTACTTTCTACGAATTGAGCGGATTTTTTCAATTGCTCGCAAGAGATCGTTTTGTACAATTCTTTAACATCTTCCTTTTCGACACCGTTACTCGACTCCGGCTCTGAAAATGTTAAATCGGAACTCGAACCGAAAACGTGTCGAACGTTTTTCAAAATCCTCTTCTTCGATTTTTTCTGAAATTTTTCCAATTTCACCTTTTCGTCGGCAGTCAAATTAGTTTCTCTCAAAATGTTAGGCACTCCCTGCAAGTGCCTACTCGATGCGTTCGTTAACGAGTTCGATCGACTCGATTCTTTTTCCCTTTCGACATTTCGAAGTTCTAAAATCGTTTTGTTTTTTAACATGATCAAGTCGTTGACGTTTTTCGCAACCGGTATGCTAGGTATGCAGTCCAATTTGGAAATGCCTTTGAAACTACTCGTCGCTGATGTTTCTGCCGTCACTAGGCAATCTCCTTCCAATGCTTTTTCCGATACGATGATGTCTGTCGAAGTATTGCAGTTTGATTGAGTTTTAGAATTATTCATTTTCAAATTTCCATTTGAACTTATGTCGGGATTCGACAGGGAAACGTCCGATACGGCGCTCTTGAGAGACGTGGACATAGATTCCGGTCTTTTTAAATAAAAGGCGGCGTTAGAATTGGAACAAGACAGCGGCTGAATCAGGTTTTTGTTGTTATTTTGATAAATGACTCCGGGTTCGAGGACTCCATTCAATGACTCGTGAGAAGTGTACACAATGTCACCGTTTGGTGCTTCCATAGAAAAATTCGAGTTGGAACCGTTGAAGCAAACGGATGATGGATTCTGAGCATTTGAAGGAACCACTCCCTTTCCCGACAGCACAATGCCGCCACCGGGAGTGATTATAATTTCGTTCGGTGGTATTTTCGAGCCGTAAGATGCTATAGCGTAATCGCCATTTTCAGAATAAGGCAAATCGGTATTGTTTCCAGGCAAGTTTCCGTCGAAATTTTTCCCCGCCGTCGTCGTCGTCTTAGAATTATAATTCCTAATTATGGGAGAGTTAGCAGTAAATAAATTAAAATTTGGTATAGACTGAACAAAATAAGAGTTTCCTAATTGATTAAAATTTAAATTTCCCGTAGCTATAGAATTCGACAAAGCGTTTGCCGACATTAAATCTTGTGCGATTGCATTTTTGGTTTGTTTGTTGACTTCATCCGTTTTGGGTAAGATGGGCTTCAAACGTTTTGCTCCTTTTATTTTTGGTCCAAATCTCGGATGAACAATCATGACGGAAGAATCATCTGGTGACCTCGTCGTCTCAAAATGAAGACCGCTCTCTCGTCTTTGTTTTCTAGCATTTAAATTTTTCTTCGATCCGACTTTTCCCTTTTGCTGAACGTGCCTAAGTATTTTCCCACTTTTATTCTTGCCTACGGATTCCTGAGCGTTGGCACCTTCCGCATCCGAAAAGAAATATATATCACTAGTTTTATCAGAATTTTCCGAATTGATATCTTCGTTTCTTCCATCGCTTCGCATTTTTCTCTTACGCATTCCACTTTTCTTTTTCTTTGATACTTCGCAGTCCGCATCTGACAAAACCGAGGTATCCGATTTTGCATAGGTTACAGATTGACCCTCGTTTTTCAGTCTTTCTTTGCTTGATTGGTCTACAATGACATCATCCAAATCAGATTTCTGCTTGTTGACTTGAAGTTTATCAGACAACTTAAGTTTAGCCTTTTCTAATTTTTGATTTTTGAGCGCTATGCTTGAACGCAACCTAGTTTGATCATTTTTCATTTTACTTTGAAATTTCAACGGTTTCTTAATAATTCTTTTCTGTTTTGGTTCGCCTATATTCTTATCCATAACCTTAATTCTTCCAACTCTTTTCTCTTCCATATGTTTACCCTTTCCCTCGACTATGTCTTTTGTTTTCTTTGGTCTCCCTCTTCTAATGAATATTTTTTTCTTAACCGCTATCGCCGTCAAAACGCATTTCTTTTTCCGACCAGGTTTACTAACGATATTTGGACGGAGCAAACTCCTAATAGACGATGAATCATCTTCACTAGCCTCTACCTTTTTAGATTTTAAGTTAACACTTCTAACGGACAATACATCATCTTCAACTTCTTTATTTTCTACATTTTTCCTCGTTCGTAAAAGAGTTGAAAAACTTTTAAGTGAAACATTTTCGTCGTCCGTGTCTTTTTCATTATTATTATTTTTTCTAGTCTTATTTATATATAATCCACCACTTTTTTCATCCGCACTATCTACACTTTCCTCTTCTTTCTCATTTATTTTTTTATTCCTAGGGAGTAAAGGCGTGTTTCGCCCCGTGGCATTTTCCAAAAGGTCGCCCAATTCTTTTTCCAAATGTGCTTTTTTAAACTTATGATGACCCGAAGGTGGTGGGGTTTTAGCAGCAAAATTACTTTCATCTTGGTCGACAATGGATCTCCTTGCTCTCTTCGAAACCGGCGTACTACGGCCATCTTGAACATTTTCTTTTCTTTTTTTCCTTCCTGGTGGTGTTTTCTGCTCTGGAGACAATTTCACGTCAGTAACGGAATTCGGCTTTCGACCACGTTTCCCTTTTTGGATTTCAGGTGGTTTATCTTTTTCCCCTTGATTATCCTTAAGATGCTTTGTGACTGTTAACTTTTTCTCTTTTGCAGCCATATCTGAAAATAAATAAATCAAATTTATATTATTAATATATATATATATATATATATATATATATATATATATATATATTATATATTAAAATTATAATATTTCAAATTTGTATATAAATATATGATAAAATCCATGTTTCGACTAAATTATTGTATTTATTTTCTCGACATCAAGTATAAATTTTAACATATTAAGATAATAAATATATTTATCATGATTCCAACACTTATTTTAATTAATAATAATAATAATAATAATTGATAATAATATTTTGTACAATATTGAGATTGTACGATATGCAACATAATCGTTCCTGGTTAAATTAATTAAATCGATTTAATCGAAATAAAATTCATGGCTGTTTTTTTATTTTAATCAAAAAAAATTAATTAGAATAAATTATTTTTCATATTTATACATATTTTTTATTGACTACAATCAATTGAAACAATTAAAAATATTTATTTATGTATTACCTAAAGTTATGCATAATGAAATTGTTTAACGAATAACAAATAATAACAAATTTAAATCAATGTATTATTTCATAAATAATGTTGAAATAGTTATTATTATTATTATTTTTTGGAGGAAAAACAGAAAAAAGAAAACAGATTGGAGTGAAAAATAATATAATATTTAATTATAAAACTAATTTAAAGTCGAGGAAAATCATAATGTATATGTAGTGTAATAATTTTTTTTGTGTGAAGTAAATTAAAATAATTAATTTGAAAATAATTTTTTTTTTTTATATTTATTAAAAGAATGAAAAATATATAAAATGAAATTATAATTTAAGGTAATTTGAAATTTTCACCATTTTTAAATGATAATAGTATAACGTGACATGTAAATAAATATTTTTCTGGCTAAAAATGTAATAATTCATTCCAAGGTCATATAAAAGCTGCAATCTGTGTTTGGCATTAATCCAAATATAAAAAAATATAAAAAAAAAAAACAGGGGGTTGAGAATATTTAATTTAATTTAATTTATAATATTTAAAATATTATATTTAAATAATAAAAAGTGAAAAATAATATAAATAATAATAATAATAATGTAATAATATTTCCCAAACGTCAACTTAAATAATGAAAATGCGCGAGCAATGAAAATTTCAATGAAAAATATGAACGTACAAAAACCCATTTGACCAAGTTGAGCAAGTTAAAAAGCAGTCATCTTATAAAAAAAAAAATATCTTTTATATAAAATTTTACAAGAAGCTTCGACACCAACTTGTTGCACGTAAAAAAAAAAAAAAAAAATCATAATTAAAATTAATTTTCCCCATGTTTTTTTAACACGAGAATAAATTTTATAAAAATTCGAACGAGTTCAATGGAATGTATTAAATATAATAAATAAATATAAAAGGTAAAATTTCAACACGTAATGTGTGGAAAATTATATGATGACAGTCAACAACCCCAAATGGCCGGATAATCGTCATAAACAAAAGATGTCCGCAAGGAAAGAACTTGATATTGTGTTTGGTCGTTTGTTTACCTCTACAATTTAGTCCTTACATCCATAATAAAACAATTATATCGTTCTCAGATAAATTATTATTAATTATTTAAATAATATTCACATTTTGTTTCACATTTTCACTGGCAAAAACGCTTCAGAAATACCTGAGAACACAAATCACTGTATTTTTTAGGCTTCCTTTTCTTTTCTGAACACAGCCTTCCAAACCGGAAACACTAACTCGTTCTCACTCCACGCCCTTAATACATTTATTTTCACTAATTGTACTCATGAAAATGTTTAAACATTTTCATTATATATAAATTAAGTTAAAATAATTTTAATTTAATAACCGCAAAACGTATTTTAATAAAAATATGCGCCTTAACTTCCTCAAGTTTGAAAAAAAAAGTTGGCAGCAGTATTAGTTTTACAAAATGGCCACTTATACCATCAGACTTTCCAGAGCCCTGAGTAGTTTTAATACAAATTTTTCTAAATCTTTACTTCAAAAACAATGCGTTTTAATTAATGTAAGGATAAAATGATATTTTTAACATTTTATTAAAGCAAAATCGTTTGTTCGATATACTTAAATCGAGTAAAACAACGATAAAAATAGTATTCGATGGTGGAAAATTATATATTATTGTCGGAAAATTTTCTACTTTTTTTACTCCAATTGATGTTTATAAATAAAATAATTACATAATTGATACTGAAACTTGTTCGGCATAAAAAAAACTATCAATTGAATCATTTATTTTGTATTAAATGCCGCATAATAATCTAATTACGTTATTAGTTTTTATTTTAATTTTTCAAAAATTGAAATCATAAATAATAACATAAGTCAATTCCTAACCTTTTACAAAAATAAACAAAATGTTATGTTATTTTAAAATTTAAAAATGTTATTTTTATTTAAGAGCCGCAGAAATAATTTTTTTTTCAAACATTTACAATTAAAAAAAGAACATGACACTGATTACGAATATGAAGTAACACAAGATCCTC
Organism: Pediculus humanus corporis; assembly: GCF_000006295.1. NCBI lineage: Eukaryota > Metazoa > Arthropoda > Insecta > Psocodea > Pediculidae > Pediculus > Pediculus humanus. The sequence continues at coordinate 1,557,101 of NW_002987887.1, read as the reverse complement.
AAGAATGGTCTCATGTTGAAAAATTATTACCTTTTTCATCAGTGCCAGTACCTGAAAATAAATCAATTTATCCTTCAGGTTGGAGACCCATGAAAGGTATTTAAAATGTAAATTAAAAAACACATTTTACAATCTAACATAAACAAAAAATTTTTTTTTTTGTCCACAGAGGAATCGTTAAATCTTCCATATTTTGTTGAAAGATCGAGAAATTACATGTTACCAGTTTATCTTAAATATCCAAAAAGAGGAAATGGTAAAATAACAGTTATAAATAAGATAAGAGGAGATATATGGGGTTTATACAATGAATTACAACAACATTTATATAATGTAACTAAAAAACCGAGAATATTTTCAATTGTACACGAAGGAAATTGTAAAATACATATCAAAGGTGATTATGTGTATTATGTTGAACAGTGGTTATTAAGTAAAGGATTTTAATATTTGTTTAATAAATATTAATTTTTTCATATATATATTTATCGATTTGTAATTGTTAAGTATAAAAAAATAAACTCAACGATTAATTTTGTACAAATCGTTTAGTTTTTTCCTCCATTTTTTTTTTGTCGAAGCAACTTATACAAACTGTAATTTTAAAATGTAAAAAAAAAAAAAATAAAACTTTTAATTCGACAAATTAATTTTTTGTACACATTTTATCATTAATATAAAAAAATTTCCATCACATTTTATAAACATTTCTGTTGAAAAATTTTTTTTTTTTTAAACAAATCGATAATGAAAATGACAAAAAAAAAAAAAAAAAACAATTTTTTTTAAAAAGTATTTAATATAAAAAAAAAAAATTTTTCGATTTCCAACATAAAAATATTTATTCCACACACATCATTATCATCATCATCATTATAATTGTCAAAAATCTTTTTTGAAAATTTAAAAAAAAATTTAATATTTTCATCAATCAATCATCATTCAAAATAATAATAATAATAAAATACACTTAATTTATTTCAATAATGTTTTTTTTATTTTATACAAAAATTTTTTTAAAGAAAGGAGAAATTTGATTTTGAAAAAAAAAAACAAAAAAAAAAAAAAAAGAAAAAAACATTTTCGTAGTCTAAATTTTAAACTTATTATTCTATATATATAAAAAAAAATAAAATAAAATAAAATAAAACAGTTATTTAAAATTAATGAAATTCAATTCAATTAAATTTAATTTAATTTAATTTGAACCCCCGCCTTCGGTAATACTTTGACGCCAAGTGTTTTGAAATGGTATTTTAAGTAATTTAACTTTCGTCGTTGGCAAACCTTCCGTCAGCATGACGAATAATTCATCGATTGGTATTATCGTTATCGGCATGGGATTTTTAACTCCTCCCTCCTCATCCTCCTTTTTCGAATTTTCACCATCTTTTTGCGTGACGGCGGGCAATGGCACTGGCTTCAATACCTGTTTGCGATTATAAATTTAATATTAGACGACTCGTTTACAACAACAATTTGGGTTTAAAAAATGAAGGGGGGTACGTACAGGAACGCTGTTGCCCCCGCTTTTTTTAGATCCCTTTCCTTCGCACTGATCCACGAAAAGCTCCGTGACTTTTAACAATTCCATCGTGACGACCCAAACGAATAGAGTCAATGATTTATACAGCTTATATGTCCCAGATAAAATAATGTTGTTCGTTGTCGCTGACTAAAAAAATGGAAATTTAAATCATTTTAAATTTAAAATCCTTTTCGAAAAATATTTTTTCCCCTCTCCCCTCCTCCTCCTCCTTTTTCCCCCCCGGTACGAACCTGAGTGACGTATGTCGGTATTAATAAAAGGCGTTTAATGTTTGTACAAGAGGCAAGTGCTTTATCGAAACCAGGTCTCACATCGAAATTGATCAATTCCAATTGTATCAATTCTTTGAGTTTGCTCATTTGAAAAAGCATTTCGTTCGTCGAACAATTCCACGGTCCTTTTTCCAACCTTATCCTGCGGGATAAAATTTAACATCAAAAAATTCAATAAATACAATAAAACGTTTCGATTCGATTTTGTTTCATTCCTGTTTCATCGAACCCGAACCTTTTCAATGTCGTGAGCTTGGCTATGACTTCGTTTGGAAATGTTTCCGGCAAATCGTTACATTCTCCCAATTCTAAAGCTTCCAAATTTTGCAGCATTCCAATGTATTGTAATTTGCAGGTCCCTAAATTTTTCACCGACGTCAAAGACAGCGTCGTCAAAGTGTCCGATAGGTCCGTCAACGATTTCAAAGAATCCGTCAAATGAAGTCCGCAAAAACTTTTCAATCTCAATTCTTTTAAATTTTTCATTTTCGACAAACTTTCCAACGATAATTTTTGATTTAATATTTCGTCTCTGAAAAGCAGGAGAAAATTAATAATAATAATAATAATAATAATAATGATAAAGTCGTCCATCAAAACGAATTGGACGCTCACTTGGAACCGATCATTTGTTGAGCGTTGAAAACAAACAATTGCGGACATGCTTCCATGACTTGTACGACGATGTTCACGGAACACCGGCACATGTCCAATCTTTCCAAACATTTCACTCCGGATATGTGTTTAGCAAAGAGTCCCCACATTTCTTGAGCGTCGTCGAGTGACATTAACATTTTACGAAGGTCGAGGTGTTTCGTACCGTGACGGGAAAGGGAATCCGTGAAACCTTTCCAATCGGAAACTTGCGAATTTTTCATTCGAACGGTTCGCCACTGAAAGAGAAAAACACACAACAATTTCATTTTCGAATTCATCCTTCCCTTCCCCCTCTCCCCTCCTCCTCCTCCTCCTCCACGCCCCCCCCGAGAAAAGAAAAAAAAACTCACCAGCGATGAATGACTTGCCAAATCTCTCCATAATCGACAAACGCGACCCGCTCTCAACAATTCTTGAACTTTAAGGTACTGGAATACATTGAGTAATGCAGAATAACTGAAATAATTAAATCGAATACACGATTTTTACATAATTTTTTCCCGACAATTTAACAACATAATAATAATAATAATAATAATAATACTGATTCATTACTGAAATAATAATGTGGTAGTAAAAAAAAAAAAAAATCGAATCAATTTGAAAATTAATTAATTTATGCATATGTATACATATATATATATATATATCCACTCTTAAAATGATAGATTATCGGGAGATTTCCCCTCCCCCCCTATAATAATAATCGATTAATCGATCGATCGATCGATCGATTAATCGACAACCGACAAATCCTATACATATATATATATATACATATACATAAATTATATTTAATAGATAATAGTAGCTGACACAAAAGATGACTGATTTCGACTACTTCCCAAATACTGTGACCCACAATCGATAATAATAATAATAATAATAAAATAAATAAATTTCTCTTATCTGCTAATATTCGAACACCTCGAGGTGAGTATCATCTCGGGGGGAGGGGGAAAGGGGGGGGGCGGGGTAACACAGTCAGTGGGTCAGTCGTTTAAATCAACACACATTTGTGACGGCTACTACTCTATACTTCTATACGACGTTCATGTTTCACACAAATTAATTTTTCAAATTGATTATGATAATACAATGAAACAATGCAAACTACGGATGACACAGAGCGAAGGTATGGAATAATCATAATAATAATCATAATAATAATAATAATAATAATAATAAATCAAATAAATAAAACAAAAGCATCATCAATCGATCATCTTTTGTGGCAGGTTTTTTTTTTGTTTTGTTCTATACTAAAAAAAAAAAAAAAAAAAAAAAAAAAAAAAAAAACATTGATTTTTCATCCATCGGTTTGTTTGTTTGTTGTCTTTCCTTTTTTTTTACCCCACTCACCCAATGCAGATATTTCTCATGAATTTTTGCATGGATTCGTTGCCTCCATCTGATGATGGTCTTTTATTGGGTGCCTTGACCGCCTGCTTTCTACAATTATAAAATAAATTTTTCTTTTATTAACCACTCGTAAAAAATTATTATTATTATTATTATTATTATTATTTTTTATTCCATTAAACACACTTTCAACGAATTAAAATTCAATCATCAATACTTACTGAAAGTGATCGGTTGTTTCGCTTTCGGTTGGGAGATCAGCTTGACTAGAATTCGGTATGACCGACGAGCCGGGTGAAGGATTAACAACCAGAAAAGGTTGTTGATTGACTTCGGTATTGTCTCCCGACATGAAAGGCACGAGAACGACACCTGGCGAATTCGCGGCGGGCTGTACGAAAGGATTATTTTGCAAAGGTGGACCTTGAATGATTGTCGAAGTCGGGGTGGGAGTAATTATGGTTGTACTTTGAGAAGGCTCTAGTTTTGTCGGTGACTGATTTTGATTGGAAGCAACCGAGAGAACGTTATTTTTGGGTACTACAATATACCTTTTGTTGTTCATATTTACAAGAGCCTGAGGTGGCGAAGCAGAGTCTTCGGGTTTGGTTTGATAGTTTTTCGGAAGAACGGAAGGAGATCGAAAAACGGAATTGGATGGAGGAAACCAAGGGGATACACCACCTCCACCCCCTCCTCCTCCTCCTCCTCCACTTCCTCCTCCACCGCCGATAGAAGATTTCGATACCGGCATTTTGGGACGAATCAAAGAAGGAATGCGATTATTGTTGGCGTTTGATTGTGCTGTCGGCGAAGGAGTTAAAGCCGGATGTATGGGTTTTGGAGATATTATGGGAGGATTCTTATCTGTAACGACAGCAGGTGTTATGTGTTTAACTAAATTTCTCGATTTCACCTCGCTGACTTTCGTTTTACAATTCTGAAAAACATGAAATTTTACATTTATTTTTTAATAACAGGAAACCATTTTTAAAAGGACGAGTGAAAAATGATGCGAAAAAAAAAAAAAAAAAAAGGTTTCAAATAAAATATAATAAGGATATAATTATAATTTACCTTGCAAACGTATTTCAAAAGTTGTCGGTATGAGGATGATGATGCCATGTCACAGCATTCGGGATGATATAGGCACAAACAAACGCTGCATTGAAGAGTAGGGATTAATCCCATTGCCTTAGTGCACCTAATCGTACAAGGATCCATTCTTCCCTCTTCGTTTATGCTTCTATTTATAATTTAACAATGACAAAAAGCTTAACGAAAAGAAGTATGACTACGTTTGTCAACATAAATAGGAAAGTACAAAATAATAATAATAATAATAATAATGAAAATAAAAATGTTTCCAGAATTCTAATAAATCTTATTTGAGCTTGAGACAACAATAACAAAAAAAATAAAAAAATTTTCTTTTTCATTTTGCAAAGTGTAAAAAAGGCTCAAGGAAAACTGGAAACATTTTAATTATAAATAATTTAAAAATAATAAATAAATAAATAATGATAATAATAATAATAAATCACTGTGTCATCCGTATTCAATCTAAGGAATAAAATTATTTACAGTTATTTTAAATAAATTATTTAAAAAAAAAAAAAAAAAAAAAAAAAAAAGAAAAGAAAAACAAAAAATCAACGTGGATAATAAACGTTTCAAAATGAAAATTTTGAAACAAAAATAAAAAAAATAAAATAAATAAATAAATAAATAAATGGTTAATTGAAGACGGAAAACAAAGGAAAGGATAAGGAAAGATAAATATTATTTAATGTATACAACATTGAGATTTTAGCAATAAAAAGTTATCGAATGATAATAAACACAAAATTTTTTTTCCAATTAAAAACTCTTAAGCGATGAAAAAAATTCATTTCATTCAAAAAAAAACTCTCATTAATTTTTTTCAATGCTCAAGAGTTAGAAATTAAAAGGTTTTTTTTTTTTTCAATTATATATATAAATTTAGTCAAAAAAAAAAAAAAAAAAAAAAAATGAATTCATACTTCTCTTCGTCCAAGTGACTCCACGATAATGATTCGTTGCTTGAGCTTTTCGTGCTCCCGGCTGTGGGACTCCACAATGGCGGAAGCATACCCATTTCCAAATCTCCACTTTCTAATTTATTCAATGGTCCTTTTATTTCTTCCTTAGCACTACCTAATGTTTTCAAAGGCTTTTTACGAGGTGTTATTTTTCTTCGTGGACCCGACGGCGCATTCGGATGAGGCTTGGGTCCCTCAGGTTTGGGTAACATTAATTTGGGAGACTTTCGTTCTGTAAATTAATTACGTAATTATATTAAAATATTATATGACATATCGAATCAGGTTCAAACAAATCCGTACAAACCTCCGTTTACGGCTGGTGATTTCTTTAAAGCGATCTTTGGAGTTCCCTTGTTAAATTTAAGTACGAGTTTTTCTCTCTTCGAAGGCGGTGGTTTCGTCACAGCTGGCTCTTTAGGAGTTTTAACGAAATTTTTCAACGGTGTTGCTTTCGGTGAATCCTTCGGAGGTGACGGAGGTTCTTTTAAAGATGCGTCTTTTAAAACTGGAGTTTCGGAAATAACTTTTTCCGAACGTGTTTTTATAACCGAAGGCGTGCCTAATACTTTTTTCGGAGTTGCCGTTTCAAATGGAGAATACCCTCGACTTCTTGCATTTCTAATTGTTTCAAATTGTGGATCCGCTCCCAATGGCTCTTTGTAAAATGTAAAATTTTCTATTGTCAAACCAGGCGTCACTAAAGAAACAATAAAAAATAAAAATAATTTTACTGATTATCATTACTTAAATGAAAAATTTCATTTTTTTTTTTTTTTTTTTTTTTCAACTCACATTTTTCTGAAACCTCTCTCAGAGATCTTAGTTTTTTTCCCGAAGGATGAAAATAATAAACATCTTTACTGATTCCATCTTCTTTTGAAGTTATAGCTCGAGTGACAACTTCTCTTTTCCAACCAAAATCAAATGGAACTAAATATTTTGGATTTGATAAATCTACTAATGATTTTCTCGACCTTTGAAATAAATAAAATAAATAAAATTTTTGAATTTGCTTTTAAGAAAAATTTGAAAAAAAAAAAAAAAAAAAAAAAAAATTATTTGTTTTTTTTTTTTTTAAAGACACAAACCCTTTTGATGCAGGACTACCGGTTCGACTTCTTTTTGTAAAACTTAAAACACTAATTTGAGAAGCTACACTTAAGGCAGGACTACTACAATGACTGGATAAATCGCTTTCTTCAATTTCCTTTCTTTTTCTTTTAGCCTGAGGGGAAAGTTTTGTTTCATTTTTTCTATTAATAAAAACTTCCATTTCTTGTAATTCATCTTCTTCCTTTTGAGACAAATTCTTAACTAAATCCTGATTTTGTATTTCATCATTTATTATAGGAAAACCTTTGAAATCTTCTTCCTCCTCATCGATTTTACACTTATTTTCTTCATCGACAAAGTTTTCAGAAGACCTAATATCAGAAATTTCTTCAGAATTTTTTTCATTTAATTCAGAATCAATTTCCATTTTAACCAAAGTTTCAGACTCATCTGAAACATCTTTTTCTAAATTACCTTAAAAATGAAAAATTACTTTAATATATATATATATATTTATAAATTTACTAAAACTAATGAAGTAATTAAAACAATATCTTACTCGTGGTTTTTAATTCATTAACTGAATTCTCTACTGGTTCATCTACTGTTTTTAAATTAGAATTTTCAGTATCAGCAGCCTCATTATTTTCTTCAGATGTAACTTCCATTCCATCAGAATTCACTTTTGTACAATCGTTATCACTAACATTGTTGACATTAGAATTATTAATGTCACTAACAAATGCATTTTCTTCACCTTTCGATAATTCCGATTTATCTTCACTAGGAATATTAGTTTTTATATTTTCATCATCAACTTCTTTTTCATTATCCTTTTCGACTGCAGAAATTTGATTTGCACTATTTAAGTCCACTGTTTCATTTTCTTCCATAGTGTCCATTTTGTTATTATACTGTGTTCGTTAAAACTTAAACTATGGAGTAATTTTGTAGAAATCAAACCAAAAATCCATATAAAATTTTTTAAATATATATATATATATGCAAAATCTATAAATCTTATCACACAATTCTGAAAATTAAAATAAATAAAAAAATCAGAAACGTTTTTTAATTTTTAGTTAGCATTAAGCATTCACCACATATATATATGCATGCATATATGTGTGTGTGTGTTTGTAAGTTTTCAAACAAATAACCATTAATAGTAATGCGAAAATATGATTAGTTATTAATAAATTCAAAATATTTAAAAAAAAAAAAATCTTATTTCAAGTGCATTGTCCAAATTATTTAAAATTTACTGAATCTTGTTCATTAAAAAATACATCTCCATTTTCAACACAATGAGATAGTAATTAATATACATTGTTTCGAGAAAAAATTGAAAATTAAGAGTCATTTTCGAATATATAAGAATGGCAAGTTACCATTAGCATTAAATACAATATTTACAATTAATATTTGAATAATTTAATAAACATTTATTTACCTTTATATAAAGCTGAAAATAGTATTTAACACTGAAAACATATCAATTTGAAATGGCTTCTTTACAAACAACCAATCACAAATCAGTTTGTTAAAATAAAGTGGGGACACCAGACAATAAATAGCAGCTAATTAAAAACTGTAATGACTTTTCTCTTTTTAAATTTCATTTTAATGCACGTATACATATATTCATACTTTCCTTAATAAAAATTTTTTTAAACAAAATTCACAACACCGACTCATTTAGAGACGCACAAGTCAAACCGCGGAAACTCTTGCATTAACAGTGTTGCATTTTTGTTGCACATTAATCGATGCTATTAGGCCATGGAGGTTAACAAAAAAATTTTTTTTTTATAAATAAATTTATACCTAAGTCACCTTTAATTAAAGAAATTGTACCATACAATATAAAACCTAAAAATTAAATCATTTTAACTTCATGTTGTTTCTTTTAAAATTTGATTTAAAAAATTGAATAAACGTTTAAAAAGGCCGAACGTTAAAAATTTTACGTAAATGGAATTTTTAAAGTTTTTATTAAAAATATAGTTGCATAATACTCGCAATTAACAAATAAAAAAAGAAAAAATTGTTTTTAGCGGGTATTAAAAAATATAATTTGTATATACAATATATAAGCGGGTTTTATTTTTGTGCTTTTAATTTGGCAACACTGTGTTAAAGCACCGTCAATATTATTCACCGAAGAACATTTTTCTATCTTTTCTGGCAGCGTTAAACATGGCGTCCGGGGTATGTAAATAAATATTAAAAAGTAATCCTTAAGTTCTTAATCCATCGTTAGGTTAATAGCTTTCAATGATAAAATTTTTAACTCATTATTTTTTTAAAATTTATTAATTTATTTTTTTGTAGACATTATACACTTACCCGGAAAATTTCCGTGCTTATAAAGTTTTAATCGCAGCTAAATATTCCGGGGCTCACGTGAAAGTAGCTCCTGATTTTGTGTTCGGTGAAACTAATAAGTCGAAGAATTTTTTGGATAAATTTCCTCTTGGAAAGGTAAACTATCACGAAAATTTTATAATTTTCATGAATTAATGTTTTAGATTTAGTTCCTACTATTTAACCTTACTTTGATAAAATGAAACCATATTGGACTGCTCGTTGGCAGTTTGCGTAAGATAACGAAATTATTAATTAAAATATTACTTATTGAATTTATGAAAAACTAATCGGATATTTGTTAAATGTAACGTTTTCAATTTTATTCGGTACTATTAAGTCAATTGAAAATTTTGGATATTAAATGATTGTCCCAATTGCCACATCATTAAGTCTTATATTAATTTTTTAGGTATGGTCTTGGTTATTTTAAAGAATATGTGTGGCAAAGTTTTATATAATTATTTTAATAATGTAATCCTTTTGATATTTATTTTTGTCATATTATTTATAATAATTGTACCAAAAAATTTTTCAAAATTGTAATTAACATTAATTTTAAATGATGTTTTATATATTACTTTTTCTGACATCTCTAATGAATAATCAATGATTCAAAAGTAATTTCTGATAATTTTTAACTAAAATTTTCTTCTTAATATTTTTCTATCTTATCAATGTATTTTAACATTGTAATTGTTACTTATCACAGGTTCCTGCCTTTGAATCAAGCGATGGAAAGCTTTTTTTAACCGAGAGCAATGCTATTGCTTATCATGTAGCTGATAAAAAATTGAAAGGATCAACTCCATTGGATGAAGCATTGATTCTTCAATGGTTGAGCTTTGCCGATTCGGAAATTTTACCCGCTTCATGCGCTTGGGTGTTTCCAGTTTTGGGTATTCTACCAGTCAACAAGCAGGTACAATGATTTTTTTTCAAATTGTCTTTTTTTTTTTTTTTATTTCAGCAAATAATACTTATTGTTCATAATTTCAATTTTTCATGAATTTCAGGCTACAGAAAGGGCTAAGGAAGATGTAAAAGCTGCATTGAAGACTTTGAACAGTCATCTTTTACACAATACTTACCTTGTCGGAGAAAGGATAACTTTAGCCGATATTTGTGTGGCTTGCACATTGCTTCATCTTTATCAAAATGTGTTGGATCCAAACTTTAGGTGAGTGTAAATTTTCAATTTCAATTATTTTTTTCCTCTTGAGTGTTTTTTCAAGGGACTTTTTTATTGTAAAAGTCTTTTCAACGCTCAAGAAAAATAAATGTTCTGGTTCCCCATTGCAACTCTTCTCAATACCGGAAGAAGTAGCTCAGTTATTCCAGATACAAATTTTTTATTATCTCTCAATCATTATTAATATAATAAATTTTAAAGTATTTATTAATTTTTTTAAAATAATTTTCTTGTAGAAAGCCTTTTCAAAATGTAAACAGGTGGTTTACGACAATTGTGAATCAGACTCAAGTCAAATCGGTTCTAGGAAATGTAAAGTTATGCGAAAAACCAACCGAGGCCGATCCCAAGAAATATGCTGAACTTCAAGGCCTTTCTAAAGGTTAAGATCAATGATTCATTAATGAATTTTAGCTCTTTTTTTTTTAATTTTATTTTATTTAAATTTATAATATTTATATATATATATATATGTTGACAAAAAATAGGCAAAGAAGGAGGAAAGGAAAAAAAGAAGGAAACTAAAAAGGAGCCCACTCCTAAAAAGCAAGCGGAAGAAGAAAAGGATGCTACAGACGTGGCATTAGCCGAAGAACCTAAATCGAAGGATCCTTTCGAGGGTATTCCAAAAGGATCATTCGACATGGATGATTTCAAGAGATGTTACTCCAACGAAGATGTAGATAAATCAATTCCGTACTTTTGGGAAAAATTCGATCCAGAACATTATTCAATCTGGTTTGCAGAATATAAATATCCGGAAGAACTTAAAAAAGTTTTTATGAGTTGTAATTTAATAACCGGTAAGAGTTTTTTGTTATCGCTTGTGAAATTCTAAAACTATTATTGCCATAAGTTTCACGTTTAAAAAAAAAAAAAATGTATTGTTTTGTTAGGAATGTTTCAAAGGCTTGAAAAAATGCGAAAGAATGCCTTTGCTTCTGTTTGTTTATTCGGTGCCGATAATGACAGTACTATATCCGGTGTTTGGGTTTGGAGAGGACATAATTTAGCTTTTGAAGTAAGTTTGATACTAGTTTACATTAAACATGTTTAATTGTGTTTGTTTGTTTTTTAACTCGGTGGGAAAATAAACTATTTTCTTTTTTTTTTCTGTTAGCTTACTCCCGATTGGCAAGTCGATTACGAATCTTACGATTGGAAAAAGTTGGATCCGAAAGATCCAAAAACAAAACAACTCGTTGAGCAATATTTGAGTTGGGTCGGAACAGATAAAAAGGGTAGAAAATTCAATCAAGGAAAAATATTCAAATAAAGTTAAAAAAAAAATACATTGATTTTTTTTTTCACATACTTTTTACGTTTATTTTTTTTTATTTTTTTTGTAATTTTATCGTTTGTATTTCTTTTTTTTTTTTTTTCTAATTTATTTATTTAACCAACAACAACAACAACCAAAAAAAAAAAAAAGACAAAAAACAAAAAATGTTAGTTATCAAAATTTACCATTATTCTAATTTTTACCTATCGTCCTTTAACCGCATGCTGCTTTTTGATTTTTTTTTTTTTAATATTTCGGTGATTAAAATTATGTCGGAAAAATAAATTAAATAATAAATTCCGGGAAGAAATTTTGTTTTATTTCTATTTTTATATAAATTTTTTCTCATATTAGTTCCACTAAAATATATAATTTTTCGTTTGAAATAATATATATATTAAAACATGTCATAGAGATACATAACAATTAATTTTTAAGTACGTTTTTATTTAATATTTACGAGTAAAATTTTCTCTTATTACTTTTTAATAATGAAATAAATAATTATTATTTTGTTTCTGTTTTAAATATAAGTTATTATTTTGTGGTTAATAATTTTTTTGAGAAGATAATAATAAATGTTTGTTTTATTGTGTTGAAATGGTTGACTTTAATTTCCGGTTGAATGTGTACGTCTATGGTAAAAAAAAAAGTCATTTAAGCGCGGGAAAAGAAACGTCAAAATGAGTGTAGTAGAAACTAAATTAAATCCACCTGAAAAATTTCCTTTTCCATTCAATCCGTATTTAATTCAAAATGATTTAATGAAAAATTTATACGAAGCTTTAGAAGGGAAAAAATTGGGAATATTTGAAAGTCCGACGGGTACCGTAAGTTATTTTTTAATATATCGACATTTTGTTTGACAAGTTGAATGAAAATTTATAAATGAAATTATTTAAAGGGTAAATCAATGTCACTTATATGTGGCTCGTTAAAATGGCTTTTGGATGCTCAGGAAAGAATAAAAAACGATTTAGAATTAAATATAAAAAATTTAAACGATGAATTAAAAAATACAAGCTTGGGTAGTAATTGGTTAGAAGAGCATTCCTCTTTAACAAAGCTCAGACATAAAAGGGATCAGTTACAAAATGAGTTAAATAGGGTTTTAAATATGGAAAACAGAATAGAAAATATTAAAACTAAAGCAAAAAAAGTTAAAATAAAAGCATCTAAACTTGCTAAACATCAATCGCAAAATATCAATTCAGACACGGACAAAGAAAATCAAAATGATTATGTTAAAGATGATGATGATGATGATGAAATTTTATTAAACGATTATTTATCTAATGATGCTACAAAATTTGGTGATGTATTGAGTGATTCCGAGTTGGAAAATGAAGAAGAAGATAAATACTGTGGTTTAAAAGTAAGAATGAAAAATATGTGATTTAAAAAAAATTCCAAATTTTGTTCCTAACTAACCTAATTTTTTTCAGATTTTTCTTTGTAGTCGAACACATTCTCAATTATCTCAACTTGTTAGGGAACTTCAAAAAAGTCCTTACAATGATTTAAAAATTAGGGTCGCATCATTGGCTTCGAGACAGAATTATTGTATTAATGAAAATGTTCTAAAACTAAAACATTTACCTTTGATTAATGAAAAATGTCAAGAACTACACGATAAAAATAAAAGTAAAACCACCAAAACTTCAGAAAATGGTAAAAATTTACTGCATTACAATTTTTGAATATCATAGATTTCAAATAAGCTAAATTTTAAAAATGTTTCTTCAAGGAGAAGTATTAAAAAGACAAAAAGCAAATACTGGGTGTCCATATTACAATCACTCTAACATTGAAGATTTGAAACATACACTTTTGTCGGAAATTCTAGACGTAGAACAATTATTACACAAAGGAAATAAATTTAATGGATGTCCATATTATGCTTCTCGATATGCAGTTGATGATGCCCAAGTTATAATTGTCCCATACAATACAATTTTACATGACAGTACGAGAAAAGCTTGCGGTATAAATTTAAAAGATTCAGTTGTCATCATCGATGAAGCTCATAATTTATTAGATGCGATAGGAAACATTTACAGTTGTTCGATTAGCGGTTATGATCTGGCTGCTTCATACAGTCAACTTGTACAGTATAAAGAAAAATACAGTGATAGATTTTCAGCTATAAATTTACTTCATATAAATCAGGTATTAAAGAATTATTTATGAAATAATTACCTGAAGTTTGCTTACAAGCATTTAAAATTTTGTATTTTAGTTAATTTTTATTGTGAAAAAATTATTTATGAAAATCGGTGGAAAAGATGGAGTGCATCCTAATGCAGTGTCGAATGATAAAACGGAAATAACTTTAGAAACTTTGGCAGAATTCATTCCTTCCACAGAGATAGACACAATTAATTTTTACAAAATATTAGAATTTATAACTAAAAGCAATATTGTGAATAAACTTCGTGGTTTTGTTTTAAAATATAAACCCTCGGTTATTTTACATAAAAAAGAAGAAAATAAAGGTGTTTCTGCATTTTTAAAAAAACTGTCTGCTAAAAAAGGAGGTTAGTCATTTCATATCGATTAATTCTATAAGTTTTATGTATTTAAACCCTTTTAAATTAAAAAATAATTATAAAAATTTGCAGATTTTGAGGAAAAACCTGAAGCAGAAGATGAAATCATCGAAGGAAATCCTCTTTTTAACGTCACTACATTTTTGCACTCATTAACCAACCATTGTTTAGACGGGAGAATCGTTTGTACTATAAATAAAACCGTTGGAACGTCAACATTAAAATTTCTTTTACTTAATCCCGCATCACATTTTGAAGATATTGTCAAAAATGCAAGGTAATCCATTTTTAAAACATGATCCATCGATTTAAAGTATTTATTTCACTTTAAAATTAAAATTCCAGATCCGTGATACTTGCCGGTGGGACTATGCAACCAATTTCCGAATTCACAGATCAACTTTTTTACTTGGCTGGTGGAAGTCCCGATCGTTTAAAAGTTTTCACTTGTGGACACGTAGTTTCGAAGGAAAATATTCTACCAATAATAGTTCCATCTGGTCCCACGGGAAAAGTATTTGATTTCTCCTATCAAAATCGGAAAAACGTTGAGATTTTGGATGAACTGGGTCGACTCCTTGTCAATATTAGTAACGTTGTACCAGCTGGAATTGTTTGTTTTTTTCCAAGTTACGAATATGAAAATTTTAGCTATCAACATTTTGAAAAAACTGGAGTTATAATGAAATTACTGAAGAAGAAAAAGGTTAGTTTTTGGGCGCATTATTTGAGAAATGAGTCTTATTTGTGGGAAACCTAAGAAGCTAGTAATCTAGAACATTCTAAATCCCACATCCTTTTTTACAACCAAACTTTTTTAGGTTTTACGGGAACCTAAAAAAACAAATAAAGTTGATGAAGTTTTAAGAGATTACAGTGAAGCTGTGAAAAAAACAGGAGCTTTGCTATTCAGCGTTGTTGGCGGGAAATTGAGCGAAGGTTTAAATTTCAACGACGATTTGGGACGTTGCATCATCGTCGTCGGTTTGCCATATCCGAATTTAACTAATCCGGAACTTAAAGAAAAAATGAATTATTTAAATCAAACCGTGGTAAGTTTTTATTAACGAATAAAATAAATTTCGATGGTTTTGTGCGTGTGTAATTGTGCCCCCTAAAAAAAAAAAAAAAAATTCTTTTTTTTTTTTTTTTTAGGGGATGTTGGCGGGAAAAGTCTACTATGAAAATCTGTGCATGAAGGCTGTGAATCAAAGCATAGGACGATCAGTGCGCCATAAAAACGATTATGCTTCCGTACTATTAATCGACCAAAGATTTTCTAAAACAAAATGTATAAATGCTTTACCACAATGGATTCAAGAATCGTTACAAAAAGGTGAAAGATTCGGATCCGTTATAAAACTTCTTGCAAACTTTTTCTCGACGAAAAAAAGTTAAATGATTGAAGATATTAACGGAGGCGTCGTGGGCCAATGAGACGGGGAAAAAAAAAAAAAACCAAGTAATTTTTTAATTTATATTATAAAAATCAAATTATTACCATATTATTTCAGTTTATTAGAATTCATTGGGTACCATTCATCTAAAAAAAAAAAAAAAAAAAAATCATATCTATATCATTGCTTTTTTTTTTCTTTTTCTTCTTTTTTCTTCTTTATATTTATTAAATTTAAATTTTTGGGCGCAAATCATATTTAAAACAGGTTTTTAATGATAAAAATAGTTTAAAAATCATTTTGTTAAGTCGGGATGCACATTTCACAACATTCGATTTTCATTCTCACGAAATACTCGATAAATTTTAAAAATGATTTATTAAGTAGTTTTATCATTGTGGGTAAAATTAAAATTCTCAATCATGTCAAGTCTTGTTTCCATAAAAATTCTTTTTTATAAGCAGGCCCTTCGTCACAATTATTTTTACATGTGTAAATTAAAAGATTTCCCCAGTCGAGACTATCATCCAATTTATCAACATCTAAATAACTTAATAATGTTGGTAAAATTTGAAATTCAAACTGTCTCGGTCCCATACACGCTTCACAAAACGGTATGTCTTCATTCGAATATTTGGGTTCAGATATCCATAGGGGTGTACCTCCTCTGTCATACCTGACAACTTGATCAGGAACTAATTTTAACTTTGTTTTAAAATGTTTCAAATATTTATATTCTTTTCCATTATCCAAATCCATTAAAAGATCATCTGATGCATTTTGCAGATTTCCTTCTTCTAACAACTGTTTCAAATCGTTAAATCTTTCTTTGTAAGATTTTTTTTCTTCCGTTTTACTTTCTGTAATATTTTCATCGGAATCATCACATTTTTCTTCTTCTTCTTCTTCTTCTATAATTTCATATTCAGGAAATAATAAATTAAATGTGTTGTTTGAATTTTCAGGTGTGGGAGTAGTAGTAACAACACTATTGCAAATGTTTTTATGATTTGTTTTCCAATCGAAAACTTGATGACTTTTCGAACAGTATTTAATAAGTTTACATTTGCTACATTGATAAGAACCTAAACAACCACAAACGTGACAGATATCATTAAATTTCTCGACTTTGCTATCAGTACTCCAATCAGGATCATCTGTCGGTTCTTCAGGTGGGTAATAATCATTCACTAATGGCAATTGACATCTGAACACTTTGAAATTATTATTTGAATTTGATTTACAACAGTTGGGGTTTTTACAAACGAATACGAAAATGGTACGATGATAAGCACTGGGTTGTGAATCAATCGGAGCGTAGATTTGACAAAGAAACAAACAAGGATCCGAACAAATCGTGCAAGAAACATCAACGTTAATGTTTTTTAAATCCAACCATGCCGGACGACCGCCGACTTTGCTTGGAAAATATCTACTTTCCAAAGCCCACGTTTCTTCACATTTTTCAATGCACCCAAGAGTCACGTTGGATTTTTCACTAGTCATTATTACGAGAATTATTTTATTCGATCACTTACATCCGACAAATCAACATTTTTCACTTTATCGCTAAGAAAAATAAAAAGAAAAACACCACATAGAGGGATTGAGAAAATTTAACAAGCCATCGTTATAGTCACCAACGTGGTTTAAAACGGCGTTAATCTGTGCTGACACCTATACGGGTAAATAGTAATTTTATAAAAAATAATTTTAATTGATGAACCGTTTTCACGTCCTTGTATGTCATGTGCCGAAATAGCTCAGTTGGGAGAGCGTTAGACTGAAGATCTAAAGGTCCCTGGTTCGATCCCGGGTTTCGGCAGTTAAGTTTTTTTTTTTTTTTTTTAAACGAAAAACTTTTTTTTTTTTTTTTTTTTTTTTTTTTTAAATCTGTCAATGTTAAGTCATTACCAACAGAAAAAAAAAAAAAAAATTGTTTAAAAATACATATATATATATAAATGGGGAGCCGCCGTTAAAAGTCAAACAGATGCTTATTTCGTAAACTATTATTATTATTATTATTTTAAAAAGCCAAATGAGAGGATAATAATCTGTCTCTTTCTTTCTTTCTTTCTGACGTCTTTTTTTAGAAAAAAAAGGAAAAATTGGGGAGTCCGATCATTATTACATTTTAAAAACATCTGGCTAGTTAAATTTTTTGCGGATACCAAATGGCAAATTCAAAGGAAATTAATAATAAGAAAAATTAAAACTAAAAAAGAAAAAGGAAAGGAAAGGGATAAAAAAGGAGTAAATTTAATCCTTTTATTATTATTATTATTATTACTATTTTTTTTTCCTTTCCATTAAACCTTTGGTATTAAAAAAAAAAAAAAAAAACTTAAGAACCAGATGTTAGACTCCTTTTGTTTCACTTTCTTTATTCAGTCAGATCTTTTTCTTTTTTTTTTTTTTTTTTTTTGCGTAATATAATCTTTACGACGATTCTTTCTTTATTTTCAGTTACACCTTTTACATAAAAATTCACCGACATATTTGATTATGACGTCATATTTATTAATGTTTACATTTTTTTTTTATAAACAAAAACATTAGTAAGACCTAGGGACGAGGTGAATGATTATAAAATTTTATTTATATTTTTATTAATCGACGTGGAATTAGATAAAATTAACAAAAATACGATTCGATAAATCTTAATCTCCCTTTTTATATATATATATATAGAAAAAAAGTTTTTCGTAAAGAATTGTAAATAAAAAAAATAAAAAAAAAGCCTTTGGATAAAGTTGGCGCGCGCACACACACACACATACAAAAAAAGATTTGATTGAAAGGGAAGAAATAAAACCCACGTGTGTGTGTGTGTGTCTGCTTATGTGCTCTTCTCTTTAGGGGTAGTTTAAAAATTTTATTTAAATAGGTAAAAAAAAAAAGGTGACCGAATCGAGTTCAGATACCATAAAGGAATTTAAAAAAAAAAATTTTTTAATATTATGAAAAAATCATCCCCTTTTTTTTCCCTCTCTCACAATGATGGAAAAAAAAAGGGATTACGAAAGAATGATAGAATTATTATTATCATCATCATCATTTTTCTTATGATTTTAAAAGTGAATATTAAAAAATCGTCGATTAATGATGATGTGATGCGTCGCCATTTTGTTTTTTTTTTTTTTTACTTTCGAGATATCGATTTTATCGATTTGTTATTATTGATTGTATATCGTACGTCAGTGTTGTCGTAGTATGTTGAAAAATATTTTTTTGAAAAATTAAAAATGTTAAAAATTTTCTTTTGTTTTGTCTACGAAGAGAGAGTGAGAGAGAGAGAGAGAGAGAGAGAAATATATATTTGGTTTATATATTTTAAAAAAAAAAAAAAAAAAAAGTCACGTTTACGTTCTTCTTGATTAGTTACATGTTCTTATTATTAATTGTTTTTGTTTTTCTCACACAAATTTTTAAATATTATTAAATTTTACATGGACTCACGACCATTTTTCTTTTTTTTTTTTCAGATGTTTTTGGGGCTTGGCGAAAAGGAAAAGAAAAAAAAAATAAAAATTTTTGTTTTGAAAAAATTCGAGAAGGATTTAAAAGGACGACGAGGACGATAAAGGTAAAGGTAGGATTTCATTATTATTATTATTATTATTACTACTACTGTTACATTTAGGATAAAAATTTTGCCACCTTGGTAACGACAAAGAAAGAAAAAAAAAATCTTATACAATATTGATATACGCAATACTATTGAAAATAATGGTCCGTCGCGGGGGGTGGGGGGTGGGGGTAAAAAGGGAGAGTTTAGGGGGAGGGTTTGCGTCAAATTTCTTGGGTTGTTAAGCAACAGCTGCAATCGTCGTAAGGTTGTTGCCCATTCTACCAAAAATAATGTGACCATTTTTTTTTTCTTTTTTTTTTTTTTCTTTTTCTTTTTCTCTCTTCTCTTCTTGAGACTTTTTTCTTTTTCATTGTTTTTTTCTTTTTTTTTTTTTTTTTGTGTGTATGCATCAAAAAAACATTGAAATATCGAGGGTGGCGAACATACGTCACATGAATTTGAGGGTCATTATTGTTATGTGTTTACTCTTGCGAAACGACAGAATTATTATTATTATTATTATTATGAAGAAAGATTAATTTTTTTTTTTTTTTTTTTTTTCTTACGTATGTGGGAAGAATTTTATTTAAAAAACCAAACGATAAATCGATCGATGGATCGATAGATCGATCGAGAGTTTGCTAGCTTTCTTATTAATAAATTTTAAATCGATTTTCACGTTTCATTTTCATTTTTTACGACGACGACGACGATGACTGACTGGATGATCGAGAAATCGTATGAAAAAAATTATCGATATATCGATTTCGTTGTCGAGAGTGAGAATAATAATAATAATAATAAAAAGGGAAAAATCAATGAATTTTTTTTTTTTTTTTTTTCTTAAATAAATGCTGCCACGTAAATATTTCAATTAAATTTAAAAACGACAAACATCTGCTTTTACGCGGCGTAGAAAGTGAAATCGACTATGAAAAAAAAAAAAAAAAAAAAAAAGATTTTTTTTCTATTTCTTCTGCTTTTATTATTAACACTACGGGTTAAAGGGTAAACGAATCGTCATTATTATCGATAATTTTTTTTTTATTATTTTTGCATTTAAAATTGATTCGAATTTTAATGGCGGCGGTAAAATTTAAAGGGATGAAAACGAAAGTTTTTTTTTTTTTTTTTAAATTTAAACTGTTTACGGTATACATTACAGGATTCGCGTTTCAGGGATTTTATTATTGTTAATTTTTAAAAAAATATCGATTACATTTCCCTCCCCTCCCCCCAAAAAAAAAAAAAATAGGGAGGAAGAATAACAACAACAACAACAACAACACCTACGTTAAAAAATAAAAATGGCGGGACGTTATTTATTTATTTTTGGTTACGCGGGTGTCGAGTATTTTACAAGTTTTTGTCGTGGAACGAGAACGTGGTAATGAGGTATCAGGGGAAAAAAAAAAAAAAAAAAATCTTTTTTGTTTTCCATTTAAAGGAAAAATTAATGTCGAATCACATGATAAATTTTTAAACGTCGGTCTGGAATCACGTTCGATTCGTGGCACATTGTTAGCCTTGACACTTTCTACTACCACTACCGACACCTTGCTTGTGGAAGCAAGAGTTTTTCTAGAACTTTAATTACAATTATTAAATTTAATTTACGTGATTACGCACCTTCCACCAAAAACTTTCAAAACTACTTTAAAAAAAAAAAAAATTAATAATGGGTCCATGAGAAAAAAAATAAATAAATTAATAATTTCCGTAGTCATTTTTTTTTTTTTTTTTTTTTTGTCGAAACGTTATTCATTTTCAATTGCCAGAAAAATGAAATTTTCACAATCTTCAAAAAAAAAAACCGACAAAATGTTGAATCGAACTCACGACCCCCACTTCCCCCTACGAACCGTTCACAATTTTTTTTTTTTTTTTTTTTTTTGGAAAAAAAATTTTAGTCGAAAACGCGTTCGTTTGTTGTTGTTGTTGTTTTTTTTTTGTAAACGATTTTAAACATAATTGAAATTTCTTTTTTTTTTTTTTTGTAAATATTTTTGGATTTTCAACCCCCCCTGTTCCCCCCCCTCGGTGTCTGGAACATGACAAAACATAAAAAGTGAGAATTGAGTTGTTCGTTTGTATGAATTAATTTTTAGCGGTTCGATTGGATTATCCCTTGTTTTCGTATTTAAAACACGCATCGCAAATCAACTTGTTCAGAAAATAATATCATTATTATTAGTTTTTTTCTTTCTTTTTAAAATATTCAATAGGTACTTGAAAAAAAAAAAAAAAAAAAAAAAAATTATTTATAAATATTTAAGGTTTTTTTTTTTTTCGAAACAGGTTCGACGATTTATAAGAAATTTTCGATAGGACCCCCAACCCTCAGGGAAAAAAAATTCATTTTTTAGTGTTTTTGAATGAATTTTTTTTTTTTTTTTTTTAATATTTGTTACAATTCGATTAATCAACACTCGAAAAAAATTTCCTTATTATTATTATTATTAACGATTTTAGGTTGTTTTTATTTAAACGTGTGAAATCACGTCAAAGGAAATCAATAACAAAAAAATTTTTTTTTTTGAAATTCGTGTACCTGTAAACTGTTTGAAAACCAATCAAAAGTTTTTTTTTTTTTTTTTTTTACGTCGAACGAAAACATATTTTTCGATGATGAAATGAAATTTGTAAATATTTTCGAATTTGAAACATCTGTTGGTCAAAACAAAACAATTTAATAATAATATTCGACCCACTGCCCCAACAAACGAACAAACAACAAACAGTCAGTCAGTCATCCGGGGAAAGAAATCGTCGTCGTCGTCGTTTTATTTTTCTCGGGTACCCCAATAAAATGTGTAATGGTGTTTTCATTTATGTCAGCACCTTTTTTTTTATTGCATTAATGGAACGTTTTTATTTTGGCCTTTAAAAAAAAAATGGCGTCGTTTTATTATGAATTTGTTCGAATGTTTGTTTGTTTGTTATTAATTAACTTGTCGATCTCTCATGATTGATTGATGATCAATTTCGTTAAAAATTATTATTATTATTGGGATTGACAGGGTAAACTTGTGATAACAACATTTCGATCGATGTTTTTTATCTAGCAGACGAAACTGTGGATGAAAGGTTAGGAACGTTTGTAAAAGGTTCACGAGGTATCACGTTTGCAAAAACAAACGACGATGTGGCAACCGTAATGATAAACTTTATCGATAATTTTTAATAGGTACCTACCTAATTTGTTTTCGAGCAGATAACCTCGCGAGTATTATTATCAAATGATTCATCATCATCATCATCATCATCATCACATCTTAGTCACCCCAGTTTTCGGGTTAGGAACTACTTAATTAATTTTTACGTTCACACTCCCTTTTCCAAAACCATTCGGTTTTTTTTTGTTCGAAAAATTCTAAATGAGTATTATTATTATTATTATCTATCGTTGACGAAAACAAAAGGGTATAAGTAATGTGTTAAAGTGGTACGTGTGACGTATAATGTTGAACGATAACGGAAAAGGTTGCGTAACGGTAAAGGTTTGCATCAACGGGAAAAAGGTCATTTTCATATATATTTCGGTTAAATTCGAATTCTCACGGATGGATTTTTTCTCGGGTGGTTAATAGGTAAATGCATAAAAATGCATGCGGGTGGCAAACACACACACACACGCAGGGGAGTAACGGGAAATACGACTTTTAGTAGTAGTAGTAGTAGTAGTAGCAAGGGTAGTAGTGGTAGTAGTAAGATTAAGAATAAATGTCTATACGTAGGGATAAGAAAAGAGGGTAACACCCTTAGGGTTAGACATGTAGGTTCAAGGGATAAAACGCGTTGATTTCGATGAAAGAAATCATTGTAATTGTGGAAAAGGAGGAATCAGCTGTCCCTGACAAAAATTTCATTCTTATTTTTTTCTATGACATATATATATAATGATGATGATATTGTGTGTATGCGTAAGATTATTTTGTGTGTGTGTGCGTGTGCGTGTGTGCCTGCCTGCCTGCCTGCAGGCGAGCGAACCGAATCGAACCGAACCGCCATCGTCCTTGGAGAATCATAAAGAAAAGATGACAAAAATATAGATTAGAAAAAAATTTTTTTCTTCTTGAATAGATTATAATTATTGAATGGAACGAAAGGTGTTTGATTTTTTTTTTTTTTTTTTCATTACGTAATATATACGAGTGTGCGGTATAATTTTCTTTTCTTTTTGGAAACCATCATCACCACGACGATGGAAATTTCTCGAAGGTACGCCCCTGAGTCATGGTAGACCCATAGATATTTATTTATATTATTTTCGATTTCAAATTAATATTATTATTATTATTATTATTATTGCGGACTTTGTCTCATGTTTGTTTTTACTACTGAGTTTGCCACGGGGGGAAAATACCGGTGTCTTTATTTTTTTTGGGGGGGGGAAAGGAAAATTTTCGAAAAGAAAAGAAGAAAGAAAGAAAGCCGTAACGTAGTTCACTCTGACGACCATTTTAAAAAACGATTTTTATAAATAAATAAATAATAAAAAAAAGGGAGAGAGAGAAAAGAAAAGACACGTTTATCTTATGTACGTTAATTCGGTCTCACACCGGCGTACGCCTCCTTAGCTCAGTGGAAGAGCACTGGTCTCGTAAACCAGGGGTCGTGAGTTCAAACCTCACAGGAGGCAATTTTCTTTTTTTTTTTTTTTTTTCTCCGTATTATTTTTCTAATTTTTAATTTTTTTTTTAGAAAAATAATCGAACGTTTTTTTTTTTTTTTATCGAGTATCGATTATCGAAAATATCGATTTACGAGTTTTCGAGAGAAAAAAAAAAAAAAAAAAAACGTAATTCGTACGCAATTATTTTTGGGTCGAATTTGTAAATATTTAAAAAAAAAAAAAATTGTTTATGTTTACATATATTTATATAAATCGTACATTTAAAAGGATTTAAATGGCAAACGGTCAAAGGGAAAATTGTAATTTATTATTATTATTATTATTATCGTAATTTTTTTTAATGTGATTTCTTTTGACGTTTCATCCCAAAATTCTCCCCGCCCGCCCCCCCTCGAAAAAAAAAATTTTTGTTTTCGTTAGTTCGTTCGGTAAAAAATAAATTTTTTTTTTTTTTTTTTACTCAAATAGTCTTTTGTAGATTATAGCGATTTATAGCGATTAGCGATTGTTCTAGAAACTTCGATCGATAATTTTAAAATCGTACGATAAAATGGCGTCATCGTCATCGTCGTCGTTTTAAATGAATTTCATTGTCTTTTACTTTCGAGAGACAAAAATAATAAAAATAAAAAAAAATTCGTGTGAATTTAAGAGAAAAAAAATTTTTTTTTTTCATTTAGCTAACAACACTAATTGAGGTTATTCAACCAAGAGTAATTTTTGACACGTGAGATTTCATTATTATTATTATTATTATTATTATTATTATTATTATTATTATTATTTTTCTTTTTCTTTTTCTTTTATCATTATCATTATCATCATCATCATCATCATCATTTTTTACACGCGACGAATCCCTCCTGTCAAAAATTTTCTCACCACCACCATCATCACCATCACCATCACCATCACAACATATTCCAGGTTTAAAACAAAATGGTCACACTCAAATTCTTGCTCTCCCATACACACACACAAAAAAAAAACGTGGCACTAGAATTATTATTATCATTATTATTATTATAACTTTCTAAAAAAAAAAAAAAAAAAAATCTTATTTGAAATTATTGCCCTTGAGCGAAGAGTGTGGTATGGCTCCAAGTGCTCCCACGTTACCATTATTATTATTATTACGATCGTTAAAATTTTTTTTTTTGTTTTTCGAAAAAAAAATTTGGTTCGTTTCGAACGCGCGTGTTAAACAAACGAACGTCGAAAAATAATAAATTGTTTTTTTTTTGGGGGGGGAGGGCGGAGGGAGGAGGGAGGGGGTAAAATAAATAAGAATGAATTATATACATGGGATATTGTAGGTGTTTAAAGAGACGGACAAATAAATTCAATACAGAATTTTTTTTTAGAAAAAAAAAAAAAAATATATCGATAAAAAAAGTTCAGTACGAGTTTTCTGAACAAAAAAAAAAACAATTTTTATTAGTCTCCTTGTGTCAGGGTCATTAAATAACTTTTCTTATCGGCAGACGGCGCGGAAATTTTTTTTTTTTTTTGTTCATTTGCAACCGAAATTGGCCTAATCGTGTGTGTGTGAACAAATGAAAAACTTTTCTCTCTCTCTCTCTCTCTCTCTCTCTCTCTCTTCCTTGTTTATAAACATTTTAAATAGACGAAGACGTTCGTTCGCACGCACGCACGAACGAACGAACGAACGCATACGCACATTGCGCCGGCGAATTCGTCTTATATATATATAAATACATGTTAAAGGGCGTGCATACAAACGATGAGAGAGAAAGAGAGAGAGAGAGTGTGTGCGTGTGTGTGTGTGTGAGACAAAGACACGATTCTATGGCAAAAACATGCGTGGTAAAGAGTTCGAGAAAAAAAAAAAAAAAAAAAAAAACGTTTGGACTGCCATGGAAACGATCCGGATGAAAGAAGTTTTATTTTCGAAAGGATCGTAAAACTGCTCCCTCGATAATAAACATGGCGGATTGCCCATTACTAGTATATTTTATGTTTGTTCTCGGGTTTGAGAGTCAGTCTGTGGCGTAGGCGTTCTTATTTATTTATTTATTCTCACTTGAAATTCTTTCTTCTTCTGCTTCGACACATTTCTTCCCGAGGGTAAAAATCTATCCATTCGTCTAAGATTATTTTCAATCGATCTTAAAATAATTTCCATTGTATCCCGTAGATGTAATGGTAAATAGGAAAGAAAGTTATAAAATGATCACGTGACCGCGAGAAAAAAAAGGGAAAATGTACACATGTATATATGCATGCATGCATGCACGTATTTTAGTCCTTTGCACACACGTGTCGTCTTTATTTATTTTTTTTCTAAGTTGTTGTTGTTGTTGTTGTCGTCGGTTTTTTTTAATTTTGACTTTGGTCGTGGTCGGATTCCCTTCCCCCACTCCTCCCCCTACTCCCCTCTACCCCCCTCAAAAACAAAATAATTTTAACGATTGCGTATCGTTTGACTATGGAAAAATTAATGCACGTATGTAGGTAACGATTGCGCGCGCGCGCGCGCCCGCGTTGAACGTGGTAATAGAAAAACGATTTCGAAATGGGGGGATAGGGATTTTTTATAAAAGCATTATTATTATTATTTTTTTTTTTTTCTTAAATTTTGTAAAATTTAAATGTCGTGTCAGAAACAAAAGAAAAGGGTACGTGTTTATCGTTGTTTTTAATACGGTAATTAAATTTAGTTGAGTACAAGGTATCGATTATTACAAAACGATTTTGGGAAAGAAAGAAAAAAATTGTTTTCTGCTTCCACGATTACAAAATTATTTTACGTTTTCCAAAAACAGATAATATATATATATATATATGTACAAATTCGATTGTTGAAAGGTGGTAAACGATTATTTATCGCGAACGATATATCGATTCTTTTGTTGTCACCTTTACCTATGTAGTTTAAAGATCTCTGACGAAACGAAACGAAAAACACTTCGGCACATGAATCGATTTTATACAAATCCAATATGGCTGCTCATTTTATATGTGACGTCATTAAGCCTTGAACTCCACGTCCGACCGTTACACGCACGACGGTTTGAAAAATTTTTTTATAAAAGTTAAACATGGTCGTAATAAAATACGGGAAAGAAAGAAAGGAAAAAAAATTTTTTTTTTTTTTTTTTTTTTTTTTAACGATGACGGTGATGATAATAATAATAATAATAATAATAATGCCTCGACGTTTCAAGTAAATAAACGAAAGAAAAAACATTTTATCGTTAGTTACATAATCAACGTTTAAAAAATGCATAACGTTTTTCAATCTTCTTACGTCTTGAATAAAATTTAAATGACTCGCATTGTTAGTTTCGTACGTTTCGACACGTTTAACTTTTGTAAAAAATCGTTTTCTTAAAAATTTTTTTTTTCTTTTGTCGAAATAAATTTTCACTAGACTTCACGATGATTTGCACTACGGGAAGGAAAAAAAAGAAAAGAAAATTATAACGATGACGAAATGTAAGATGTTTGAGACTGTCGTAAGGAAAGTAGGGGGAATGAATTAAATTTAAAAAAAAAAAAAGAAAAAAATTTTCCAATCGATAAGGGAATTTATCATATGAGGTGAAGGGTTCTTGGGTACGTACGAAGACAAAACTACTTTAATATATAGATCAATCGATTTGCGGATTACGTTTTCATCGATTTATTTTATTTTTTTTTTAATTATTTTCTTGCGAATTATTATTATTATTATTATTATTATTATTATTATTATTATTATTATCATTATCATTATTATTATTATCGTGTCATCGTTTGAGTTCGGTGGAAAAAAGAAAAAAATTCACGGCAGGCGAAACGTAAATTATTAATTTAAAAAAAATAGAAACTTTGGATTAATTATTAAGTAATAATAATAATAACAACGAAAATAATCAATAATCGTTAAAGGAAATAAATAATTTAGAAGGGGGAAGGAGGGAGGGAGGGAAATAATTACGAAATTCGTTTTATTTTTCGAAATTTCTAGAACGATTAACAAAAAAATTGTATTATATATATATATACATATAAATCGATAGGAAATTTTATTTATTTATTTTTTTATTTGATAAATACGTCAAAATGTAAATTTTATAATTTTCCGATTGGAGAAAGAAAAAAAAAGAAAAGAATGTTCCAGAAAAAAACAGAAAAAAGAAAAATTATATTTTTAGGTCAGGGTGATTATTCACGTATTTTTCCAGCTCTCCAAAAAATTTTAGGCGCGTAAATATGTGTGTGTGTATCTGGACAAAAAAATTTAATTGTTTATTTTTCCTCTCTCTCTCTCTCTTTCTGTACCTATCTTTCTATCTCTCTCTCTCTCTCTTGTTCTGTGTCGCTCTTTCTCTCTTTTTGTCACTCAATTTTTCGGTTTTTCTCTCTCTCTTTCTATCTCTCAGTTTTTCTGTTTTTCTCTCTTTTTCTCTCA
Organism: Pediculus humanus corporis; assembly: GCF_000006295.1. Lineage (NCBI taxonomy): Eukaryota > Metazoa > Arthropoda > Insecta > Psocodea > Pediculidae > Pediculus > Pediculus humanus. The sequence continues at coordinate 1,528,728 of NW_002987887.1, read as the reverse complement.
GTTTTTCTGTTTTTCTCCCTGTTTTTTTCTTTTTCTTTCTCTCTTTCGCCTTCTCTCTTTTTCTCTCTCTCTCTCTCTCTCTCTCTTTATCTCTAAATTTTTCTATTTCTTTTCCCCTCTCTCTTTTTCTTTTTTTTTCCTTATTATTATTATATTGAATTTTAATTTTGGCGAATGTTCTTACCGGAGTTTTTCACAATTTGTTTTGTCCAGGTTTACACCTGATACCGATTAAAAATCAATGATGGTAGTATTATTATTATTATTATTATTATTAAGTTTGTTTATGCCTTTCTTTCGGTTTTTGTTTAACAAAAAACTTATTGGAAACGTAACAAAAAAAAAAAAAAATTACCACAAACGGATATTAACTCAAAGAATTGCATGGAGATCAAATATCATTTTTGAAATTTTATAAGAAAACGGAAACAGTTGTTCGAACGAAACACACAACAACTGTTGGCCAAAATTAATAATAATAATAATAATAATAATAATAATAATAAATCGAACAAAGGAAAAAAAAAAAAATTTGACGATTTAAATTTTTTTTAAGTATTTACCATTTTTTCTTTCTTTCTTTCTCCAGAGGAAGTTCGATATTAAGCCAATTATAAATGATTTAATAATAATAATAATGATTTGTGGTGGGCACATTCAGGTTGTAGTAATAGTAGTAAAAGATCGAAGATAACAAAAAAAATAATAATAATAATATTAAATTGAATAAAATTTTTACTATTCTCTCTCTCTTTCTTTCTCTTTCTTGAGAATTATCAAGATGGCGGTCGTGATTGTTGTTCAAAACAAAGAAAAATAAAATTACCGTAGGAAAAAAAAAAGTAATTTAAACTCACGTAATTTATACATTCGAATAATAATAATGATGATGATGATGATGATTCGGTCAAATAAACAAACGAATTTATGTTGTTGTATTATACTTATGTATGTATGTATGTATGTATGTATGTATGTATGTACATTTATGTAAAAACATAATTAACTTTGAAATTATCGTTCGACCGAAACAAAAAAAAAAAAAAAAAAATCTCGGGTGAAAGTGGAAGCAGAACGAAAGATGTAGTAACGGTTAAAAAAAAAAAAGTGGAGTGGGTGTATGTAATTATTTAAAAAAAAAATATCTGGATAATGCACCCGAAACCTTGCGAGTACGTGAAATGGAAAAATTAATAATAATAATAATAATAAATTGGTTTTTTTAACGTGAGGTTTATGACGTTACCTAACCGAACTGGAGATTATTTCTCCAGGCAGAAACTACAAGACCGACAATATATATATAATCGACCGTGGAAAAAATGATTGGCGCACACGTGAACACGTGGGGGGGGGAGGATAAAAGTGATTGATAATATATTTATTTATGATAAGGTTGATGGAGTGAGATGATTGCTGATAATGGATGCTGTGGGTCCAGAGATGTGAATGGAAACGAGATGTGGAGGGAAACGTCTTTAACCAAGTTCCTATTCTTTGTTTTTTCCTGTGGGTTGATTATTATTATTATTATCTTTTTCGGTTGTTAAAACAAACGAAATTGTTGTTGTCGTTGTTGTTGTTGTGATTGTTTTAAAATTACTCGACGATTTAAAAACCGTTATGTAAATTAATTATAAATAAATTGTTTCACGAGCACAATCATGTGCCATATTGAATTGTTATTATTATTATTATCATAATTTAATCTTTTTGTTTTCATCCCCTCACCCCCCGCCCCCCTCTCACGTTGAATTAATTCGATGGGAAAATTATAAGAAAAAATTAAAGTACAGAAATAAATGTTAATCGTTGGGATGTTCGTTACGAAAAATAATTTGAATGAATTAAAATTTTTTTCTGCTGTTGTTTGTCTTTTGTTTGTTTCTGTTGCTTCCAACAGCAGGAAAAACGTGTAGGCCATTTTTAAAAAAATACTTATTCACGTTTTTTTTCCACCATCGGACCATTATTATTTTCAAAATAGAATTTTTTTTTTTTTGTCTTACATTATAATTATCGATAAGTTTGATAAAGTGCGTGTATGATGACGACATCGATTACGTCATCAAAGAATGGGACTACGAGAAGACGAATTACTGACAAATCCTGTAGGGTGATGGCGAGCAGAACAACAGAACAACCAGGTGACAAACCAGGTTTCTAAGAGTGAAACATGGAGGTGAAATTTTCCAATTGAAGAAAAATTAAACCGGA
>NW_002987887.1:1520233-1524804 GCF_000006295.1 Pediculus humanus corporis | reverse complement strand
ACACACACACACACAATCGGTTTTTTAATGCAAAACGTTAAAAAGAATTTTCAAATTAATAATAATAATAATAATAATAATAATAATAATAATAAGCAATGTTTGTCTGAGTCGAAGACTGACAGTCAGTCACGCACGTATGTGTGTAAGTGGGCGTTGCTGACGCACAAACCATAACACTATCAAGGTTACTATTACATATTAGTTAGAGTAGACTAAGACTGTTGTTTTGGCAGAAAAGGAAAGAATAAGGATTTGTTTTGGTTGTTGTTGTTGTTGTTGTTGTTGTTACTACTACTACTGGAAATTTCGTTTCATTATTATTATTTTAACATTAAGTTTGAATCATGCAAAACAACGGACAACACGCACGCACGCACGCACCTACACACACACACACACGACAGCGAATTTAACTGTTTCGTGAAAGTGAGTTGTTTGTCTTACACACACGACGACATATTCGTTTGGGTTTTTTTTTTTTTTTTTTTTTTTGTGGTTTCGTTTCGTAAATGTTGGCAGCAACGTTTGACGTAAAAAAGAAAAAAACGCGCGTTTCGCGATTTTTAAATGCAAATAATAATTACCGTAATTCGTACGTCACAAATTAATTAATTAATTAATTAACGTGGCAGAGTACGATGATGATCGATGGTTCGCCACAGAAAAAAATTATTACGAAATCATCATCATGATCATCATTTTTTTTGGGGAGAGGGGAAGGCGAGGCGAGGCGGGGAGGGAGCGATTGACTAGGAGGAATTTTTTTTTTTTTTTTTTTTTTTTTTTTTATAATATGCAGATTTACATGATTCGACAGGTTTTGCACAATTTCGCGTATTTACGAATATTGTAATTAAATTTCATTTATTATTATTATTATTACAATTCAGGTCGCGAAAATTTGTTGTTGTTGTTGTTGTTGAGTCGAAGTAAGTTGTGGCATTTAAAAAATTAAATTTTTTCCGATTAAAATTATCGCTTGGTATGTGTGCCCGTGGTTTGATTCCAATAAAACCGTCGAAGATTTTTTTTGGGGGGGGCGGGAAAGGAGGGGAGAGCATTCGGGATTGAGTTTCTTCGAATATTTTTTTTTGTAGATACGAATAGAAATTATTTTTTAATGATTTACGTACGTAAGACTAAATAATGAAAAGGTTAAATAAGAAGGAAAAAAAAAAAACCGCCTGAATAAATTTAATATTATACGTTTAAAAACTGAGCAGCCTTGCAAATGGCTCACCTTATTTTTATGCCTGTCTAGTCGAGTTTTATTTAATTATGTGGATTTTCCTTTATTATCATTATTATTAATATCATTTTCAATTACAAAATGGAAAGGTTCGAATAAGAGAGAGAGAGAGAGAGAGAAAATTGTTTTTTTTTTTTTTCCCGACGAAAGTTTTCAAGCGAAATTTTATTCAAGGCGAAACCTTTTTCTCGGACCACTTTAATTAAAATTAAAAAAATTCGGTCAGTCGGGTAAAAATTTTAACGCTGGAGAAAATAAAAAAAAAAAATCACCTCCCCAATCGTGTCTCCCCCCTCCCTGATCCAGAATCATTAAGTTCACACTTGCGATGGTGGGAATTTCTTCCGAGGAAGATCCGGGTACCTTTTCTTCCACTTTTTACCCTTCGAGAGGTTGAGTCCCGATTTGTTCCTGCCTCTTCCGCAAAGTCTGCGAGTTTCCGGGGAGAGAGAGAGAGAGAGATGTCCGAAGTCGCGAATTCTGTCGATCGTTTATCTGTTTTCATTTCACATCGCAGCTCGCATTTTCTCTATTAGGATCAAGTATCCAGTTTCACCCCCTCGAAAAAGGATCGGCGAATCCCCAAGGCGTTGAGAGGGTGCTAGACCACTTATCCCCTTACGTAGGTACATGTCTGCTCTTGTTTGGACGAGCTGAAATGAAACTCCCACTCCCGAGATTTGAACTCACGACTCTCAACTCGGTGACTTTTGGGCCGATTTTTTCCCTATTTAAACCCAACCTGGCTACCTTAGGCTCTCCCAAGGCATTCAAGTTAAAGGTTTACCCCTGACGGACGCCTAGTCAACGCGGAAAATCCAATCCCAGAACCCCCGCCCATAAAACATCCTCTATACCTAGTCTCCGAGTAGTCGGATTCTAGGAGTACACCACCACTCCCGCCTCCAATCGTGTCTCCTCCCCTAACTTCCCCCCCCCCAAAAAAAAACGCGGGAAAAATAAAATTTGAAAAAATCGAATCAGTTCATTTTGCGTCTGTCAATCAGATATTTTCCAAAAAGTTTTTCTGTTTAAATTTTTGGAAAATTTTTTTTTTTCCGATTTATGTCGTTCGTTTTCCAGTTTGACAATATGGATTCCCTTTCATTTTTTTTTTGTAATTTATCTCCAGTAGCGTAAAATTTTTTTTTTTTTTTTTTTGTTTAATTACGCGAAATGACATTTTTGACAAATAATTATATCGACGTTAAAATTTTTTATTTTAGCAAAAATTTTATTGCCACGTTTATTTTTTTTTTTCGTTTTTAATAAAAACGGAAAATTATTAATTTTAAAAAATTATTTAGGAAATTAATTAAGGCTTATTTTTTTTAATTAATTAATTAATTATACAAAAAAAACGTTTTTGTACTAATTACACGTGTCACTCGATTTCAATTATTTGGTCGGATTTATTAACAAAAAAAAAAAAAAACGAATTTTCTTCGTCAGAAAGAAAGAGAAATTAAATGGGGAAAAATGAAGCGGGGAAAAAAAAAATATTATTATTATTATGACGTCATTTAAATATTTTTCGCACCTTGAACGTACCCCTGAACGTAACCTGAACGTACACTTTCGTGTAATTTGTTATTTTTCGCGCGTAAAAAAATTTTTTTTTTTCTTTTTCGAAATAATTTTAAAATTATAAATAAATGCGGGGAATTTTTTTTTTTTTTTTGGCGGGAGAATGGTAAATTCTTTAACCACGTTCATTTTCACATTAAGGAAAATATATATATCATATGGAAACTCTCGACTAAATTACGATTGGGGAAAAGCGGGGAAAAAAAAAAAAAAATTTCCCGGGTCTGGGAAATATCGATCTTACGGTTGCTACGGCAACGAATTCTGGATCCCTGGATCAGATGTGTGTTCTCCCTCTCTCTCTCTCTCTCTCTCTCACTCTTTCTCTCTCACTTTTGACACCTTGACTTATAAAACATAAAAACCTGTTACTGGAATCGTTAGTAGTTTAATAATAATTGGAATTATTCTCCAAAAAATGGAAAATTCCGAGAATTTTTCACTTATGTAAAATCCCATACTGGAAAATTTATTTCCAGCGACCGTAATTATTATTATTATTATTATTATTCGTTTTGTACGTAAATCGAAAGCGCGAAAATTTATTCGAAAAAATTTTCATTTATTTATTTATTTACGTTAGTTATTCTTTTTTTTGTGGGAGGGGGCGGGGCGGGGGAGGGTAAAATGGGAAAATGGTTAAAAGGTTTTCCGTGGGTTGTTTGTTAAACAATTCAGGTTTCGATAAAGTTATTGTTAATAAAAAAAAAAAAGTAATTTAAGTGATAAGAGAGAGAGAGAGAGAGAGATACGAGTCGTCGAGTGGTTATTATTATTATTATTTTACTGTCGGATTAAGCCCTAAAAAAAAAAAAAAAAAAAGTTTTAGGCACATGATGGTGGGGATTCGATATAATAATAATAATAATAATAATAATAAAGGATTTGAATACATTCAATTTTATTCCGCGTGGGTTCTTAAGGGTATTATTATTATCATCATCCAAGCAATTCACTTTTATCTTATCTTATCGGGTAACAACATTAATAATTCAAAATCAATCGATCGATAATCGATACGAACAGAGAGAAAAAGAAAGGTTACGAATGGTGTTAGTGTGAAAACTTTTTTTTTTTTTTTTTTTTGAAAGAATTTTTTTTTTTCTTTCCACCTGCCTGAATATCATCTGTCTTCCTCTCTCTCTCCCTCTCTCTCTCTCTCTCTCTTTCTCTTATTTCGGCTCGCAGAATCATTACAATTCATTTTTCGAAATCGAAAAAAAAAAAAAAATTTAAATTTAAATTTGAAAATTGCATTCCCGTTATTCGCCCTTATTCGAAAAAAAAAAAAAAGTAATAAATTTAAAATTCTTACGAGATGACAAAATAATACTAATAATGATAATAATAATAATAATAATAATAATAATATTCAAACTCTCGACATACAAAAAAAAAAAAAAAATGAATGATGAATCATGACGGAAAATAAAATAAAATAATTTTTTTGGTAAAGCAAACATTTATGGACAACACAAAACATGGACAAAACGGTTTTCATGTTTTTTAAAAATTGTCACAAAATGTTTGTTATGTTTGTAACATTATGCGAAAACAAAACAAAACAAAACAAACGCGATTAGAATTTTATAAAAAAAAAAAAAAAAAAACGTATTTAAATGATGATGATAATGGCAGACGATACGAACTATTATTATTTACACTGATCGGGGAATTTTTTTTTTTTTTTTGTATTTTCCGGAAAATTCGATTTCCTTAAATTTCGTACGTT
>NW_002987887.1:1481287-1520213 GCF_000006295.1 Pediculus humanus corporis | reverse complement strand
AAAAAATTTTCATTTATTTATTTATTTACGTTAGTTATTCTTTTTTTTGTGGGAGGGGGCGGGGCGGGAGAGGGTAAAATGGGAAAATGGTTAAAAGGTTTTCCGTGGGTTGTTTGTTAAACAATTCAGGTTTCGATAAAGTTATTGTTAATAAAAAAAAAAAAGTAATTTAAGTGATAAGAGAGAGAGAGAGAGAGAGAGAGATACGAGTCGTCGAGTGGTTATTATTATTATTATTTTACTGTCGGATTAAGCCCTAAAAAAAAAAAAAAAAAGTTTTAGGCACATGATGGTGGGGATTCGATTATAATAATAATAATAATAATAAAAAAGGATTTGAATACATTCAATTTTATTCCGCGTGGGTTTTTAAGGGTATTATTATTATCATCATCCAAGCAATTCACTTTTTTTTTTTTTTTTCGGGTAACAACATTAATAATTCAAAATCAATCGATCGATAATCGATACGAACAGAGAGAAAAAGAAAGGTTACGAATGGTGTTAGTGTGAAAACTTTTTTTTTTTTTTTTTTTTTGAAAGAATTTTTTTTTTCTTTCCACCTGCCTGAACCCGGTCCTGACGAATACATAATTAAACACGTCGATAAATGTCGATCGGGAAAAGCCAAAAAAAAAAAAAAAAAAATTTTTTTTTAATTCCATTTTTTTTTTTTTTAAACGGAAATGCTCAAGATTAAAATAATAAATTTAAAAAAAAGAAAAAATTTAACATTGAAAATTCTGAACAGGATCGAATCCCTTTTCTCTCTCTCTCTTTTTGTTACAGCCTCCTGCCTCTCTCTCTTTTTGTTACAGCCTCCTGCCTCTCTCTCTCTTTCTCTCTCTCTGTGTATTTTTGTCTTTATTTCTCTCGTTCAGGCTCTCAATCTGTTTCTCTCTGTTTTTGTTTTCCTACCTCTGATTCTCTCTCTCTCTCTCTCTCTTTTTGTTTTTGCCTTCTGCCTCTCTTTCTTTTTGTATTTGCCTCCTGTCTCTCTCTCTCTCTCTGTGTATTTTTGTCATATTTCTCTCGTTCGGGCTCTTACTCTGTCTTTCTCTCTCTCTGTTTTTGTTTTCCTCCCTCTGTTCCTCTACGTTTTCTCTCTCTCTCTTTTTATTTTCCTTAAAATATCATCTGTCTTCCTCTCTCTCTCCCTCTCTCTCTCTCTTTCTCTTATTTCGGCTCGCAGAATCATTACAATTCATTTTTCGAAATCGAAAAAAAAAAAAATTTAAATTTAAATTTGAAAATTGCATTCACGTTATTCGACCTTATTCGAAAAAAAAAAAGTAATAAATTTAAAATTCTTACGAGATGACAAAATAATACTAATAATGATAATAATACTAATAATGATAATAATAATAATATTCAAACTCTCGACATACAAAAAAAAAAAAAAAATGAATGATGAATCATGACGGAAAATAAAATAAAATAATTTTTTTGGTAAAGCAAACATTTATGGACAACACAAAACATGGACAAAACGGTTTTCATGTTTTTTAAAAATTGTCACAAAATGTTTGTTATGTTTGTAACATTATGCGAAAACAAAACAAAACAAAACAAACGCGATTAGAATTTTATAAAAAAAAAAAAAAAAAAACGTATTTAAATGATGATGATAATGGCAGACGATACGAACTATTATTATTTACACTGATCGGGGAATTTTTTTTTTTTTTTTGTATTTTCCGGAAAATTCGATTTCCTTAAATTTCGTACGTTTCAAAAGAAAACAGAATCAGAAGAAAATGACGATAACGAAAAAAAAAGAAAAGAAAAAGGAAAAAAAACCGGTTAAAAAAGAATGAGAGAAAGAGAGAGAGAGAGAGAGAGAGAGGAAAATTTATTTTTTTGTTTAAATCAAAACGAATTCGAGGGAAATTTTTCCCCGCGATGCGTAGACGACCGGGGAAATTTTTTTTTTTTTTTTTTCCATAGAGAATGAGTGAGAGGGAAAAAATTTTAAATGATGACGTCAATTCAAAATCGAAATTTAATTTTATTTGGAATGAGGGGGGGAGGTATTAATCGTTTTTTTGTTTTGTTTTTTTTTTTTCTAATGTTGGTAGCGACAAATATTATTATTATTTCTAATTGATGAATGTATTCGATGATTAATTATTATTATTATCGATTTGTTAAAAATGTTTTTCCCAACCGGTTAATATACGCGCGCGTGATGAGAAAATGACGTTTTATCGATTGACAACAGCATCAGCGTCGTGTCACGTAAGAAAAACGAACGTGTAAATAGAAAAAAGGAGAAACCATTAATTTTTTTTTTTTTTTTTTGGGAGTATATAACGTTCACCGGTCACCGAAAACAAAGGGAAGGAAAATTTTATGAAAACGCAGATATTTCATTTTTTTTTTTTTTTTTTTTTTACGTTCGTGAGAGTTTTCTCAACGCGTGGGCTTTTCATGAAAAATTGTTTTCAGTCACGCTTCGATATTGTGCCACGAATAGGAAAAAAAAAATGGCCGATTGTTTTTTTTTTTTTTTTGGTAAGGAATGGCACGAAACTGAATTTTTGATCTTTTTTTTTTTTGAACGTGCTACGATTTCATCTTTTTTTTTTCTTCTTCTTCTTCCTACATTTACCTGAAAAATATTATTATTATTAATGCTTTTTTGGGTAAGGGGAGATGAGGAGGGGAAGGGAGTGGGTTTATCCCAGTAGTTTTGGCGAGGAATTGTTGTTGTTGTTCAATTGCGCGCGTTCTTCATTTTCCACGGTTGAACGATTTAAAACTTTTCCGGTTTTCCAATAAAATCGACGTTACAGTTAAAGACTTTCCAGTTCATGACATTCGAGCCGTTTTCGAATACAAAAAAAAAAAAAAATTCTTCTTCTGACGTAACTGTTAGGTTTGTTGTTGTTGTTGTTGTTGTTGTCTGACAACCGAAGAAAACCTTGCCTTATTAATGATGTGGTTTTTTCAACACCACTTTCACTCGGTTGAGATTCTCAACACAAAGAGAACTTTGCTGCTTATTACATAAACCAACCATCGTGATGATGATGATGATGATGATGATGATGATGATGATTACCGAACCGAATAAATGCCACGTGGACATCATCTTTGCCCTTCGGGCTCAAGAGCGTATAAACGACGAAAACGAAATTTTTACCGAGTAATATTCAAAAAAAAAAAAAAAAAAAATTTCTCCATCAGGTTTCTTTTTTTTTATCGTCGATAATTACGGTTTATTTACGTGCATGGTTTTTTTTTTTCAAAGCAGACGAAATTCTGGTACAGAGAGAGAAAGAGAGAGAGAGAGAGAGAGATGAAAAAATAAGGAAAAGTCGTTTGTTTGTTTGTAAACCGTTCGAGAATTTCTCAGATTTTTTTTTTTTTTAATGCAGACGAAATGACGGTCGCGATGTAAATTGTGGTATAGAAAGAGAGAGAGAGAGAGAGAGAGAGAGTTAGAGATAGAGATAGATATAGAGAGAGAGAGAGGGAGAGATGAAAAAAAAGGAAAAGTCGTTTGTTTGTTTGTAAACCGTTCGAGGATTTTTCAGGTTTTTCCTTTTTTTTTTTTTTAAAGCAGACGAAATGACGATCGCGATGTAAATTCTGGTACAGAGAGAGAGAGAGATGAAAAAAAGGAAAAATCGTTTGTTGTTTGTTTGTTTGTTAACCGTTCGCGGATTTCTCAGGTTTTTTTTTTTTTTTTTTATTACTCACTGCAGCATAGTTTCGTTATCAGTGTAATTAACATGATAAGAAACAAAAAAAAAAAAATCTTGTTTTACGTTCGGTCGGCCATATTTACTCGTCGCATTATTATTATTATTATTATTATTTGAAATGGGAAATAATGGTTTATTTTTACCATCGTTCGAACGGCAATTTTTTTTTTTAAATTGGGTTAATAACGTTTAAAAATATTTCAATTGAAAAAATAAAAAAATTTAAAAATTTTTTTAAATGAGAATTGTAATAATAATAATAATAATAATAAAAGATCGAGAACATTCTACGAAATTTATAATAGTATTAATTATATATATAAAAAATATTTTTAAGTATTGGATCGTGAATTTTTTTTTTTTTTTTTTTTCGAATTTTTCTTTCGTATTTGTTTCTACTACATGTTCGTAAAACGTGTCTTTGTGTCGGCCATTTTGTTTTTTTTTTTTTTTTTTTTTTTTTTTTTTTTTTGTTTTCCCCGTCGTTTTTATTACGTGTAATAAATTTCAAATTTATTTATTTATTTATTTACTTACCAGTTATAATAATTACGAAAAGAAGAACTTTTAAAGTTAAAGAATATATTTTATTATTATTATTATTATTATTATTATTATATTGTTGTTGTTGTCCAGAATGTGTCCAGCGTGTGAAATAACATTAAACGCGTTACGATTTCTTTTCGTTTGTTTGTTTGTTTGTTTACTCGTTTGTTTGCCATTTTCGCTACGATGATAAAAATAAAATAAAATTGTTTTTTACCGTTTAAGGAAAATTTCAACAAAAAAAAAAAAAAAAAATCACGGATGGATATTTTATTGTTGTTGTTATGGTTGTTGTTGTTGTTGTTGTTGTTGTCGTTATTATTATTATTATTATTAAAGAAGAAGTGGGAGAGGATGGGGGCGCGAGTTGAAAAAAAAAAAATCAAATCGAATTCATTTGGATTAAAATAGTCGTAGTAGTGATAGTCGTCATGATCGGTCAATTGTAATTACGATGAGAGTAAACAAACAGAAGCCGACAAACAAAAATAAAAAAGGGGGACGACAATTTAAAACAAACAAATCGTAAATGAGGAAGGGAGGGGGGAGGGGGGCCGGAGGAATTGAAATTCCGGGAAGGTCACGAAGCTGGAAATGAAATGAAATGATGTGTGTGTGTGGGAGTGTGGGAGTGCGGAGCAACCCACCCGATATGCGAAACGACAATTTTTTTTTTTATTAAAAAAAAAAAAAAAATCATCGTTCGTTTCCGCTTTAAATCCTTTCCCTTCTCCCCTCCCCGCCCTCGTCCCCCTCCACTCAACTATCAGTTTCGGACATTTTTTTTTTTTTTTTGTTTGCCAACAAACGTTACGTAACGTATTTATCATACGATGATGATGATGATGATGATGATACACAATCACAACAATACGTTTTTTTTTATTTATTGAATAATAATAATAATGATGATGATGATGATGATGATGATTTGTGTTTCTATTGTGAATTATACTGATAGTGATAAAACGATAATTGATATAATATCTTGATAACGGCGGCCGTTTAGGAAATATTCCGACGCGGTGACAAACGGTAAAAGCGCGCGTGTGTTTGTTTGTTTGTTTATTTGTTTGTATGCATGTGTGGTATAAACGTATTTTAGTATTAGTAAGGAGAAGAAGTTTAAAAGAAAGAAAGAAAGAAAGAAAATGGCGTTCGTAACATTTTCACGCGTTCAATAAATACGTTCAAAATGACCTTCGAACGTACTGATAGTATTATCACACTGAACTCTAAACTTTATATAAAGGTTATCTTAATCATTAGTCAAATGCGGATTACATACATTTCGACAGTCCCTAATAATAATTATTATTATTATTTTTATACGATGAAATAAATAATTCTAATTATAGAATTTAATAATAATAATAATAATCACCTTAAAAATAAATAGTAAGAGAGAGAGAGAGAGGGGGGGAGGGAGGGAGGCAGGAAGGGGGTAAACAAAGCTGGAAAGTATTAATAAAATTTTTTTTAGATACGACTAGATACGGCCCTGTAAGGTTTAGCACATCTTTAACTTATCGAACAACCGAACGTGTAATTTCCCCCCCCCCGCGAATTATTTGAGTCTAACGTCTTCGTATTTCTAGGAGAGGGTGGAGGGTTTAACGGTTGAAAGATTCTTTCCAAAAAAAAAAAAAAAAATCAATTCTCGCGAAACGTAAATGTTAATGATAATAATAATTATGATGATGATGATGATGATGATAATAATGATGATGATGATGATGATGATGATGATGATGATGATGATGATGATAATAGTCAATTAAAAGAAAATTAATTTGAAATGACTGATGACGTTTTTTTTTATAAATTTAAATTCATATTTAAAAAAAGCGTGATGGGCGTACCACACACACACAACCACACAATCACATTTAAATTTTTTTAACTGGTACGAGAATGGTACACGAGGAGGAAATGGAAATGAAAAGAAAGAAAGAAAGAAAGAAAGAAAGAATGAGGAAGAATAAGGAGGGAGAGAAAGAGAGAGAGAGAGAAATGTTGAATCGTATTTAAATAGTACGGTAGTCGTTTGTTTTATTTATTGACCCACCTTTGAAAAATAATTTCTCTCTCTTTCTCTCTCTCTCTCTCTCTCCTTCTCTCTCTCTCTTATTCCAGTTTTGTCAACGATTTAATAAATTCACAAGGCCTAGGGTTTCCTGTTGCGTACGATGATGATGATGATGAATAAGTTCATCATCATCTTCCTGTTGGGAAAAAATGAAAAAACATGCACACATGTCGTTTTAAGTAGGTTTACTATCATGAAAGCTCCAAGATAAGATTCACACAATTTGGATTTTATCAAAATGCAAACAATAAACAAACAAACAAACAAACAAGCAAACAAGGGTATATATCAGAGAGTGTTTCACTCTGTCGTACGGAGTGGAAACGTTTAGAAAAAAAAAAAAATTGGGGGAGGAGGAAGGGAGGTCTTTTTATTCATATACAAACATACAATCGAAGCCTTTTTTTTTTGGTTCTCATAAATCCTCCTTTTATTGGGGGGAGGGGCACTAAGAGAAAAAAAAATTATCATTACGACGTGTTTTCCCCCCGCGTGGTGTGTGTATCTATCCATCATTCAGTGCTGCCACTTTTTTTTTTTTTTTCTTATTCAATAAGAAAACGTTTTTCTTCTGCTATCGATCGTTCGAACAACCATCTCCTGCGGATATTATTATTATTATTATTATTATTATTACTTTTACACAAGTTTCACTTTTCTTTTCAAAAAAAAGAAAAACCTTTTTCCAAAAAGATTTTCTATTTTATGCCGAGTAACCACAAATTTACTTTCCAAAGGGGGAAAATTAATTTTATACGAAAAGTCTTTTCCTTTTTACATTTTCCGGACCCCCCCCCATTTGCTCCTTTCCTCTTTTCCTCAACATCTACGCCTCCCCTTTCTAAAATTATTATTTTCATATTTTTTCAGTTTTTTTTTTTCCAAAAATGATGATAATGATGATAATAACACTTAAAAATTCGGGGAAAAAAAACTAAGGAATTTATTTCCGTTTAAACAGGTCTGCCAACTTTATAAATAAAAAAAAATTATTAATAACCGCGAAAATAAGAGTTTTTGTTACATATATATTAATTTTTTTTTTTTTAAACAAAAAGTTTAAACTTATGAAATAATTTTAAAAAACAAAAAAAACCCACACGAATAAGATACGCGCATTTCCGTAAATGACGTCATTTCCTGTTGCAACAAAAGTCAATTGACAAATACAATCGAAAGACGTAGAAAAATTAACGAATTCACGGTTTTTAATTTTCTTGTATACGTTTAGGGGGGGGAGGGGGGAAAATGAATAGTTATGATAAATGATAATGATGATGATAGTGATAATAATAATAATGATGATAATGATAATTTTTTTTATTTGGTATTAGGTATAATTATTATTTTATTTCACGCGTTGTATTCGTGCATGGTTTTTTTTTTCTCATACCTGTTTTATAAGTACGATGATGCTGACGTCAAAAACGCTCGGCGGTTGTTTGGTTGTTGTTGTCGGTTGGGTATTAAATGACGTAAATGCAAATCATTGTATACCTGATAACGTATACGTATACGTTTATCATCATCATCATCGTGGAAAAATTAAAAAAAATTCAGGTTGATTATTTATATCGAAGAAAATATTATTATTATTATTATTTGGAATTATGCGTGCGTGCGTGCGTGCGTAAAAGTTTATTTTTTGTAACATTTGTTGGAAAATTTAAATTTATTAGGGAACCGTTAACAAAAAAACCAACCGTCGACAACTCCGTTCGTTAAACAAATTAAAAAATCGATATCCGGTTTTTCCCGCCCTTTCAAAAAAAAAAAAATCACTACGAGATTCAAATCATCATCTTTCACCCTCCACCAAAAAAAAAAAAAAATGGGGAGGGGGATGCTGGTGAAAAAAAAAAAACAAGCGCTTAATACCTGCCCCCGCCGGTCTATTTAAAAATGTAACCTCGTTTTCCGAAGGTCTTAAAAATCAATACAAAAAAAGCTTTTTAAAAGGTTGGGGGTGGGGGGTGGGAAGCGGGATTAAATTTCATTTATTGAAAGTGAATATATATAAACGGGGAGTTTTCCGATTTGCCTCTGAAATATAAAAAAAAGGGAAAATTTTTTCCTACGTCCCGAAAAAAAAAAAAAAAAAAATGGGAAAAATTAATGGAGGATAGAATTTAGTTAGTTAGTTAGTTAGTTGGTTGCTCCGAATGCATTTTCATGCACATAAAGATTTTCCCCTGATTCCAGGGGTCTTACGGGGTTTTCCGTCGGAAAAGGGCGGAAACGGAGGGTGGTCGGGAAAGGGGAAAGAATAAGGGGAAACGACGTTGCCCGGGAATTGCGACGTTGCCACCATTATTATTATTATTATTATATTTTTTTCCTCTTCTTTTTCTTTTTCTTTTCCTACTACTTTCCGGAAAATGTCTTTTATGGGGGAAAAGTTGATCGAATCGAGTGTAATTTTTCTAAAAATTTTCCAGCGATTAATATCGATCCAAATTATCGATTTTTATTGACGTAATCAATCGATCTACGTCATCATACTTTTTTCTTTTTTTTTTTTTAAAATAAATAAAATATTAGGAAAATGCGCGCAAACGAATCTTCTATTGATCCATTATTATTATTATTATTATTATCATCATCATCATCATCATCATCATTATTATTATTATTATTATTATTATTATTATTATTATCATCATCATCATCATCATCATCATTATTATTATTATTATTATTATTATTATTATTATTATTATTATTATTATTACGATCACCATGATGATTTTTTTTTTTTTTTTACGTAAATCGATAATTTATTAATTTTCGCGACGGTAAATAAATAAATAACGAGATAAACTTTAAAAAGTTCAATCGGATTACTCTACTACGTCATCATCATCATCATCATCGATTTAAAAAAAAATGATAATAATAATTCGATCTGGAGAAAAAAATGGAACGTGTAATTATAATAATAATAATAATAAGTTTTTCCATTCCACAGGTTAATTAAATTTTTTTATTATTATTAGTATTATTATCAACGTCATTTACGATTATAAGTAATAAGAAAAAAAAAATTATTATTATTATTATTATTATAATTACAAATTAAAAGGTTGCCGGAACGTTAATAATAATAATAATAAATTGAATTTTTTCGAACCTGGAGTTACGACAGCAGGAAACTCGTCGGCGGTCATTCCAGCAAACCGAATATCATTAATAAATCAATAAAAAAGCGTAAAAAGGCGGTGAGTAGTCGGAAATGTAATCATCATCATCATCATCATCGTCGGAGATGGATGAAGAGAGCCGCCGCCATATTACCAAATTACCGATGGGAAATCTGAAGAGGATTTTTTTTTTTTTTTACGTATATATATATATATATAGTAACCATCACGTGACGAGAGGAAGATTAATATTAATATCGAGAAGAAGTGAAATGAAAAACCTAATGGATGGCATAGAGTAAGAAGATTCTAGAATACACGTCATCGTATCGAAATCTTAAACGGATGCTGGATGAAGAACAATAATAATAATGACCGCCGTCGTCTCGCGTTAGTGAAAATGAGAAAAAAATTACGCGTATGCGTAAAATAATATTTAAAAAAAAAAAAAAAAAAGGGATTTATTAATCCCTCCCGAACGGTTAAGAAAATCCGACATTAAAATATTTGTAATTGTAGATTATTATTATTATTATTATTATTAGACTCGATTTAATCCGAGATGGAAAAACAAAATTATTATTATTATTATTATTATTATTATTGTTATTCTCCTTTTTTTTTAAATTGATTATTTTTTTTATTGGAGGAATGATAAATTGTGAGTACGTAACTTGTAGAAAATAATTTTTTATTTATTTATCACGTGACACTTGATTTTTTTTAATAATGATTTAATTTATTAATTAGTTATTAGTTATTAATTTTTGACAAAAAAATTAATTAAATCTCCGCCTCTTATTGTTTTGTTTGTTATCATTGTTGTTGTTGTTGTCGTTGTCGTTGTTGTAAAGGTTGTTGTAGTTATTATGGTTGTAGCTAATGTTGTTATTGAAGTTTATTTTGTAAAAATAGCGTTTGTTGTTGTTGTTGTGTCTGTTGTCGTAGTTTTTGTTGTTGTGGCTGTTGTCGTAGTTTTTGTTGTTGTGGTTGTTAAAGCTGTTATTGTGCCTACTGTTGTAGTTTTTCTTGCTATTAAAGCTGTTGTCGTAGTTTTTGTTGTTGTTGTTAATGTTATTGTTATTGTTATTGTAGCCGTTGTCGTAGTTTTTCTTGCTGTTAAAGCTGTTGTTGTAGTTTTTGTTGTTGTAGTTGTTGTCGTAATTTTTGTTATAATTTTTGAGGATACCAATTTGAGGTTCAATCTTTCTTTTTTTATCGTACCGGAAATGACCAGGAAAATTTTATTTATTTATTTATTTTTTTTTGAAAAATTGGTACAGAAAACGAAGGCAAAAAAAATGATCGCGTAACACCTACAATAATAATAATAATAATAATTTTCGATGAACTTTGTTTAAAAAAAAAAACACGTGCAGATCCAGAAATATGAATAATTCAAGAATCGACGTATAAGGGAAAGAGAGAGAGAGAGAAAGAGAGAACGGGAAAAGGAGAAGGAAAAAAAAAGAAAAGAAATAGAAAAACATTTTTGAAATTCTTTTGTTGCACACATTAATTTAAATAATAATAATAATAATAATATGGCGGGAGTTTAAAAAAAAAAAAATACACGAAGTGGAGCAAGTCAAAGTTTTAAAAAAAAAAAAAAAAAATTTTTTCTTTGTCCTGTCGTTTCCGTATCTCTCTCTCTCTCTCTCACACACAAAAAAAAAATATAAATGTAAACACGTTTAACGCATTGTTTGATGAAATCGTCGCATTCTTTTTTTTTTTTTCTAAAGTCTGCCCTAGTTCTATATATTTTATTATTATTATTATTACTATTGTCGTGTCAATAGAATAAGGTTTGTTCGTATGTAAGGAATAAGGAAGAAAAAAGAATATCAGACGAAAGTAAAATTTTTTAAATGATATAAACAAAAGTTAAACACACCAACATGGCGGCGCGTTTACTTCCTTTTATTATAAAAGAAAAGAAAATTTTTTTTTTTTAAAACTAGGCTTGCAAAACTAGATTTTCTTACACAATAATAATAATAATAATAATGGCGGCGGTGGCGGGAACCAGACAACCGTTTCAAACTCTTCTCCTATCGTTAGGATATATTTGTTTGTTTGTTACCATTTAACCGTAGGAATGATCCGTTATCTCTCTCGTTACTCTATCTGTTTCCGGTTTCTGATATATGTATGCGTTTCCTTCCTTTTCCGGTTCATTGCTGCACATTTTACTATTTTTATAAAATTGCATCATATGATGATTGCATTTTCTTTAAACGCGGAATAATTTAAAACACCTTGAAACTTGTTTTGTTGTTGTTGTACGAATGCATTTTAGTCATTATTATTATTATTATTATTATTATTATTATTATTATTATTTATGTTAAAAGAACTTTCCGCCATTTTTTTTGTTTTTTTGTTGTTATTATTAAGTCCGACCGGTTAACTTTTACGTATTGGAATGTTTTTTTTTTTTTTGCATTCAAGGACTTGGCCCAAGGACTGGCCAAATTATATTTGACGTTTACCTGTGTCGATGTGGTCAATGGCCTGTGGTTTGTTTTTTTTTTGCGCACGCGCGTTCGAATTCGCTGGATACCCGCGAGATAATTGATATTAGGTACCAGTTTTCATGCCCGACAACTTTTTCTCGTTTTTTTTTTTTTTTTAATTATTTAATTAATTAATTAATTTATTTATTTATTTTTTCAAATTATTCGTTTTTTTTTTTTTTGCTTGCGTCATTTTAATGTTATTTCTCACGCAAACAACTTTTATATAACGTAACGAGACAAAGAAAAATTATGTTACATTTATTCAAGTCTTGTACGCAGGTGTAAGGAAAATCTTTCGAGAAAATTTTTTTTTTATTTTAAAAACTTTTCTTTCGTTAAAATGGTAAAAAAAAAAAAAAAAAAAAATGGTTTGTGTCGGGTGTGGGATTCGAACCTCTTACCCCCCGCCCGCGTACGACAACGCGAACGCGTTTAATGTTTCGAAAAAGAGGATACCGAATTTTACGTGTGACGTCACATCAAAAAAACTTTCGGGTTATATGCGTATATAAGTTAGTCGTCTGCCAACTTCAAGGACGCACCTACCTACACCTATAAGTAATCCCGTCACGTGCGAACGAATTATGCCAGATAACGTCTGGAACAAATAAAAAAAAAAAAAAAATTACGGGTTGTTTTCGGTTGTTTGTTTGTTTGTTTGTTTGTTAAGGCGTGAGACAAACGGCATCATCGGAATAAAATATAATATAAATTTTTACAAAAATAAATAAATAACCTGTAGTAACCTCACACACGATTCAAGGCTGCACAAGGCCATGTGCCACATTAACAAGGTATTCTACCATATATCTTTGCGCTTTTTTTTTTTTTAAAGTCGATATTCGATAGATATTACCAAAGTCGATTGAAATTTGGCACAGGTACAGGTAGAAAAAAAGGCCTATCGCCATAATAAAGTTTCGACGGCGGCGGCGTCGGAAGGGGGGGGGGGAATTATCAGACCGGTAACGTCTTACGTAAGAAACACGATCGTCGTACATGCACGATTGTTGCGTTTGTTCGAAGACGACGACGACAACAACAACAACATCCTCCGTATATTATTCGCGCTCGCATTAAAAACCGCCATCATCATCATCATCATCATTATCCCCATCTTAATATTTAAGTTTATTGCCTTCTTTTTAAATCACTCTTCACCAAAAAAAAAATGTAATTTACGAGAATTTCAAGGGCGAACCTGAATTTTTTTTGTTTTTTTTTTTATATTTGCAGTTTCCGAAAAGAAGAAAACAAACGTTATGGAATAATTTTGCAAATTTTTCTTCTGCTTCCGACGTTGCATAAGCTCAAGCAAGGCGTTTGTTTGTTCGCACTTGGAAAAAAAAAAAAAAAAACAATTCAGGTACGAAAAATTTTGTATTCGTTGGTGTAAGTAACGAAATTATCAATCTAATCTCTCTCTCTCTCTCTCTAAACAATTAAAAAACGTGGTAGGATGTAGTCGTATGTAAAGATGGCAGATGTATGAACGTTGGCTGTTGTTTGCTGTTTGAAAAATTTGGGGGGAGGGAATCACCTGTCGAAATAGTTAGCAACTAATTTGGATGCGTTCACCTGCTGCTGAACAAGCAGAAGACAGGTGAAATATTTAAAAACTCGTAGAATTTTTTTTTTTTTTTCGTAGTAATTATATTTAATCCGGTAAACAAACAAAACGAAAGCAGAAGTCTTTTTTTTTTTTGTTTTTAACAACAACAACAAACACATGTCGTTTTTTTTTTTTTTTATTATTGTTTTCGGTTGAAAAAAATTTTTATTTTGATTTTTTAAAAAAAAAAAAAAAAGATGACAAATGCCACGTGCTTTTTTTTGTGTTGATTACGTAGTAAGTGGTATTGTTGGAAACAAAGATAGGTACGAGAGAGTTGATGTTTGTGATCCCTTCTAAATTCAAGGACGCGAGATAGTAATTTTTACTTCGTGCCTGAGAATCAATAAGGTATATAGAAAAAATTTATAGTTTCGTATATAAGTACCACCACGTTAACACAGCAACAACAACAACAACAACATTCGTATCTCGATTCGGTTTAAATGATTTTATTATTATTATTATTATTATTATTAATCCACTCATCGGTCGCCATTAATCCATTTTCATCGGATGTTTTCCCGATCGGGATTGATTTTTTTTGTTTCCCCCCATTCGATAATCAAATATTGTTCGCGTAGGTTCAAAAAAACGTGACAGTTTATAAATAAAATTCATTTTCTCCTGCCACGATTATTCGAAAAAAGAGTATGACGTACGTATGACGACATTTTATAAAACCGAATATTCCCTTCAACTCGACAAAAAATTTTATAATTTAAATAATAATAATAATAATGAGATGGTGTCCTGGACCTTTTCAAGGACACGGTTTTTACATTCGTGACGTAATTTCATTATTATTATTATTATTATTGTGTCACGGTTGAAAGAATCGGAAATTCGTCATTTTAGAAAAAGAGAGAATTTGTTGGATAAAACAACAAGTGTAGCGAAATGATTATTATTATTATTTTGTTATTGAATAATAATAATAATAAATGAAAGACGCGGTGGTAGAAGAAGAAGATGAAGAAGAAGAATGAAGGCCGACGACGGTTGGAAATCCAAACCAAACTCGTAAGTTGAAGAGTAATGAATATGAAAATGAAAAAAGAAGAAAGAAAAAACGTGCGCATGCGCCGCGTCTGACAGTCATGGGAAATAAGAGTTCATCCGGTTTGGTTCTCGGATAAAGGTCGGAGGAGCGAAGAAGTTGGATGTCCAAAAGAATAAAAACGGACGGACGGAATAGGGAGAAGAGACGAGCCGGGTAGGCATCGGGCTGGAGATGGAAACCTGAAAACCTTCTTGGCGCATGCGCGGACGTTGAATCATCGCAGTGACCAACCGGTCAAGGCCATCATCGCCACATTCCTTTCTTCACTTCTTGTTCTTATTATTATTCCACACTTTCTCCAGTTTTTTCCATCTCTCTGTCCCCCTCTCCCTATTCCCTCTTTCTCCTGGTCCGACTCATGGAAACCACCTCCGTTATTTTTTTGTAATTTCGTCACGTCTCCGATACCCACCAGAACGAAACGAGATTTTCAATTGAAAATTACTCACAATTGACTCCTCCACCACCTCCCCCCAATGGAGGACTTTAATAAATCGAAATCAGGTACGAGGAGACGAACGGGTGACAAGGGGTGACGGGGGAGGGAGATCGGAAACGTTTGGAAATGTATTTTATCCGGCTTTGGGAAAATGATGATGACTCGTGGACATTTTCAAAGATTTTCATACACTTTTGTTTCAGGTTTCGAACCCCACCCCCCTCAACCCTCTAACTCCCTTTTTTATTTTCCCTTCGTAATCGAAGGTGTATGCGTGTGCGTGTGCGTGATACGAACCACCCCCGTCGGAAAATTTACCCATTTTACTTATTATTACAATTAATTACGGGAAAAATTAATTAATTAATTAATGTTTTTTTTTTTCGTTACGTTTCGCTTACGTAACGCGAAGTGAGAATAATAATAATAATAATAATAATAATAATAATAATAATAATAATAAAATTTCGAAAAGTTTGAGCTTTCCAAAGCAGAAAAAAATAAATAAATTCCTACGAATTTTTTTTGGGGCCCAGCCAGAGAAAATAAATTTTTTCTTTTTTTTCGTTGTTTTTGCTAAAAAAATTTTTAATGGCGGAACTTTTCTAAAAAAAAAAAAAAAAAAATTCAAAGCCAAAAATTTTTAAATATTTTTTAATATTACAAATCGATTAATCGAAATTTTTACAATCGAATCGAAAGGATTGGGTTGTTATTATCGAACGTTTGTTGTGTTGTCGTTGGGTTTGTTGAAGGGGAGAGTGGTAGGGGAGGATTCGTAATTGAAAAAATGGAGAAAGAGAGAGGGAGGAAATAGGAATGTAAGTAGAGAGAGAGAGAGAGAGAGGATACAGGAATGAAGGTAGAGAGGAGAGTGAGAGAGACAAAAACAAAATTACGTTTTTCCCCACAATCGAGTATTTACCGGTGGAGGAATGGGGGGTGGGTGGGATGGAGTGGGGGGTCTTTTTTCATTTTTTTCCCTTTTTTGCATGCCCCACCTTTTCACCATCTCTCTCCCCCCCCCACGGATATTCGATCTAATATTTCGTTTTTTTGCTTATTGCAGAATTATTAATTTGTTCATTATTAATAATAATAATATTTTGCACTTTTATTCAGGCACGATACCGAAATTATTTATCCGAGAATAATAATGATAATGATAATGATAAGGTTTTAATAAAACAGGTTTCCCCCTCCCCCCCCCATTGCAGATAATTGAAAATAATCGAATATTAATAATATTCATAATGATAATGATAATAATTTTTTTTTTGTTGAAATTTTTTTCTGGAATTTTTTTTTTTTTACGTCTCTCTCTCTCTCTCACACTCTCTCACTCTCTCGTATTTCTGTTTAAAATAAAATTAATGGCCGCTGTTTTTTTGTGTGTGTGTGTGTGTGTGTGTGTGTGTGGAAAAGGGCCAAAATACGTAATTTTGACACAGAAAATACAAATCCATGCCAAAATAATGACGTTGAAATTTTTTTTTTTTAATATTAAAAACGCGGAAAAAGCAAATTTGTGGAAAAGTGGAAAATACATAAAAAAAAAAAAAGAAAAGTTTTGCTTTTTTCTAGGCCAATTTTTTTCGTTTTATTAAAATTTTTTCGCACGTTATTAGAATGAAAAATTATTAATTTTGCTTTCGAAATTATGCGATGTGGGGGGTGAGGTGGGGGGGAGTTTTAGGGGGAGAAGGTGGGAAAAACGAAGTCGATGATGTGAAAATTCATGTCCTCACAGTCCAACAGGACTTTTCCTAAAAAAAATTATTATTATTATTATTTTTTTTTTTAAATTCTCGCGTGTGGCGTGCATTAATCGCGAATCACGTTTTTCTAAATAATAATAATAATAATAATAATGTTTTTTTTTGCCAATGGGCAAAATATTTTTTTATGATCATTTTAACGACGACGACTACGACTGGAGAAAAATGGTTTATAACAAAAACGTGAAGTTCCTCCCCCCCCCCAATTTATTATCATTATTATTATAAATGTTGTTGTGTTGTTGTAATACGTTCGCATTTGTACAAAATTTAAAAAAAAAAAAAAAAAAAAAAAAAAAGGAAAAATTGTATGCGTGTGCGCATGCGTGCGTGTGGGTATGGAAAAAAAAAATACGCATAAATTGTGTCATTGGGTATTAAAAAAAAAAAAAAAAAAAACCATAATTTTAGGCGTTACGCATATTATCAATCGTGAAAGCCAAACAAACAAACAAACAAACAAACGCCTGAAGTTCAATGATAATTCGTTATTATTATTATTATTATTATTATTATATTTTTTAATACGTGATAACAGTAATTAATAACTATTATTGAGCATGCGCAGAAAGCTAAATTTGTAAACTGCATTTTTATAATTTTTTTTTTTTTATTCCAAGTCTGCAACGTTATTATTATTATTATTATTAAATGTGATTTTTTATGTTTGTTTGTTGTTTGTGGTTGTTGTTGTTGTTGGAGAATTGACTTCGTTGTGTCATTTTTGTTTGTTTGTCGCGATTGTCGTTTACGTTTTTTTCCTTTATACAAAAAAAAAAAAAAAAGGAAGGAAAAAAAATTCGATTTAAAAAATTTAAAAGTAAAATTATTTAAAACGACGACGACTAAAAAAAAAATAACAAGCGAAAAATGACGTCACAGTTTTACGGTAAACCCTAGAATCAGTTAATTGAAAATACATTTCATTTCACCATGACCGTTTCATAAAGGCGGAGAATAACTTACTTCGTCGTCATGGTTAAAACACACTGTTTCCCCATGGGTTTGCTCCTCGCGTTTGATCATCTACGTCATTTCATTTAGCATAAAACGTATCCGTGACGTCACGTTCGGTCACGACTCCTTTCACCATGTAAGCGCGCGTGATTTATCAACATTCCAACGTTTTCGAAAAAAAAAAACAAAAAAAACAAAAATCAAATAAATTTTCACCTACATTTAGCTTACGATCCCTTAAATCTATTCCGCTCGCACGAAAAAAAAAGAAGGAAAAAAAAAAAAAATTAAACTGTTTGTTCATGTTCTTTGCGCACCGTAGAAAATTAACGTGACTCTCGGTAGAAATTTAAAAAGACGGAAAACGACGTCGTATAGCGTACCGTCGGAAATGTCTTTTTACGATACGATTCTCTTTTTTCTTTTTTTCTTTTTTTTTTTTTACAATATTGAATAGTAATGCAACGAATTTTATTCTTAAAAAAACCGGTTCCGTAAGAATAATGTATAGGATCGGTGTTAGAAAATCGTTTTCGACGTATGATAAACATGAGCGTAAAATTTAATATGTGTAAAATGTATTTCAAGTAGAGGTCTTTTAAAGGTCGTTTACGAATTGAACTTTACAGTGGGAGCGGTGTTTTTCAATTGAATGAAAAAAGGGCATATGTGTGAATGGAATTATGAAACAAAGAGAGAGAGAGAGAGAGAATCGATTATTATTATTATTATTATTATCATTATCATTATTATTTTTCTACAACTTTCAATTTCGAATATGAAACAAAAATATTTTTAGTTTTTTTTTTTTTTTTCATCATCATCATCATCATCATTTTGTTGTTCTTCTTCTTCTTCTTCATCTTGTTCTTGTTTTTCATTTTTTTCGTTTCTATATTTACACATGGACGAAATCAAAAACCAGAAATAAATTTTTTTCTCATTAAAAAAAAAAACAATCAAAGGAATGCGCGTCGGTTACATTGACGCTGTATAATAATAATAATATAACGTAGGGAAAAACGATTTCCCCCTCCCCCTCCCCCGATTTAAATATGGCGGATAAAACAAATAAAATCTAAAACGAATAGGGAAAAAAAAGAAGAAGACAAAGTGACGGTTATTTTTTTTTTTTTTTTTTTGAATTCACACGAAAGAGAACGTACCTTTTGGAATGGGGTGATGTATGACGTCACATCACGTGTAATGAGCAGAAAACGAAAAAATTATTATATGATAAAGAAGGCTGTGAAAATCGAAATATTAGCATTTGTTTTTACATAAATCAAAATGGCGGCGGATCGGTTATCGTGAGTGTGTGTGTGTGTGTCGTAAATGATGAATTTTTTTTTTCATTCTACGCGCGGGGAGAAAAATTAAATGAAAAATACTCCATTTTAATTTATTATTATTATTATTATCATTATTATTAATAAAAAGAAAGTGAAAATGGTGGTGGAAAAATAAAAAAAAAATTTTTTTTGTAAAAGTTTTCGTACGTGTGGTAATCGACGCGTGATTTTATTTATATTAAAACACGTTATGCAAATACGGTTAATGGAACGTTTTGCATAATTATTATTATCATTATTATTATTATTATTATTATTATTACGTACGAAAACGTACAGGTGTCGTATGTGAAGAAAATTGATGGTATTTGATTTCCCTGTGAAGTAGTGATGATAATAATATTGATGTGCGGATGTTAAGTTTTAACGGTTTTTACTTATATGTATTTTTCTCGTATTGAGATTTGTTTTTTTTTTTACTGAACAGGCTGAACAGATAAAAGGAAGAGGAAAAAAGGAATAAAAAAGGAAGATGTGGATTTATTATTATTATTGTTATCATCAAACAACGATCACGTATGTATATATATATATTAAAAAAAATTTTTTTTTTTTTTCGTTCGTTATTTCCTGGCAAGATTCGTCACTGATCGTGAAGAAATCGTGAAGAAGGAGCGCGGATCGTTAGCATTTTAAAAAGTGCGAGTTGTGCCGTTTTAACATTAAAATAAAACGCACACAACAAGAGAATTTTGTATCCCTATTTCGAGTTGGAAGTCAGTCTGGGAAAGACCGTCGAATCGCAAGTGTCGAAACGTTTTTTTTTTTTTTTTTTTTGTGTATTAACAAAAAAAAGTCGGCGTTTGTTTTCAATATTCGATTATTATTATTATTATTATTATTATTATTATTATTCTTTTGTTTGTTCCGCTACAGGATGTGACAAAAAAAAAAAAAAAAAAAAAGTTTGTAAATAATTTTTTTTTTTTTTTTTTGATTTGTAATTATCTATCATACGAAAATGTATACTTTAAAAGGAACAAAAAAATCATATGTGGCGTCGTCGTTTGTTGTTTTCGTTTGTTTTTAATAGAAAGCGGTGATTTTTTTTTTTTTTTTTTTTTCGTTTGTTCGGGTTTTTTTCGTTTGTTTAAAAAATTCGAGACGAGAGAGGAGTGATTGATTTATTTTTTGGGAAGGGAAGGAAGGGAAAGGAAAAGAATTTAAATAAAGAAAAATGGCACTCGTACAAATGGGAAAACGTCAACATTGTTATTTATGCGATTTGCCGCGTATGCCGTGGGCGATGCTCCACGATTTTTCCGAAGCCGTTTGCCGCGGATGTGTCAATTACGAGGGTGCGGACAGAATCGAAATAGTTTTGGAAACGGCGAGGCAAATGAAGAGAGCTCACGGATTTCAGGAATCCACGAGATCCGGATCCTCGTCGTCGTCGTCGTCGTCGTCGAGTCATTCCAATTCGCAAAAAACGAGTTTAAATCACCGGTCGTCTAATCACGAATCTCAAAACGGTGTGGATTTGATAGGGATTCCCGGGCCGCAAACGCAGGGACGTAACAATCCGCCGGGTACGAATTACGTCTTGCACCACTCGCGAACGGGTTTGCTAACGGAATATTCGAGCGCGGCGGGTCCGCCCGGGTCTCGATCCCGCGGTGACTCCGCTCCGAACGCCGCCGCCGATCACGAAATACTAACGAGACAATCCGTTCGATTGCCATCGGCGGCACACTTGGCCGTGGCTCACATGCCGCAAAGTCACCACAGAACGAATTCGCTCCCGTCGCAAAACACTCTCAAGAGAGGGTTGTCGACTCCGTTGGAAGCGGACGAGGAGCATCATCACGATAGCAAGAGAATGATATCCGTCGAGGATCAGGTGTCCAGGCCGCCGCTCACAAGGGGTGAAAGCCTTCCGGCCGTTTCATTGGCCGTACCCTTCGTGGCCGCGGAAAGAACTTTCAAAACGGAAAAACACCCCATTCGAGCTCCGAGTTTCGACACGGCGACGAGTTTCAAACCCAACGGTAAGTCGTTTGGCAAACGTCGCCGCCATTTTTCTTTTTTTTTTTTTTTTTTTTTTTGATGTTTTACGAACGGGAACGTGCACACCCGAACGCGTGACCGCGTTTTTGTAAAGAATTTTTTTTTTTATAACCCTCGAAGAAGACATGGAGTAGGTCACGTTTCTTTTTCTCTTTTTTCAACCAATAATGTTGCATAACACCTGAAATGCAATTTGCGTTCCACCATGTAAAATGTCATTATCATGTCTGCCAACCATGGCATGCTTATCGCTACGTCACGCATTGCTGATTTTTTTTTTTTATTTTTTTTTTATTTTCGAACAATGAAAAAAAAATAGCTGACGAGTAAAGTTTTTTTTTTTCGTTCGATTCGTTCGCGAACAAAAAAAAAAAAAAAAAAAAAAATTTAAATTTAAAACGAAGGAAACCAAATAACGAATATCGATCGGATGGTTTTTCCCCTTTCTATTTCTCTCTCTCTCTCTCTCTCTCTTTCTCTCCCTGTCCGACACCTCCCTCCCTCGTTCTTTCGGGATTTAACTGAAAATGCGAGATTTTTTTTTTTTTTTTTTTTTTTTCTGTTGGCTTTGTTCGATTGTTACGTTACGAATAATAATTATTATTATTATTAATATTATTACGTTCGGAAAGAAAATCGAAATGATGATTGGTGGTCGTGGCGGCGGTGGAATGGTGGTGGTCGAGGAGGAGAATTGATTGAATGAATAAATGAATGAATGAATGAATGAAAATAGTCATTAGTTTTTTTTTTTTTTTTTTTTTTTTTGTGTCGTTTTCATCCGAAACTTGGCAGTCATTTTGCCCGCAATTATTTTGCTTTGTTTTTTTTAACGCCATTATCATCATCATCATTATTATTATTAATAATATTATTTTCGAAACTGAAAATAATGATAATGATAATAATAATTCAAACGGTCGTTCGCTATTAATAATGCAAAACATATAACTCGAGCTATGAATTAACGTGCCAAATGTTTGTTTTTTTAATACAAAGCCATAAAAAGGCTCAAACTCTTTCCTCTTCCGTTCGATGCGTGTGCGTGCGTGCGTGCGTGCGTGCGTGCGTGTGTGGGAAAATCGTGGATCGATCGATTCGAAAAAGTTGTCGTTTCTTTTCGATGGGACGTGCGTGTCTGTGTGTGTGTGTGTGTGTGTGTGTGTCCAATCAACTTCCTAAA
This sequence comes from Pediculus humanus corporis, assembly GCF_000006295.1. NCBI lineage: Eukaryota > Metazoa > Arthropoda > Insecta > Psocodea > Pediculidae > Pediculus > Pediculus humanus. The sequence continues at coordinate 1,497,812 of NW_002987887.1, read as the reverse complement.
AATTATTATTATTATTATTTTTTTTTCTCTCTCGCGAATCTAAATTGTCCCCGTGAATAATAATAATAATAATAATAATAATAATAATAATAATAATAATAATAATAATAATTCATAAGTCGTGCTAATGTTAACGACAACGACGAAAAAAAAAAAAAACAATCGTTTTCGAGATAATTCGAAAGCTTTGTATTTCGGTCATGCATTTTTTTTTTTTTTTAATGTTCGTTTTGTTCACAGACTTTGAAGGTCTTATGAAAATGCGTATTGTCTCTCCCCTTCTCCCCCCCCTTTTGCCTTTCCCATTCGATTGATCGTTAATGACGTTTCCGCCGTCTCCCATCATTCGTCGGGCGGGAAGGGGGAAGGTGAAGGCGAAATTTTTTTTTTTTTTTTTTTGATGATTATTTGTGAAAGGTTTGCTTATGATGATGACGTAATGGAGGATAAGGCTCGCGTCTACGTGGGTGGGCGTGTGTCGTTTGTTGTTGTTAATTGCATTAATGGTGTGGCTGTGACGTTGGTCGTTTTGTAATTGCTTTAATTTCTATCTTTCTCTCTTTCTCTCTCTCTCTCTCTCTCTCTCTCTCTCTCTCTCTCTCTCTCTCTCTCTCTCTCTCTGTCGTACAGCATCGTCGTGTTGGGGGCGATGTCGCTATTAATTGGCAAGTCGCGGTTGAAAGTGTCGTCTGGTCAATAGGACGGGATGGGTAATGGGGCACAACCATTGCAAGGATGTTGTGAATGCGGGGGTTCAAGGATCAAGGCATGATCCCCGCCGTGATCCTTTTCTTAAAAGGCTATTACTATTAATCAAAATGAGGGGATCATTGTATATTCCTTAAGAGATGAACGGTTGGGGGGGGGGGAAAAGGCGCGAGAATGTTGAGTGCGCGAACATCAATTGTGATTTTTTTTCTTAGCTTTTCCAACGCAGAAAAGACTATGCCGCGAATATTAATAATAATAATAATAAATTTGTGTGGTCACGCACACGCACACGCACGCACACCTTTTGCTTTTTGATAACGCCAACGCTCGAGTGAATTTTTTTTTTTTAAATTTTAAACTGAGGGAGGAGAAGCCTTGAAGGGTTTTATTTGGGCATCGGTTTCTATTCTGTCATTATTATCGTCGTCATTCTCATCATTATGATCATCATCATCATCATCAAAAAAATCATTTATACATTTATCATATCGATCGTTGAAGTAAATAATTAATTTTTGTAATATTGGCTAAACTGCGCGTTTTTTCGTAGCGTAGTGGCTCATATAATGCCTTACAAGCGGAAAATTTGCCAAGGTAATCTCGATAACACACATTTTTATTATTATTATTATTATTGTTTTTTCCGTTATCTCTCTCTCTCTCTCTCTCTCTCTCTCTCTCTCTCTCTCTCTTTCTCTCTCTCTCTCTTGCTACAGCGTTAAGGAATTTTTCAAAACGAAAGTAATAAACGAAAACTTGCGGTTTTTTGCAGTTTACGTAGACGGGAGGAGAGGAGAGGAGAGGATAGGGGGGGGAATAAAAATGCGTTTGTCGTTTGCGTACGTATAACACTGTATTGCAATGAAAAAAAGGAGGCCGCGACCACAGGCTATCAAATCAAATTGGCAACAAACCGAACCGAAAATAAAAACAAAATGAAAAACGTTATCCGTTCGAAAGTTAATTATTATTATTATTATTATTAATATTTACCTTGCGCAATTTTCTTTTTTTGAACCGTGCAAAAAAAAAAATCGTTGAATTGAAAATAATAATAATAATAATAATAATAATAATAATAATAATAATAATAATAATAATAATATTGCGGCCGCGCAAGAAAACCTTTCCATCGATACATTTTTTTTTTTTTTGTTGGTATCAATCACGTTCGAAAGTGAAGTTTTTTTCATTAAAATTTCCGATGATTATTATTATTATTATTATTATTGGTTCGACACGTTGCTTTTTTTTTTTTTTTTAAGGTTGTGTTACGTTGCGTAACTCTTTTTGGTTTGGTTTTTTTTTTTTTTGAATTCCTAGCTACGCTCCAGTTTAATAATAATAATGAATTTTACACTTTTTGATTTTTTCAACCGTCGCAATGATGATGATTAGTATTATTATTATTATCATTATTATTAAAATATTCGGCATTGTTATTGTGTGTGCGTTAGTGCGTGCGTGCATGCATGCGTGCTGCGGGCGTGCGTGAGGTTGCGTTTGGTATCCCACGAGAAAATCAAAGTGCAACCGCGTGGAAATCCCCCCGGTCTCGTCCGTCGGTTTTATTTATTTTTTTTTTCGTGTTTTTTGGTTGTTGTTGTTGTTGTTGTTGTTGTCGTCGTCGTCGTCTGCTCTTGTTATTTTCTAAAATGATCGATTCCGAAAAAGAAAAAAAATGGGGGGTGGTGAAATTTAGTTTTTTTTTTTTTATTTCAAATTTTGTTATAATTACTATTATCATTATTATTATCATTATTATTATTATTATTATTATTATTATTATTATTATCGTGTTTTGCTTATGCGCGTATCGACACGATTTTACAAATCCGCGCATGAATCGATACACACTGAATGGAAAAATTGTGCGTGACGTCACGGGAAAAAAAAATTTTTTCGTTTTTTTTTTTCGTAAGACGACGCGGACTTTGAGTGTTACTACTTTTATTGCTGTCGTTGTTGTTGTTGTTGTTGTTGTTGTTGTTGCTTTCATTTTTTTTTTTTTACATTACATTACATCGGTCAAGGTGAAGATATGAAACAAACGTTACAAAAAGAAACGAAGGCAAAAACGAGTGAGAGAGAGAGAGAGAGAGAGAGAGAGAGAGAGAGAGAGAGAGAGAGAGAGAGAGAGAGAGAGAGAGAGAAAACAAACGAGAATCGCGCATTCCCGCCGGAAATTTTCAGCGGCGCAAATACGAAAATAACGTTAATTATGTCGTTGTTATTATTATTATTATTATTATTATCATTATTATTTTATAGCCTCAGGTCACCGGCGGTGATAATGTTGTTTTTATTCTATTTTTTTTTTTAAACGTGCGTGAATGAAAGAGTTCAAAAGTCGAAACTTTCATCCCACGTGTGAAAACTTACGTACGTACGTAATTAAAAGTTACTTAATAACGAGAGAGAGAGAGAGAGAGAGAGAGAGAGAGAAAAAAAATGTTTGTTTGCGTAAAGGAAGTAGTAGTAGTGGTAGTAGTAGGAGTAGTAGAAGTGGTTGTAGTAGCAGTAGCAGTGGCAGTAGCAGCCTGAGGACGATGAGAAAGAAGAAGAAAAAAAAAAACTTTTAACATTGTATTGTGTTATGGTACGTTAAAAAGAAAACTGTGTAACGCAACTTGTCTTGTTTTCTCGTCTTCGGCCACCCGTGTGGGTTTTTTTTTTTTTTTTTTTTTTTTTTATCAGTTGTCATTGATTCGTCCTTTACGCGCACGCACTCACGCACGCATGCACGCATGCACACTCCCATCAAGTGATATTTAAAATTGATTTCAATTTCGTAAATGTATAGAAAAAAGAACGGGAATGGGATTTTGGAAATGGTTGTTGTTGTTGTTGTTGTTTGTCGGTTGGCGTGTAACGGTTTTTTGAATTTGTGTGGATTCTTTTTTTTTTTTTCTTCATTTCCTCGAGCCCGCGGCGAACAAAGTTTTCGCGACATCATCATCATCATTATTATTATCATGATCATTATCATCGTCGTTTTAAAAAAAAGAAATTTCGAAGCGGCGGTTGCGCGTTGAAAGAAAGAAAGCGGGTTAAGTAAAACGAACGATAGAGAGAGAGAGAGAGGGAGAGAATGTGTAGCAGTGCGTAAAAGGTCAACGACCTATCTCAATTTATCAGCTGATGTGCAACGGTCATGTGACGTCATTAGACTCAACCAAATGCAAGGTCAGTCTCGCAGCAAGCACTCGCTTTCCTCGGTTGTTGTTGTTGTTGTTGTTTGCAGCCTTCCTTTTCGTTTTCGTTTTCGTTTTTTTTTTTTTTTCTTTTACGAATTCGTAACCTTAATAATAATAATAATAATAATAATAGCGACGGCGACGACAACAAATTTTTTTTATATTGATTTAGTTAAATGTGTGTTACGAAGGAATTGCCCTGACATAATTACACTTATCAATTCATGTGGCAAAAAAATTGAAGCCTTTTCTCATTCGTTGCTCGCGTTATCGACGTTACTACGCGCACGCACGCACGCACGCACACGCACGCGCGATCGCGATCGCTTTTTAAAACGAGAAATGAATTCGAGTCGGGTTGCTCAACGTTATGTTTCTATGTGTAATATATTCGATGTTATTATTATCATTATTATTATTATTATTAATGGAATTGCGTAAACGTAAATGTACCGGTTATTACCGGTTTCGCGGTTTTTTTTTTTAAAATTTTAACCTTAAACGAAATCCTCGTCGTATTGTTTGTTACCACCGACCACGTTTGGGTTGTTGTTGTTGTTGTTGTTGTCGGGGTACCGGTTAAACAGGATATTTTTTTTTTCGAGTGGGTTTCTCCAAATACACCACCTGACACACATCAAAAACGTTTTAAAAAAAAAAAGTAGAGGGGAAGGGAGAGGAGGGGTGAGGGGGGTGGTGGTGGTGTAAGAAAGCAAGGGAAAAAGGTGTAGTAGTAGCAGCCTTGGATGAAATTTAAGGTCGTGGGAATAATCATTCGGTGGATGAAGCAATCAGAGCAGAAACTGGTTTCTCATCCTCGTCATCATTATTATTATTATTATTAAACATGTCCGTAATTATTATGTTCAAGTTTCGGAACGTTGGGTTTGTTACATTCTCTCTCTCTCTCTCTCTCTTTCTCTCCCTGCCCCTCTTTCTCTCTCTCTCTCGGACGAGGGAGCGAGAGAGTGAGAGCGAGGGGGGGGCAGAGCCGTGCGTTTCGTTTGTTGTGCGAAAACAAAAGAAATTATTTGTGAAAAAGCAAAAGGATTGTTGGTAACGGTACATTCGTGGCTCCATTCCATCCATCCATTTGTTCGTTTGTGCGTACGTCCGTTTGTGGGCGAGAATAAATGGTGTGGTGGGAGGAGAGGAGGGGAGGGGAGGAGGACGGGTTCGAAAGCGGAAATTACACGCATGCGTTTTTTTTTTTTTTTTTTTAAAATAATTTCCTGTCGTCGGATAACAACGCATCCGTTCGTGTAAACATTTGTTGTTCCCGTCTAATCCGTTTTAGGAATTCAAGTCCTGTGTCGTGACGACAAAATGACAATTTGTGACCGGTATATAAAAATTTTTTTAGAATTCTAGAAGGAGAAAGAGGAGAAGAAGAAGAAGAAGAAGAAACAAAAAGAATAGAATGGAGGAAGAAAGAAAGAAAGAACGTAAAACAAACAATTTAACGGTTTTTTTTTTTTTTCTAAAAAAAAAAAAGGACGAGAGGCCGTTTGATTAATGGGTGGTGATGGTGAGGGTGACGGTGGTGGTGGTTGAAACCACCCCAACCGTGATTCCAAGGCCACGAAAGGATTTTTATTTTTTTTTTTTTTTTATTCCATCCATTGTTTTGTAAATGAGGGAAAAATACACCTGCTGGAAAAGAGAGAGAGAGTTGAGTTGACCCAAAAAGCAGATGGTCATAATTAACGGTTTTGTTCAATGAATAGGAAATCAATCTTTTTTTTTTAGCCATCATTTCCTTTTTGCAGCAGCAGACGGTTTTTTTTTTTTTTTTTTTTTAAATTTTTTTTTTCCCTCCTTTTTTTTATTCTTTCTTTCTTTCGTTTTTTTTTTTTTTTCTTTTTGTTATTTCTTTTGTCTTTCTTTCCCTTTTCTTTTTTTTTTTTTTTATTTAAACGTCTTTTGTGAGACTTATTTTTATACTCTTTTTTTTCCCCCTCCCCTCTCTTCGAACGGGTAATGTTTTCGTTTTATTCAAATCGACCGACCGTTCTTTAATGGGTTTTCTCAAGGTTAGAGATTGATAAATAATAATAATAATAATAATAATAAGAGGAATGTTGTTGCGTCGGGGGCGAATGCTACTACCACCACGTTTGACCTTTTTTATTCTTCAAGGGTTGGCATGAGTGCGTGGGAGGCGGGAGGAGGAGGAGGAGGGGGAGGAAATTTGGAAAGACGATTGAGTATTTTTTTCGTTCTCTGTGACGTCATCGTCTTTTTTTTTCAGTCTCCGAATCCCGTCTCGAATAAATTTTGTTTTTTTTTTTTTTTTTTTTTTGGGGGGGGGGGCATTTTAAAATACATTTAAAATGTGTTTATTTCTCATGGTTTTTCGTTTCATCGTTTGTTTGTTTGTTTATTTATTTATTAATAACGTTGGATAATGTTCAGCCAAACGCCTTTAACACTTTTTTTTTTTTATTTTTTTATTTTTTTTCTTGTTTGTCGAGGAGGAGAAGAAGAAGGAAAAAAAGAAAAAGAAAAACTTGGGAAACGCTCGTCTAATCGTAGGCCGTGAGAGTCATCTTAGAATAAACGGATAGTTGCACGCCTGGTTTATCGTTTTTTTTTTTTTTTAAGTTTGGTGACGTCATTGAATTCTAAAAAAAACCTAGTTCGTATTTGATTATACGTGCGTTTCAAGGTTTTTTCCCCCCGTTCTTTTCTTTTTCTTCTGTTTATTTGTAATGGTTGATTCATAGAAATTACAGAATTTTTTATTTGTGTGTGTATTGGAGACTTTTTGAGTTTGTTGTTGTTGTTGTTGTTGTTTGTTTATTTTTCATCCTCGAATATATGTACGTATATGTGTTGTGAGCGTGCGTGCGTGTGTGTGTGTGCGTGTGAATTTAATGTTGGCAATCTTGTGATACGAATGATTACCGTGGCGCACGTAACGTTTTTTTTTCTTTCTTTCTTTCGGTGCATGATTAAAAACGTTTTTATAATATTCATATACGTTTATTTAACTGACGGTACGGTACGAAAGTAATGAAGGAAAAAAGAAAAAGAAAAGAAGTAAAAAATCAAAACAAAAACAAAAAAACAAAATTTACGTGATCGACCATGCATTTAATTTCCACCTTGAATTGATTGAATTAATTATTTTTTTTTAAAAAAACAGTTGTTTGCATAAGTCAACAATCGGGCCGACGTGATTTCTTAATTTTTATTATTTTATTTTTATTTTATTTTTGTTTGGCGGTTGACGTGAGCCTTGGATAAACATGGGCGGAACGTCGCGTGATATTTTTTCACATTTAATGCAGGAGTTGTTTGTGTGTGTGACGTCATGCATAGGTTGACATAATTGTGGTGTTGTTGATTTGAGGCCGAGCCAGCCGAGTCAGCCAAGCCAGCCAGCCAACAAGCCGGTTCGAACTTAACTGGGTTTATTATTATTATTATTATTATTATTTTTGCTTTCTCTCTTTCTCTTTCTCTCTCTCTCTTTCTCTTTCTACGACGTAATACAAAGTGTTGTTTGTTGGTTTTAGTAGGCAGTGTTTGTATTTCGCGTTTGTTCGTTTGTTCGTTCTTTATTTACTTTTTGTTTGTTTGTTTCTTTCGTATTCCTTTCTTTCCAGGTTTTCATCATCATCATCATCATCAATCACTTTTTTGGATTTGATTCGAACATGCATATGCAAACATGACGTTTTCTCTCTTCTTCGTTCTTAAAACGTTTCATTTCGTTTTCGTTTTTTGCGGGTTTCTCGTTCGTTGGCTCGTGATCATTAACGTCGTTACGCGTTTATTCACGACACGCCCCTTAGTCGAAAAAACAAAAAAAATTTTTTTCTTATTATTATTAAATTAAACGTGGCCTGATTTGATACAGGAAAAGAAAAAAGAAAAAACGATTGCGTGGGCGGGCAGACGCATTACGTGCACTAAAATGTTTTTTTAAATGTGAACAGAAAGAGATGAGAAAGGAAAAATTTTAAAACAAAGGAGGAAAATTGGCAACGCAGGAGGAGGAATCGGAAACGAATGCTGTCGCTTTAATCGACAACCGTACGCCGTACGTAACAACTTCCGGTTAAAAGTGAAATTTTTCCGTCGGCGAATAAGTTGCGAGATTCGATTCGGACAGACAATGACTCGATAAGGGGGAAATTATTTTTTATCTCCCCTCCCCTCCTTCTCCCCCCGATAAGGGTTTGTCGTTTCGTTTGATACGTGATTAACAAAAAAAAAAAAAAAAGTCGTGGCGGAAGAAAATGTTGATCGTGCACACAATGCCAAGAAAAATAAAAAAAAAAAAAAAAAAATGTTTCATTGATCACGACTTTCATTGCTGATTTTTTTTTTTTGTCTTCTGCTTCTGCTTTTGCTTCTTCTTTTTCGTCTGCTTCGTCTGCTTCCACGTACTTTTTTTCCCCCCGTCGTCGTCGTTTGTTTATAATTTAAAGTAAAAATAAAATAAAAAAAAAAATGGGGAAAAATTATTTTTAGATTCGAAGCGCACACACGAGGAGGATCACCACGCGAACGTTACTTAACATCAATTTGTGTTTTATTTGTTGATAAATTTAACCTACAACGCCTACCTGGTTGACTCGTACCTGGTCTCGGTGCCTATTTGTTGAAAAATTCTTGAAAATGTTGTGTCTGGTACGTGTGAATGTGTGTGTGTGTTTGTACTCGAGTGGAGTTCACACTCGACGTGATAAAAAAAAATCTAAAAGTAGATTTTGTTTAGGTATTTCCCTCTCCCTTCCTACATTTAGTCTCTCTGTCTCTCTCTCTCTCTAGTTTTCACACAGAAACCTTTGTACTTTGGTCGAGAGAATTTTTTTTAACATTTACTTATTATTATTATTATTATGGTTATTTCTAACGGCTGCGGGAAAACGCGGTGTGACGTCATTAATTTTCGCGAGAGTGACGCATAATTTTTTGATTTTGGTAATAATGCCGTCTTTCGGGCGCATTAAATTAGGTCGGTGAATATAACATAAAGTCACAGCCTTCTCGATTGTAATAATTTTGATTTCCGATCTGGAGTAAAATTGGATTTGAGTAAAATAAAAAAATTTTTTTTTTTTTTTTTTTTTTTTTTAGGATATCCAGGACCCGGTAACGTGTCGTTGTCGAATGGCTCGACGACAGCGGGTTCACCTTTGAACCCAAGAACTGGTTCGCCGCAAGAACACGTACCTCAATCTACGCCTACGCAGGGTCCACAACAACCATCGCAAAACGGTCAGTCTCCGATGGCGGCGTTGATGTCCGTCGCGGATAATTTACCACCCGGAAGTCCGAGAAGTGCTGGAGGAAGTCCTCCGGGAAGTGGAGGCCCGAGATCGGCGAGCAGGAGCAGTCAGCACTCTCCCAATTCCTCAGGTCGGTTTAATCATCGAGCCTTGACTTTTTTTTTCCGTTTGTTTAATTTCATTTTGAAAAAGAGGAAGAATGAAAATACATGTGGATGATCATTTCAGGTTCCTCAAGTGGGAGACGGTCATCGGGAAGCCGGCACGTTTCGTCGACGACCGTAACATCGAGCGAAGCTAACAGTCTGACAAACGGAACGGAAGCAGCGTGTTCGGCCGACGCGAACCAGTCTCAAACGAATACCATACCCACGACGACCACACTCAAATGCACACTTTGTCAAGAGCGACTCGAAGACACTCACTTCGTGCAGTGTCCGAGCGTGCCCCACCACAAATTTTGCTTTCCGTGTTCGAGAGATAGCATCAAGAGACAGGGAGCCGGAAACGAAGTCTACTGTCCGAGCGGTGAAAAATGCCCCCTCGCAAATTCCAACGTTCCTTGGGCTTTCATGCAGGGAGAAATATCAACCATACTAGGAGAAGAGTTCAAAGTGAAAAAAGAAAGGGAAACCTAGGAGGATTTCACGACGGATTCGCGTGAAGATTTCTTGCTCTAAGAGCTCTCCTTGCCTCTTAGGTTTCAGGTTTACCAACTCGGTTTCATTCGGGATGATTTCGTCTTTGAAAAAGACTAAGCTACCCGTCGGCAACCCGTTTATTTTGAAAAAATATTTTTTGAAAAAAAAAGAAAAAAAAATTATCCGTTGCGTCGCGACCCAACAAAACAAAACCACCCATTTTCACGTCGCGACGCCTTGTGAAATTTAGAACCGACCAAGAAAACCTTGATTGATTGATTGATTGATTGATTGATTCGTTCGCACATGCGCGTCGAGAGAAAAAGGAATAGGAGTAGGTAATAGTAATGATGATGATACGAGCAGGAAAAAAAAAGAAATTGAATTCCTTTCGGAAAATGTGCCGAGGGAATAGGAAAACTCATCATCGAGGGGAGAGGAGAGGAGTATGGAAGGAGGAGGAAGAGGAGAGGGGGGGGACGAAAACAAATTAGAAACGAATTATATATTTATCACAAAATTTCCATTCTGATAAGAAAATATCGAATAGATAAGGATTGAATGATTTTTAAAGAGGAAAAAAAAAACGATGATAAGACGCGGTCGTATCGACGTGTGGCTGTCGTGGCATAGTTACAAGAGAAATTTATGAATTTTTTTGTGCTGTAGTCGAAGCCTCAATTTCAACCTCTCAGCATCCCCGACAGAACCATAAGGTTCACGCACTGGACTTGATAGTTCGCTACCGTTCATCTATCTATCTCTGTCTTTCACGTCGTACGGGGAAAAAGTCTGTGCCCAGCACACTGAGATCCAACATAATTTAAACAAAAATGTTCTTTCTTTTCTTCTTTGATTTATTCAAACAGGGAAATGCAATCGGGAAAAGATGAGGAAGAGAGAGAGAGAGAGAGAGAGAGAGAGAGAGAGAGAGAGGGAGGGATGGAGGTAGTGAAGGGAAAAGAGAGAAAGAAATATTTTGGTAGTTTGTGTCTGTCGTTGTTTGATTTTTTTTATTTTTCGTTCGTTCGTTCGTTTGTTTGTTTGTTTGTTTGTTTGATTCCTTTTTTTTTTTTTTTTTGTATATTCGAAAGTTATTAATTGTCTTCGAGCCAATTCCATAAAAAAAAAAAAAAAAAATTTCAATGAATAAAAATGTCTTCTGCTTTTCTTTCTCGTTCCACGTTCAATAAACAAATACTAGGCACGTGTTGTGTGTTGTTGGGCGTCCCAGTTAGTTATCGTTATTCTATTTTACAGCACCGATTTTGTTTTCCTTACCCTCTCTCTCTCTCTCTCTCTCTCTCCCCCTCTCCTCTCCGTGCGTCTGTGTGGCCGCTCCCCCCCACTCCCACCACCACCCCCTAAAGATTGCGTGTATTCGCGTATGAATCGAGTCGAATTCGACCTTTGAACTTTTAAGCATTTAAACCATTTAAAAAAAAATAAAATAAAATAAAATAAGAGAGCGAAGGGGGGAGGGACGAGAGGGAGAAAGGAGGAAGGAAGGAAGGGGGAGGAAAATCCCCTCCCCTCCTTTCACTCTTGTTTCCGCTCCGCACCGCTTCTGTCGTCGTCATCGTGTCGTCACAATCACAATTAGTGAATAATATTTGTTTTTATCAAATATTAATAATGATGACGATGATGATAATAATACGTTAGACAGATGCGCGCGTTTGTGTTTATTATTATTATTATTTTTTTTTTTTTTTTGTATTTAATGTACATTATTATTATTATTATTATTATATCTCGTACATATATATATATATATATATGTATTAATTATTTTATTTACAACAAATTAAATATAGAAAGTAAATATATATATATATATATATATATATGTATGTATGACGTGTATATATACATAATGCATAGTTTTTACGTTGATATTTTCATTACGGTAGTAGTTGATGCATTATTATTATTATTATTATCATTATCATTATAATTTCTTTTTTTTTTCTTTTGGTATTTCATCAAATTGAAATAATCAATTTGAAAATTGAAAAAAAAAAAGAGAAAAATGAATTTTTTTATTTTAAATGTACAAATTTGTTGTGAATATAACTACGATTTGTTATCATTATTATTATTATTATTATTATTTTGTAAAAAATTTGAATAAATTAAAAACGGATTTCGATTTTTTAAAAATGATGTAGAAGACAAATGATTGATTGATTGATTGATTGATTTCATTTTAATCGGGTACGGAAATACAACCGATCGATTAATCGATCGATCGATCGATCGTCGACGTTTCCGGTTTCCGGTTATTTTTCATGTCGGTATTTTATTGTTTTCTTATTTATTTATCGTAACGTAAAATGAATTTGTTCGTCGTCGTGAGAGAGAGAGAGAGAGAGAAAGACGGGGAGAGGGAAGGGGGAGGAGTGAGGTAAAAACGTTCGAAAGTGGATGGGGAAAGAAAAAAATGAAGAAGGGAAGGAGATTGAGGGGGATTGCGAGGAAAGGGGGAAAGTAAGATAAGATCGTTCGAAAGTGGGTTGGGGAAAGAATGTGAAGACGAAAGAGAGAGAGAGAGAGAGAGAGAGAAAAAAAAAGTAACAGACGGGGGAGAGAGAGATAGAGAGATTGCGAGGGAAGGGGAAAGTAAAGTAAAAAATGGGGTGAGGTAAGATTGCGAAGAAAGATAAGAAAAGGAAGGGGGAGGGAGGGAGAGGGAGAGATATCGATCGATAAAACGAACAAATTTTGTAGTTTTTTTTTTCATTTTTGACGTCGTCCGTCGCTGGCGTCGCTGTCGTCGCCATCGGCGTCACCGTAAAAATCATTATTATTATTTTAAAAAAATCGAAATTCGATTTTATGTGAAAAACTATTATTATTATTATGATTGAAATGAATTAATTTAGAAAAGGAATGGAAAAAAAAAAAGAAAAAAAAATTTCCCGCGTTTTTTTTTTTTTTTTAAACGTGTAAAAAATTTACTTTTGTAATTATTTTCGTCCATTTTTATTGAAAACAAATCAATAATTTGCACTTGATTCGTCGAAGAGGGGAGGGGACGAATAGGGAGGGGAAAAATAGGGGAAGGGGTAAAACGGTTTTTTTTAAATGAAATTTATTGCCCGTCGTTAGTATTCATTTGAAAGTGAAACGACGTGTACGTCATGTCGATTTATGTTGTTGGAGTTTTTAATTATTTTCTGTTGTTTTTATTAACATGCCGGCAATGGATTTTCGTAAGGTTTTTTTTTTCTTTTTTTTAAATAAATAACGAATTTGTTTTATAATTCGATACATATTTCGATTAATCGAATGTGAAACGATTTGAAAAAGAAAAAATTCCGTTAAAAGCAAGCTTTTATTGTTACGTCATCATCATCTCAATCATCATCGTTCTATTTCTAACGGTTTTTTCAAATTCGAATTTGTTCTATGACGTTTTTTGAAAAACTTTAAGCTTTCTTTTTTTTATTTCAAATTGTATAATTCGATGAATAAAATGACGTCAAACGTTTTGTAACCGTTCGAAAACCGTTACGTTTTTTCCGTTAATTTGTTTTTTAATTACGCGTTCGTTTAATCATAATTAAATTTAAATGTAAAATAATATGTAAGAGTGCGAGTTGATTCGGATTCGTTTTCAATTATCAAAATGGCGTCATGATTTTTTTCTTTTTTTTTTTTTTTTTCTTAAATTTCTTTTCTTATTTTTCTTATTGTTGTTGTCAGAACTGGGAACTCAACACTCGCTCATTGTGTAGATGATTTTTCATTCATTTTTTTATTTAAATTTAATTTTTTTAAATTTTTATTTATTCTTTGCTTCTTTCCTAAAACGTGTAAAATAATAACGGGTGTAAAAAGAAGAGAAAAAAAAAACGATTTTTTTTTCTTTCTTTAATATTATTATTATTATTATTATTAAATATTCGTTTGTATAGTTCAGGTATTATTATTATTATTATTATTATTGTAATTGATATTAAAATGTTTATACTACTTGTTTATTTTTCGAGGTACGATCGATAATAATGTAATGATTATATATAAATATGATATGTAAAAAGAAAATTTTTATTATATATAAAAAGAAAAACGTTTTGGAAAATTTTCGTTTTTTTTTCACCATGATTTGAATGAAAAAGGAAAAAAGGAAAAAGGAAGGAAGGAAAAAAAAAATTTTATATAATGTAAATTAAATTTATTATTAAAAAAAAAAAAGAAATTATTTAATCATAAGCATACTCTCTCTCTCTCTTTTTCTCTCTCTCTCTCTTTCTCTCTCTCTCTCTCATTGTAAATTCCTTTGATTTTTCCTTTTTTTTACTTTTTCTTTCGAATCAGCAGTAATGAGATCCTACTACTATTTTGTTTTAGTCGAATTGATATTTAAGCTTTTTTTTTTTATTTATTTTTTCAATAGGTTTAATACAATTATGAAATTATTATTATTATTATTATTATTTTGTTTTAGATTCTTTATGATAATAATAATTAATTTTATTAATCGTTAATTTTCCCGTTTTAGAAAGAAAAAGAGAAAAAGAAAAAATCGATATATAATGGATTCGTACGTTTGTTTCTATATATGTATATAAATTATGACGTCATTACGAAGAAGGAGGCAACAAGACTATTTGTTAGTTCATAAATTGGCAATTCGTGACGGCAAGTAGGGGGAGAAAAAGAAAAAAAAAACAAAAAGGCGGTAAAATATTAATTTGGCAACAATGATTAGTTTATTATTTACATTTCGGCTACTGCGTCGTTAACCTTTTTTACTTGATGTTGTTTTTAAATTGAATTCGGGGGTTGTTTTTTTTTTTTTTTTTTTTTTTTTTCCTCCTTCCTTCCCTTCCCCCTTCCCTTCCTTTTTTAGTTTTTACAAATTTTTTTTTTTTTTTTTTCCCCCCGAAAAAAAAAAAAAAAATTATACATAATTTTTTTTTTTTTTTTTGAAAAAAAAAAAAAGTATAAAATTGACGTTTAAAAAGTTAAAAGTTTTTTTTTTTTTTTTTTTTTTTTTTTTAAAAAGAAAATAAATCAAGTAAAATTTTTATTTAATTAATTTGAAGAAATTTCTTTTTCTTTCTTTCTTTCTTTGCCTTTTTTTTTTTTGTATTGTGAATTCGTTATTTTATATTATTTCATCGGTGTTATTAAGTTGTTGTAAGTTATATATTAATAATTTTATTTATTCATTGTTTTTTCATGTACACATAAGTGAAACAAATTTTTATTGGTTATACTTATTAACCTCAAAAACACAGTATTATTATTATTATTATCAAACAAAATTTTTATTGATTCGATTTGATTTGTTAAATTTTTGTAATATTGTTGAATTCGACAGAACCTTTTTTCATTACTTTTATTAATTTAAACAAAATGGTTGTTTGTTTTCATTCATCATTCATTATATATTATCATTATTATTTTTATTTATATTTAAATATTGTAAAGCTTTTTCACTTACTATTATGAAGCATGCAGTATGAATACATACTTATATCGAATAATTTTTTTCCAGCATTAATCGAGAAGTTTTTTTTTTTTAATATCGATTATAACAATCATCATAACTTTTACCATCAATTGAGTAACATGTTTAATTACAATTATTGTTTACAGGGATCATTGTTGCAACATTCGAGTGACGTTACAATGAATACAAATTTATTTTTTTTATTAGTTTCGATAATGATGTTAATGATGATGTTAATGATGTAGTGACAACTCGTCAAAGTTTCATGTTTATTACTAAACGTATTGCAATCATAAAGGAATTCAATCGTTTAACATTAATTAAAAGTTTTAGTAAGTAATAATAATAATAATTATATAAAATGAGATTTTGTTATGTGTTTTAGGAAGTTGTAACACTCATGACAAATCCAAAGCTTAAAAAGCAACATGGAAGAAAGCATAAGACGCGCAGAGAAGTTAGTCTGCGACACAAATTCAGCTTTAGCGCAAATGAAGTACAATTTGACATTTGACGGTTTCAATAATAATAGGGAACCCCAAACGAAACGCCCCAATCAAAATCAGGATAAATCTAAAATTAATTTTATTTCGGATGATGATGATTTGTTAAATTTTCAATTAGATTTTAAAACTGATGCAAATGAAATATTATCGAAAATGGATAAAATGTTGGATCTGAATCAGTATACTATGTCATCAAGGTTTGATACCCTGTGATGTTATAACCTTTTTGGAAATTTTAAATAAAAAGAAAAAAACCAACGAGAGTATTATTATTATTATTGTTTTATTTTTCAGGTTTTTACAATCCAAAGCAAGGAATAGAATAAAAGAAATAAATCGAAATTTTAATAGTAGTAAAAAATTAGAATCATCAAAATCATTGGAATTAGAACGTAGCAGAACTAAATTATTAAGTTTGATTAAAGAAGATGTTGATGATGATGATGATGATGATGATGATGATGTTGGTAATGATTATAATAATAAAAAAAAAAAAAAAAATTCATTTGATGTTAAATGTCCATTCGAAGATTTTGATCCGACATTAACATTAATGGGTGGTGGTAACAACATTAATAATAATAATAACTTTTCGTCGTATAAAAATTTAATGAATAATAAAAAAAAATCTCCGGTGCCTGATAATAAGCAAAGCCTGAGCCTGAAAAACATTCACGACTACCTCGCATCATCGAGTGAAAAATCTAAAAACGAATTGAAAAATAAATTATTGGAAACTCAAGAAATTGTCGATAGAGGATAT
>NW_002987887.1:1416287-1476287 GCF_000006295.1 Pediculus humanus corporis | reverse complement strand
GTTCCTCTCGATTAATTTATATTATTATTATTATGTAAGTTATTATTTATTAAAACAAAAACATAATCAATAATAAAATTTTTTATTCATGTGTAAAAATTAATTTTATTTTACAGATTATTATTATTATTATTATTTAATGGTTTAAATAAATTTACAAAAAAAATTTATCGTTAAATCTTCGAGTATTATTTTTAATGAATTTTTTTTTAAAAAAAATCATTGATTGATGATAATAATAATTGATTGTGTTTGGGGGTTTGAAATGAATGAAACATATTTATTAATTATAAAATTTTCTGCATGTTTTTAGGTTTCATGTAAAGTTTCAAATATTCAAAGAGAAGAATACTATGCAAAATCAAAATATTCACTCGTGGTCTTGGAATCAAGGATCAGGTCCTGGTTATTCGAATGTTCAACCGATTGTGCCCACCAATTTTCCACCTCCTGGGGTTGAACATAATCCTATACTGTCTGGTTATCAATCCATGTATGGAACTACACCAGGGATTCCGGTGAGAATTCAAAAACAAAAAAAAAATTTGTTTTTATTCGAGAGAGAGAGAAATGAAAATTATTATTATTATTATTATTATTTTTAGCCTCCCGAATATGATCAATGGAACGCTGCTCAACTTCAACAGTGGCAACAGTGGCAACAATGGCAAGAAAAATATCAAGAATGGCAGGCTCAATATGGGAAAAAATATGCAGAATCATTGGCTGCCGTTGGACAAGCTCCCAACGTTTTGATGCCTGGTATCCCACCCGTTATTGGCATACCCAAACCCGTTGATCCCGTACCTGCACCCATCGCATCTTTAATATCAAATCCTCCTTTACCTGTCAATTCTCAACCTGTTCCTCCTCCACCACCCGACGAAGAAAAACCACCGTTGCCTTTTCCTGGGGGTAAATAAATATTTAAATCATAAATATTTTTAACAGGCGCCATTTTTAACATCTCATTGTAAACAAAATTATTAATTTTTTTCAGGTGCGGAAAATAGTGATTTGAGTAAAAGCCTTTGCCAATTCGGACAGGAAAGTTTCGAAGAATTGTCAGAAGCAGAGAAAACATTTGACATACAATTTAAACAATGGGAAGGTCAATTTAACGAATGGAAAAAACAAAATCAAGATCATCCAGACAAAGCTCAATATATTGAATATGAAAAAAAATGGGAAACTTGGAGGGCACAATTACTTCAAAGACGGGAACAAATGAGGAAGAAACGATTGAGCAAACCAAATGAACTCTTAAAAGACTTACCATTGGGAGGTAAGTCACGACCATGATGATGATGATGATGATTTTTCTTTTACTTTTTAATTATTATTATTATTAATATTTAATTGTTGTTTTTTTTTTTTTTTTTTAGGGGGACCCGAGGATTTCAAACCTAAACTCGGCACGCAAGTTTCAGGTTCGTCCGCGACCGCGACGGCTTCTTTACCTAAAACAACAGATTCGGAATATAGTTACAAAACTCAATCCGGTTCAATATCCCAAGGTTTTTTCACCGGTGAACCCCCCAAATTCGACAACAATAAGGTTCCATTTTTTGATAAACCCCCGGAAAATCTTGCCAATTCTCCAGCTTTTAACAATTATCGTTCAGTTTCTCAGTCGGAAAAACTTTCCAATCAGACATCGTCGTATACTTCGAATAATTTCGGTGGTTATAATCACGATAAAACGGATCCCACGAGGCAAGAATTTTAAAATCAAATAATAATAATGATGATGATAAAATAAGGAAGTTTAAGTTGTAATTTTTTAATTTTCAGGTACGGTAATTTTGAGGGAGAAGTCAGAGAAGGAGGAGGCGGAGGAGGACATTTAAATGATAAATTTAAAGGAAATAATAATTTCGATGCTCAAAGATTGGGAGGAAATGTGGATCACTCGTTATCCCGATCGAAATTTGGAATACCTCCTCCCCAACGATTTCCCGCGGAAAATTTTCGCAGAGATCTCGATACCAATCAGCAAAGATTTTTACCGGAGAGCGGCAGAGAATTGTTTGAGGGAGCTAATCGAGGATTAAACATTTTACCGGATTTTAGAGTGTGTCCGCCGAACATGAAGCACATGCAAAATATTCCTACCAAACCCAAAGTTCCTAGTTTGTTCGATATAACGGTTGAAAAACCACCCGGATTAACCGGGACCAACAACGGTCGCAAGCAAAAGACGTGGGATAAAGATTTTACGGATTCGTTCGAAGGAAGAGCGGAAGAAAGGGATTTCGAAAGAAATGACAAAATGTGGCCGAACGCGAATTCGAATCTTTGGCCCAAAACTTCACCGTCTCCGTGGTTGCAACCGTGGGAAATTGAAAAAATGGCGTCGCAAAAATCTCTCGAACGTGAACCGAGTAAAGACAAATCGTGGGTTCACAACGTTACCGGAAGTCAAGAATTAGACAAAACTGAACTCTCGGGATACGTGGGAAATATTTTAGCCAAATTGGGAAACTTTAACGTTATGCCGCCGACTTTGCCCCGACGGGATGAAAATCAACAGTTTCCGTCGGGAGATAGCACTACGCAGTCTGATCCTTTGAGAAGGCAAAATTGGAATTTGGAAACCGGTCAAAAAAATTGTGAAGAAAAACAAAATTTATCTCCCAAGGATCCGTCGTTAATCCAAAGCGGAGATCGTACCGTAAGAAATCGTAACGAATTGGAAGGATCCATCGGATCCAGGGATTTGGACGAAAGGGGAAACGATTTTCACGATAGATTGCGAGAGGGATCCTATGCTCCGACAAATTTTGATCGTCTCAACGAAGTGAAAAGTAACGCCGCGGACAAAACTCATTTCGGAAACGATCGTAATGATGTTGACGAAAGAATGAGCGGGAATTACGAAGATCGTTTGCCCTTCGGTCGAGATGATCGAGGAGGAGGAGGAGGGTTGTTTGTTTCCAAAGACGAAAGTAGAAATTTCGATAGGTATGCCGGAAAAGAAGATCGGCGTAACTTTAACAACAGCGATAACAACAGGTTTTACAGTAAGGATGATAGGCAGTACGGGAGAGGAAGTAGGGACGATAGAGGGTTCGGAAGGTACAAGTCTCGGGAAGATGTCGACGAGAGATTCGGAAATAGAAATTTCAGGAGGGGTTTCGACAAGTTTTACAGAGATGAGAGAGACGGAAGACTTTTCGATAGACCCGCGGATACATTCGATCGATTCGGGAGAACCAGTCGGGAACAGGGATTGAGTGAACCGATTTGGAATCCACAAGTTTTCGATTATTCTCAAGGGTAAATAAAGTCGACAATTTTTTTTATTATATTCGATGAAAGTTTTTTTTTAAAAACAATTTAATTAATTTCAGGCCTCCTCAAAAGCTCACGAAAATCGACGACGGATTTAAAATATCGACGGTTGTAGACTACAGTCACGGGGAAAACAAACAAGCGTTCGACTACGACCACGGAGGAACGATCAATGACAAATTGGAAACTCGATCTTTCGATTATCAACACAAGGGTGATACTCACACACCAACCGTCATCGATTACGGACACGGAGTGGACAAAAACGTTTTACTCAAAGGTATGTCCCAGACGATATAAACACTTCCCTAAACGAGAAAACATTTCATTTCCCCCCTCCTTGCAGATGGGAAAAAAGATAAATTACGATGCGACGGGGATTTCGACGTCGACGATAGAATGATGAAGGGTGGTGGTGGTAGTGGTGCGGGAATGAATTCTCCGCTCAGAAGAAGATCCCGATCACCGAGAGGACGAGTCAGATCTCATTCGGGATCCCCTCATTCGAGATACAAACGGGGCTCTGATTCTCCACCGTTCAGAGGTGGCCTCAGGTCCAAAAGTCGAGATCGTCTCGGTAGGCAAATATTTAAAAAAGAAAAGAACGGTTTGGATGATAAGTTATCACCGGGAGGTAATGTCATTTAAGAATAAAAACCAAAAAAAAAAAAATGAAAAGCGTTACAAAAAAAAATTTTTTTTCTCTTCAGACGGTGAAGTTTCTAAGCATTCCTTTGACGTCACAACAATATTAGTAGAAGATTTGATTTGTCTTCCCGGGAGGGAAACGAGGCCTAGTAAATTAGTTTTTATAATGAGAGGAATACCCGGAAGTGGGAAAACGTATGTTACCAAGCTCATCAAAGTACGTATATTATGAAGGAAATGATTCCCTAATCCCCGATTCCACGATTCCTGATTGTGGTTGTTGTTGTTCCTCAGGACAAAGAAATCGAACTAGGAGGAGATCCACCGCGGATATTATCCCTAGACGATTACTTCATGACGGAAGTCGAAAAGGAAATTGTTGATAAGGAAACCGGTCGGAAAATTAAAACCAAAGTTTTAGAATACGAATACGAAGCCGGAGTCGAGCCTCACTACAGGGGATCCCTACTGAAAGCTTTTAAGAAAACCGTTTCGGATGGATTTTTTAGTTTTATTATAGTGGATTCGGTGAATGAAAAAACCAAAGATTACGAAGAGATGTGGAGCTTTGCCAAACAAAAGGGATTTCAGGTTTGATATGATGAACGGAGAGGGGATTCTTTGGATTCATGCGTGTGCGTAACATTAAATTTTTTTCCCAAGGTGTACATAGCCGAAATGGATAACGACGTAACCGTTTGCAAAGGGAGAAACATACACAAGAGAACGGAAACGGAAATATCGGATTTGGCGAAAGCGTGGGAAGAAACTCCACCGCATTACTTGAGACTAGACGTGAGATCCCTCTTACAATCGGATGCCATCACCGAAGTCGAAATGGAAGTCGTGAGCGATACGGAATTGGAAAAAATGGACGGAGAAGGAGGAGGAGAGGGAAAAGAAGGAGAAGGAGGAGGGGAGGGTGAAAAGACTGCGGGAGGAGATGAAAAGAATGAAAGGAAAAGGAAAAAAAATTCGAATGATGGGAAAAACGAGGATGATAAAACGGAAGAGTCGGAGCCGACGGAAGAGGAAACGAAGATGAAAAAAAAAGATGACGAAGATGAGGTGAGTTGTACGACGTTCGTACCAAAAAAAAAAAAAAACAAAAAAATTTAAGAAAGGAAAAGGAAAAGAAAGGGGACAAAAAAAAAGGAAAAACTTTTCAGGTCTTTGCATACCTGCATGCTTTTTGCAACAACGACAAAAAAACAAACAAACAAACAAATATTGTTATTATTATTATTATTATCAATCAATGATAAGATAACATTGTTAGAGGTAAGTCGGCGACGACGACGACGACGCGACGACGATTATTATTATTATTATTATTATTATTACCTAATTAATATTAATAACGGTTTTTTTTTTTAAATGGTGAGTAAAAGTTTGCCAAAACAAACAAGACAAACAAACAACAAACAAAAAGTTTTATTTCAGGATTCAAAATGGAATCAAAATGGCGACCGTTTTCTTCTTGTGATTATTAAACGCATTATTTTGTTTTTATCATTATTATTATTATTTTGATTTGTATTGTTTAAACAGAAAAAAAAAAAAAAAATTCATTTTCAGGTACGAGGTTCGATGATAATAATAATAGTAGAAAAAAATTTTTTTTTTTTTTTCATTTTAAACGGTTGTTTGTTGTTTAGCAACAAACAAAATAATTTTGGGTGATGTGTTGTCAACTGTTAATGACGTCATCATTTGTTTTTTTTTCTTTTTTTAACGAAATCATTATTATTATTATTATTGTTATTATCATTATTATTTATAACTATTAAGATTTTGGTTGTTATCCTCCGATTATTCTCTAGGTTCGATCGACGTAAACCTTATTGGAAAAAATTATTTTTTTATTTCTCTCTCTCTCTCTCTCTCTCTTACTCTCTCTCTTACTCTCACCACGTGTTTTTCTTTTTTTTTTTTTTTTTTTATTTGACTTGAGGGGTTTTATTATCGCAGGATGAGTCTGGAGTGTCGACATTCGTCAAGAGCCGTTGGGATCAATTAGAAAATTCCGAACAAAATTTAGGTAAGAAAAACAAAAAAAAAAAAAAAAGTTTTATTAATGAATCGTTTCCGGTTGTTGTTTCCGGTTTTTTTTTAACTTCTCCCTCCCATCTCTCTCTCTCTCTCTCCCTCTCTTTCTCTCTTAATCGAATTTTTTTTTTTTCCTGGTTGAAAATGATTGATTTTATTGTTGCAGATCGTCTCGACGGTTTGAAACGACGTCGAGAAGGTTTTCACGTCGGCACTATGGAAGATTATCTTCAACTTCCGGTGGATTCGGACGACGAGAACGTTGTTCATTCGGAATCTGGAGGGCCGGGAGGAAATAAGAAAAGAGTTTGTATTATTATTGTTATCCCACGCCCGAGAGGTGGAGTTTGTATTTATCGTTATTAACGGGGGGAGGGGTTTCATTGGTTACAGGTGAGATGGGCGGATTTGGAAGAGAGAAGACAACAGGAAAAAATGAGAGCCATCGGGTTCGTGGTCGGACAAACGGATTGGAGCAGAATGACGGATCCGACGTTCGGTGAAAGCGCATTGACTCGTACCAAATACATATAAGAAAGGTACCCTATGTTGTTCTCTCTATCTCTCTCTCTCTTTGTCTTTCTCTTCCCCTCTCTCTCCCTCCCTCTCTCTCTCTCTCTTCGATCGAAACGGAAAAATTAATTAATTTTTTGAAAATTTTTTATTTCAGGTACGGAAATTTTATTTTTTTAATTTTTTTTCTTTTACTTTGATTTTCTCATTCCTCGGTTGGAAGCATCGGAGGAAATCAACCAACGAATGTAAATAAACGATACGCGAATTCGGTGAGTGCGCGCGTGCACGTGCACGTGCGCGACACGCGCACCCACGCGCCCACCCACCCAAGCAGAACACGCACGGGAATAATTTTAATTATTATATATATAAAAAAAAAAAAAAACTTTCGATTATTTTTCGAATGTTGATCGAAATCGTTTCAAAGTTTGTCGTTTTTGATTTGATTTCTTTTCTTAGTTGTTTGTTCGTTCGTTTGTTTGTTTGTTCGTTTCGGGGGAGGGGGGGGGTGTTTTCTAATTCGAACGAGCGAGTAGAACGAATAAAAAAAGTTTTATTTGTTAAACTTACCCGTAAGACTGTAAATGAAATAGAAAAAAAATGAATTACGGTACTCTGTACACACGTGTAAAATTGTTCAGAATAAAATAGAAAAAAAAATCATTTTTGTATGAAATTGAAAAAAAAAAAAAAAAAAAAAAAAAAAAAACGTTTTATTATTATTATTATTATTATTATTTTTCAAATAAAATGGCGGCTCGTTCCCTCGATAAGAAGTGATAATGATGATAAAAACGGTTCGTCTTTGAATGATTGTTGTTTACGGTTTTGACCAAAAAAAAAAAAAAAAATAATAATAATAATAATAAATGAATAAAATTAATAATTTTTTTTTCCTTTTTCTTTTTTTCTTTTCTTTTCTTTTCTTTTCTTTCGTGACGTAAAACGTTCGACAAACAAAAGATTTTTTTTATTATTATTCGCGCGTGTGTGTGGAGGGGGGGGGAGGAAGAAAAAAATTCATTAAAAGTAAACGGTTGAAAGCATGACAAATTGCATAATCAAAAAATTGCAATGGGTTTTTTCTTTAAAAAAAAAAAAAAAATTTTAATCGATCGTTAATTTATCCTTTATTGTTAGTATTATTATTATTATCATCATCATCGTGAGATAGTATTCGAGATTAAGTCAAATTATTATTATTATTATTATTATTACGCATTTTGAAATTGATAAAATTTTTTTTACGTACTCGTGGTTTGATTTATGGCAGGTGTAAACAATAGTAATAATAATAATAATTATTACCATTATTAGGTAAATAAAACGGTTAAACGATTCGCATAAGACTTAGAGTAATAATAATAATAATAATTTAATCGTGGAATATGATGCACGGGATAAATGAAAAATTATTATTATTATTATTTTTTTTTTCCAATTGTTAACCACGTGATTACGTCGCCTCCCGCGGTGTTTTTCGTTTTTTTTTTTTTATTACACTAAAAAAATTTATTATTATCATTATTATTATTATTATTATTATTATTATTATTATCATTATTATTATTATTATTATTATTATTACTTATTTAAATCCATTTAAAACCGATCACCAAAAAAAACAAATCGAATGATAATGATAATAATTTATTAAAACCCATTGGCCGTCCCCCCCCCCGGAATTTAACTTTTGAATTTATCATCATCATCATCGTCATCTCCGTCGTCAAAATTCATAACGTAATTATTATTATTATTATTATTATTATTGATCGATCGATCGATTCGTATCGATTTTAAATAACAATCCGAATAGTTTTTTTTTTGTTTCCACCATATTGAAAATTTCTTTTCGTTTATTTATTGTCAAAACGTTTTCACGTCGATGATGATGATGATGATGATGATGATGATATTTAATAATTATGGAAAAATTTTTTTTTTTAAATCGATAATACTGGAATTTTTTAACGATTTCCCTCCCCCCCCCCTCTCTCTCGAGAGAGAGAGAGAGAAAAACAAAACGAAAAATTATCATTATTATTATTATTATTATTAGTAATTTTTTCGTAAAAACTTTAATTGATTGATATATTGATCTTATTCGTTTTTGTTTTTATGGCGCCAATTTATTCGTTATCATCATCATCATCATCATCATTATTATTATTATTTTTTCGTATTTTCGATGATGACGAAAAACAAATGTCGGAGGGGAAAAAAAAAAAATTCGAGATATAAAATATTTACAATTTTTAAATTTGATGTAAAACAAATTGAATCGATAAAATATGCGTGCGTGCGTGCGTGCGTGTGCGTGTTTGTTTGCGGTTGTTGTTGTTGTTGTTTTCGTTTGTTGCTTGGTTGTTGTTGTTGTTTTTATTTATTTTTATTTCTTTCTCATAAAAAATCGAAAATAATAATTTTAAAATTTTGAAATCGTTTTCATTACGTCATTCATCCATCAATTAATTATTATTATTATTATTAATAAACAAGCCCGCACATAAATCATCATCATTATTATTATTATTATTATCAAATTTTTTTTTCCCACGCATCATTCGAAACGTGAAAAGAAAAGAAAAGAAAAAAAATTCCAATCGATATTAATAATAATAATAATAAAATAAGAAAACGATGCTCACGTGTGTGTGTGTGTGTTAAACAGGTGAAAATGAAAGGTGAAAGTTTTCGGTTTGTTTGTTTGTTTGTTTGTTCGGTTGTGTTGTTTGTACAACGCGTCGACAATCAGCAACTTGTTTTCTAAAAAAAATTTTTTTTTTTTTTAAAGAAAATGTTTGAAAATTTTCTTCCCCTTCTTCCTGCCCCCCTCTCACGCCAAATTTCCCCATTCGATTTTTAAATCATTATTATTATCATTATTATTATTATTATTATTACTTAAGCGTCGCGTCGTAAATAATAATAATAATAATAACGCAACGCAACGATTTTTTTTACGTTCTAATTTTTTTTTCTTTTTATTAATTAATAAAATGAAAATTTAATAATAATAATAATAATTATCATCATCATCATCATCATCATCATTATCATCATCATTATTATTATTATTATTATTATTATTATTGTAATAAATGGTAAAAGTGTGTCGAGTTTAGTTTAGTTTAATAATTTTAAATCATTAGAGTATCCGTTCGAGATTTTTCGATTGATCGATACATATATGTATCGTAGTATTTAAGGAGAAATGATTGATTGATTGATTGATTGATTGATTGAATGATTGATTTGCGAATATATATATATATATATATCAGAGCGTGATAATAGAAAAGTAAAAATCTCTGATGCGATGATTAAAACTACGAACCGTTAAAAAAAAAAAAAAAAAGAAGGAAAAGTCACGACGATGACGAACCATGACGGAAAATTGATGATGATGATGACGATGATTGTGTTGCCAACTTTCCAAACCGGAAATTCAAAAACAAAACGAACGAATTTTCCTGTTGTTAAAAAATTTTTTTTCTCGTAAACGGGGTTAAATATTCTCATGATGATGATGATGATGATGATGATGGTGATAAATACCGTTTGTTTGTTTGTTTGTTTGTTTGTTTCTTTTTCCTTTTTTTTTTTTTGACAATCGTGATTTTACAATTACAACAAATATGGCGTCGTCGTGGTTGAAATAACAAAAAAAACTAAAAAATTTTATTATTATTTAAACAACGGTTGTCGTTGTCGTCTTATTATTTATTTTTCTGATAATAATAATAATAATAGTCACAAACCCAATAACTTTTACCTTTTCTCCCCTTCCTCCTTTCCCCCCAACCCCAAACCGGAAGTAGAACCTCTTGACTCTGATTCATGGAAACAAACGAACCTTTTTTTAAACAAACAAAGTTACAACAAATAAACAAACGAATAAAATATTCTCCGTATTAGAGATGATCGCGTGGGAATTTACCTTTTCTCTTTGTTTGTTGTTTGTACGATAATAATAATAATAATAATAATAATAATAATAATAATAATAATAATAGTAATAATAATAAACACGTAAATTCGTTAAATTAAAATAAATATTGGAAAACGAAAAAAAAGGGGGGAGGAAAGAATTTTTCATTTCGGTTATAATCACGTGAAAGTACTAATAATGATAATAATAATAATAATAATAATTTTTGTATTAAAAATTTGTTAAGCTCGAACAAATACCTCTGCAACTACTACTACAACTTCGAAGTCAAAGGTTAAATTACAGTAAATAATAATTTAATTACTTTAAATTTTTTTGCATACGGGAAAGAAAAAAAAATATAAAAAAAAAACGTTATTATTATTATTATTATCGTTATAGGGAAAATGGTTGAGTTTCCGATTTCCGGTAAAAACGTTCGCGGTGACACCAACGACGAATTGTTAAAAGCGTTCGTTTGTTCGTTTCTACGTTCGGACGTAGTAGAAGGGGGATGAGTGAAAATTTTTTTATTTTATTAATTGATGTGCATCGCAACGTAAGAAACATTGTGTAAATAAAATTATTTAAACGTTATTCACGGTCATCTAATCCTTCAATCGACTCGCATACCTCGCATCTCGATTAAAAATTTTCAACAAAAAATTTAAAATGACGTGAGTTTCCCATGTTGAACATACGTAAAAATAAAATCATTTTAATTTATCATAGAGAAGACGTGTACCGTACCTGCTTTTTCTCTCTCTCTCTCTCTGTCTCTCTCTCTTCGTCTTCTACTCACCGAAAACTGGGTCAGAGTATATAAACCCAAGTTCAAGGTGATTTTAGGCCATTTATTATATTATTTCGGTTCTTTCAATATCATTTTTTTATTATTTATTTATTTATTATTATTATTATCGCGTCATTTTATGTTTTATTATTATTATTATTAAATATTTATTGTGCGTTTGTTACAAAAAAAAATTTATTTGTTTAATTACAGGAAATTTACACCCTCAGAAGTAAAATAAAACAACAATAAAAGGTGAGTTTTCTTCTTATTTTTTTTTGGGGGGTGCGAGAGGGAGGGAGGGTGGGTCGTAGGGGTAAGGTACGAAGGTTTTATTTATTTATGTCGTCGAATAAAATTTTTTTTTTTTCCCATCGTCTGTAAATAATAATAAATTTATGAAGAAAAATCTGTGTCACCCGGTGTTTGTTTTGGAGGTCAACAACCGTTAATAAAATTTTATTAATAAGTGAAATTAATAATCTATTGAAAAAAAATGATAATGATAATGATGATAATGATAATAATTAACGAACAAGGTGGTTGCGAGAGGAAAACGTTCGCATCATTCACGAATTTTTTTTTTTTTGTATTTAAAAATAAATTAAAAATCGTCGATCGGGGTTAACCAATTTATAATTGTTCTAGTAATTTAAATGAAATACCTGTTTTGAACCTGTACAATAACTGGAATTTATTCTATCGTCTCTCTCTCTCTCTCTGACAAACCGGGGGTCGGATGGGAGGAGGATAGAGGAGGAAAGGGGAGGAAACCAAAAAAAAATTTTAAGACGAACGAAATTTAAAAAAAAATTGCGTGGAAATACGTCATAACGGTTTTTTTATTTCGTTAAGGGTGGGAAAGGATGGGGGGATGAAGGGATGAAGGGACGGGGGGATGAATGAGAAGGAAAAGGTATAAAAAAAACGTATGAACGGAGAAATTAATTACGGAGTGAAAGGAAAAAAATAAAAAAATAACTCGGAGGTAAACCGAATTTTTTTTAAACTCATACATAAATATTTCTTCTATGGAATGTAACGAAAAAATAAAAAAAATTGAGAACACGACAAAATATTTTCAAAATGGTTCCATCCGTGTGATGATGTGTCACATAATAATAATAATAATAATAATAATGATAACGACGATTGTTTTTTCTTTTATCGATCGATTGTAAAATTCATCCCAACCGGATCAATTTAATTCTTTTTTTCTTTTTTTCCAAGAATCTTTTTGTAATTTCTCTTTTTTTTTCTCTTTTTCTCTTTCTTTTCACAGGTAATAATCCAACCGGAAAGAGAGAGAGAGAGTGTGTGTGTGTGTTCGTGAGTGTGCTTGAATGCATTTCCGTTTACGCAATAATAATAATTTTTATAGAATTTTTCATTCGTTTGTTTGTTCGTCATCCGTATGATTTTTCTTTTCTTTTTTCTTTTCGGGAGGGGGGGGGAATTTCGATTCGATTAATCGTTTTTTTATCACATCGATTTTCTCCGTGTAAAACGTAAAGAAAAAGGGGGGAAAAAAAAAATTTATCGAATGAAAGTTTCGAAATAATTGCAAAAAAAAAAAAAAAAAAAAGAAAAAACTTTCCAAATTCCGTTGTAGATTGTATATCGATCCCATTATCATCATTATTATTATTATTATTATCATTATTTAAAACGGTAAATATTCTTAAATGTTTACATTAACGAAATACTATGAATGAGAATTTCATCGTAATAAGAATAGAAACGAAAAGAAGAAGAAGACGAAAACCTACTTTTTCGTTTTTTTTTTTTTTTTTTTTGTATCGAATGAATTCGATAAATCGTTCGATATCGATTGTAATGATACGCGAGTTCGATGAGAAAAGGTTTGAGGAAAAATAAAAGGAAAAAGGTTACGTTTTTCCTTTTTCCTTTTCGTTTTCATTCATAAATCGGTCGGGGTAATGAATCGGACATTTAATAATGACCTTGAAAAACGTAAACAAAAGGAAAATTTACGCGAATTTAAATAGAGTAACGAAAAAAGGCCTTGAACTTGAAAAAAATGTAGCGGTAAATTATTGGGGAGTAAGGGGGAAGGAGGGAAAAAAAGGGGAAAAAAATTTTTTTTTTAAGAAAACTTTTCACTCGCACGTTTAACTTATGCACGAATTCCATCTTCTTATAATTTCAAAATAATAAATTAAATAAAAATTTTAAAATTCGGAAAATTTTGTTTTTTTTTTTATTATAAAAAAATGTTTGATTCACACGTTTAACGCATGCACTATTTGTTTCTTCTTATAATTTCAAAATGATAAAATTCGGAAAATTTTTTTTTTTTTATAAAAAAAATAAAATTTTAATTGGATTTCGCATAGATGACCACGGTCAATTTATATTTTTTAAAAATAGTTTTATAGGTGAGGAATATTTTATCGTATCGATAAAAAACCTTCGCGATAATTTATTTTAACACGTAGAGAACCATCATCTTTGAGTTTTTTTTTTTTTTTTAAATTTTTTTTAAAAATTTAATTAATAAAACCGTTGAGGGTTTACATCGCTTGCGGGTTGGCAAAACTGATCGAATCGACCGGAAAAAATCCTAACGTGATAAACGTTGCCCCGATTTTTTTTTGTTAAATTCACGTTGGCCTCTTGACTTGTTTTTTTTAAAAAAATATTTTTTTGATGATAATGGAGTCGTTAAAAACTTATATATAAGGATCGATAAGGACGACAACCTTGACTCTAAAGTTCCATTTCAATAAATAAATGCTAATAACCTGGTTTTTTTTTTATCGTGTTTGTATACCTGTAAACGGTTTAATTCCACGACGATGTTAAATCAGTCAGGTCATAACGGGTTGGCAAATTCTGGGTCGAACACACACAAACATATTCTAAATAAATCGTCATCGGTATTTTTTAACGTTATTGAAAAGGAAATTTTTTTTATTTTTATTCTATCGTTTCCGCCACGTCTTTTCCCCTCCCTTCCTCCCCTTCCTTCCCCTTGTTACGAACGTGGTAGCAGTAGAAGTATTTCATTTTTTTCGATTATATCACTCTTTTGATACTATCATCATCGTCACAATCATCAACCGAACGTGAGTAGTGGTAGTAGTATGTGTCGTGACGTCATTTCCTATCGATCTCAAGATGATGATGATGATGATGATGATGATTTTTTTTGTAAAATTTTACTTTCTCCGAATATATGCGTGCGATCACATTTAAAAAAAAAAATAATTTCTACTTCGTTATTAAAAAAAATAATAATTCGAAGAAAGAGAAATTTAATTTCTCTCTCTCTCTCTCTCTCTCCCGAGAGAGAGAGAGAGAGAGAGAGAGAGAGAGAGAGAGAGAGAGATTGATTGAAGAAGGGGGGTCACAATTTAAAGGTCACGCAAATAATTTCCAAAAAGAAAAAAAGTGATTAAACATCGTGCGCGACACTTAAAACGTTACGTTATAAAAAAACGTCAACGATTACATCTCGAACCGGATACCACCTTAATGACGTGGTGGTATCTGATGATAGGATGTCAGGCAGGTAGTCAGTCAGGCAGGTACTGAATATCGGAGAAAAAGTAGTAGAAAGAAAAAAAATATTTCGATTTGAGTGATTTGTCATCGCGGTGAAAGTGTTCTTAGCGAATGAATGATTTATATCCGAAATATTTACTCCTCGTCCCCCCCCCCGCCACATACGACGAATGAATGAATGAATGAATCGCGAGAGATTCTCTATTTATCCCGGATGAAACCTTTTTTGATGTGGTGACGTGAAAATTCTGGACGAAAAGAAAATCGTGTCACGATAAAATTTTTCTTTCGTAAAAAAAAAAAAGTGAAAGTTTGGCAATGAAACCGACTGGAAAGGTTGTCGTCGTTATTTAAATTAAATATTTTCACTTCTTATTATTCTTCTGCCACGACGATGACGACGATTATAATACTCGCTGTTGATTGATTGGTTAACTCGATTTTTTTTTTTGTTACAGATGAATAATCGTCAACTTTTAGCTTGTGCATTCGTGACACTTTTCGCATCGACTTGTCTTTCTCCAGGATTATGTTTACCATCGACTGGACGTCCGGAATTTCGTAAATTTGCGGAAAAACCAAACAATTTAAAAAAAGTTTCAATCGATAATAATGCGTTGGACGATGTTACATCCAATCAAATTCAGGTATTTTTTGTTTTTTAAACTAATGACGTCACGTGCGCGACACCGATTTGATTTTTGTTTCTTTCTTTCGTCGTACAGGATTCTGGATTTTCATGGTCTAACATGTTGGGTATGATAATGCAAATGATATTTAATCCCGCACAAGCAGTGGGACCCAGCAAATCCGATTCTTTGGATGCAGATGGAGGTTCAGGTTCGTCACCCTGGGCAAATATAATATCCGTCGGTCTTAAAATCGTGACGATGCTTTTAGGAGGTGCCGTAATGCCAACAAACGATGGCATCGATAAAGTCGACAACGGATCGTCACCCATGCAGGTAAAAAATTTTTTTAAATGTCCACCCGCGCGGGAAAATGTCTTGTTATCGGTTATGGTAAATCCTTTCGCGTGGTTTTCCAGGGTATCCTTGCTGCAGTCCTTTCGGCTGTCCTCGGTTCAAAGGATCCCGATCAAGTTGCTTCCATGGCCAAACAAGCTGGAGAGGTAGGATTTCTTATTACACGGCTTTTTATCACCGAGCACAGCTTTTTCCTCATCGATGCCATTTTTTCACTCTTAAATAATCTCTTCGTGGTTTCTTATTTTACAGTTCATTAACATCGTCGTGAACCTTTTGGACGCATTGAAAACATCTTTCAGTCACAGATCGATGGAAGCGAGATCACTCGGTAAAAAAGATTCAGTTTCTGAAGCCGCCACTGCGAGTTTAACGATGCTCAAAGCCTACGTGAGATCATTTAAAACGAGCGATGATAAATGTTTGCAAAAATACGTTTGCGAAGCTAACAAAGAATGTTCCTCCGATTTATCCGGGACTAGCACTCTATACTGTCGTCTGGGATCGTAAGTAAACCTTTGTATGACGTAGATTGCGACGTGACGTCACGATTAATATAAATTTTTTTTTTTACCCGTAGGTACGCAACGAGCTTTCTTATGGAAAGAGTATCGACGGGTTCGTTCGATTCGTTTTACACCGCTGGAAGAAGAGGAAGATCTGGAGAAGACTGTCAAGCTGTTTATGTCGAATGTAACGAAATATGATGATGAGGGTTGTAAAAATTCAAAATGGAGGGATGGATGATGCGGTGGGAGGGGGAGGAAAGGGAAAAGAAGGAGGAGAAACTTGGAAACTATTTGTGGGGATTTCGATGGGTGAGTCTTTGAGTGCGTGCGTGCGTGCGTGCGTGCGTGTTCCGATTTTTTTTTTTTCCCTCCATATTATTATCGTTATTATTATCATTATTTATATATAAATATCCACGTGCCACCGACTGATAACATGAAAATATTTATCGATACGAAATTATAAATGAAAAAAGAGAGAGAGAGAGACATAAAAACTAGATTAATATTATTATTATTATTATTTATTTATTTATTTATTTAATTTATTGGTGAGTGTGACAAAATACATAGATTTTTATTTATTGATAAATAATTTATTTGTTTAATAAAAAAAAAAAAAAAACGATTGACTTATATGAGAGTCTCTCCCCCTTTTTTTAATTAATTAATAAATAAATAAATTTTTATTTTTTATTTTTATTTTTTTAATTTGTAGTGCGGTGGTTTTTATTTATTATCATTATTATTAGTGTGCGTAAGTGGGTGCGTGAATGCGCGTGAAAATGTGTGAAAGATCGATTTTACTATATATTTACCGTATGTGTATTAGTCTTCTTATTTTTTTTTTTGTTAATTTTTAAAAAAAAAATATATATGTGTAAATTTTTTTATTTGCATCAAAATGGCGTCGGTTTTTTTTTCTTTTCATAAATTTTTCTTAAATGGCGGCGGGAGTAATGAAAAATAAATAATAAATCGGTATCAATTTAAAATTTGAATCGTGTGAATAAATATGACGTCATCAAAATTTTTCATAAAAAAGTTTATTTAAAAAAATTACACACACCTAAACCTAAACCGAATCGCGTAATAAATTAATGAATTTATTATTATTATTATTAATTGTTTCCCCTCCCCCGTTTTCCCCCTTCTTCCCCCACTCCCAGGTGAATATTTTCACGTTTCAGGTACGATAATTGGAAAATAATTATGAGATTCAAAACCGTTGTGACCGCATTAAAATTTTTTCGCTTGAGGTGTTTTAAATCCTTAATACGGTCCAAATATTAACCGTTGGACGTGATGATGGCGGCGGCGGTCGTGGTGGCGGTGGCGGTGGCAGTGACGGTGTCGGCGGCGGTTGTGTCGATACGTCGAACAGGTTTTTTAATTTCAAATGCTTGAGCAATAACGGTCATTGCAGATTTACCACCGGATCTATCATCGCAATCTTTTATCTGTTGCTGACACGTATTTTCCTTACCGGATTCAATTGCGTCAATTACGAGCTGACGTGTTTCCTCTTCCGTTGCCCAAGTTAACAAAGTTCTAGAACAATTCAAAAAAAAATAAAATTACGTCACACGTACCGGAAATGAAATCACGTTATTAATAAAAACGTACCCGATTGTTGCGGCTAACGTTTCCGCTGTCGGTCCCATCAATTTCGATGCTCTTTGTGCTTCGCAAACCAACAATTCGTAACATTGAGGTTCGTCCGTACCTTCCTTACTCAAATTAGGCATCAACAACTTCGTGAAAGGTTTAGTAAATGACGTAATCAAAGACCAAAAAAATTTTATCAAATCAAATTCCGTTTCCTCTTCCGTCGGATACCTCGCAATGACAACTTCTCGACGATAATAATTACCATTTTGATCATTATTATTATTATTATTATTATTATTGATTCTTCGTATCGGTGGTTGTTGTTGTCGATTGTTGTACCTAACCGGAAATTGTTGTTGTTTGTTTCGATTTCTATACGGTGAATATTTTGTTCTTAATTGACCTTCGCGATAGAATTGTTGATACGAAGGAGGAAATGATGACGTATAATAAAACGGTACTTCCGTTGTTATTTTAATCGAATTGTAATTATCTATTTCCGGTTGTTGTTTCGTCTCGTACGATCCGACATTTTGTATTTGGTTCGATGACGTTACGGAGTTGTTATAATCATCGCTCTCAATTTTCGCATTCATTTCCGTTACGGGATGTAAAGAAGTCGTGAGGAAAATTTCATTCGTGGAATCAGAACGTTTATTAATTCTCGGAGTCGTCGTGTCATTAGACGTTTCTTCAAAAATTTTCGTAACGTTCGGTAAGTTATCATAATATTTCGTAGTCGTGTTTTTATACAACCAATGAAAATTTTTAAAAAAATTTTCCGAATTATTATAATTTTTCATCGTCATTTGTACTTCGTTTAATGAATTTTCATAAGGTTTGAAAAAACCGGAAATCGAATCCGTCGTTTCATTTCCGGTTTTTTTTTCATTTGATAATTCTTCCGATGATTTTTCTCTTTTTTTTAATCTTTTTAAAATTATCACATCGCTACCCAAAGTTTTATTTTTATCGATCGTGACGTCATTTCCGTTATTCGTATAATTTTTATTACGGTAATAATTTAATGTTTTTATTTTTTGATTTTCTAAATCTTTATCAGTCATTTCCGATAATTCTTTCGTCCAGTTTTCACCACCGGCAGCGCCACCAGTCGGAAAATTTCTTATAAATTTTTCCCGCCTTTTTCTTATCATTTTTTCACCTTCGACGTATTGTAAAAGGCTACGCGATTTCCTTCCTTCTCGTTTTTTCAAATCCTTATCATTTCCGTTCGAATTTTCCGAGTGTATGTTTTCATACCATTTTCCATTTTCTTCTTCCCTTTCCCTTTTTTTATAGTCTTCCATTTGTTCAGAATTTTCTTCTTTTTTATTTTGATAATTTAACATAATGACGGGATTCATCGTTTCCGTTTCTTCTCTTATGCAATTTTGTAATATGTTAAGAAAAAATAAAAATGCCAAAAGGCTCAATGCTGACAATATGGCGGATTTTTTATCGGATTTTGATTTTCCCTTCGTTTTATGATGATTGTGATTGTGGTGCCTGGAAAATAATAATAATAATAAAACTATCCCGTTCGTTTGATGATTTTTTCTTGGGGGGGCGGTTTCGTCTTCTTCTCTTTAACGAAAAAAAATCCCTTCGTATTAAATGGACTAACACGATGACCCCGAAACGTGATGATGATAATAATAATAATAATACTCATTAATAATAAATTTAGTCGAAACCGTCGTCGCAATAATAATAATACTAATAATAATAATAATAATAATTTTAAAAAAAACAAATTTAAATTAATCTACAAAAAAAAAAGAACGTTCTAGAAAAAAAAAAAATTGTAATTTGTAATGGCGGCGGCGGTGGCGGTGGCGACGACGACGACGACGTTAAAAATGCTAAAGATGATAATAATAATAATAATAATAATAATAATAATGATAATGATTGAGTTTTAACGACTTCCTTTAACGATCGTACGAACGTATGATTATGTGTATCAGCGTCCTCTTGAACGTAAATTTAATAAGAGAAAAAAAACAACGGTAAATTATTATTATTATCATTATTATTATTATTATTATCATTATTATCATTATCATTATTATCATTATGGGTGAAGTGGCGGAACGTTTAGGGTTATAAAACTGCGCGGGCGGGAAAATTAAATAAATTTAAAACGCGTTCGAACGTTTTTTTTTTTTTTTTTCAATAAATTATTAATCAACCGGAAAAGGGGAAAACGGAAATGAATTAAACTTACCCGTAGTGATGATAATAATAATCATGTCCGTTTCTTTCGTATATGAATTTATTATTATTATTACCGTGGGATTGATGTTCATCGGTAGAGCCCAAAACGGTTTTCAATATCGAACCCAAAGTCATTTTAAGGATTCGAATCGAACGGAAATACCTGGAAAAACAAAACAATTACGTCATCAATTCGGTTTAAACAAAATTTTTTCCAGGTTCGTTTTTATGACCTTCGTAAAACTTATCGAAACAGGTGTTTCATTATTATTATTATTAATATTATTGATAAAATTGATTAGGTTAAAAGTGTTTTGACAAGTGTCAAGACATAAAAATCAGGTGTTTTTCTTTTTTTTTTTTCCTCCTGATAATGATAACAATTATTTAATAATAATAATAATAATAATAATAAAAGAAAAGTTTACTCACCCCAATTGAGTTGAAAAATTTTCCGAAATTTTTTTCTTTTTTCTTGATTCTAATTACACGAAAAAATAGTTGTTACTCGTTTGAAGTACTCGTTGCGAATAACCGTAAAATAAATCTCCAGCGTATTATTATTATTATTTCTTTTTTTTCTCCAGCATCATCACGAAATCCCCACTCGTTCTTCTTTTTTTTTCACGTTCCACATCACGTTGATTATAATTACTGTTCGGTTTTTGTTTTTGAGGGGGGCAATTAGAACGGTTAATAATAAAATGAGAGCAAATAAGAGGTAAAAGGTGAATGAATAACCGGGGAAAAAAATCGGGGATGCGGGGGAGGGAGGCGGAGGGGAGGGGAGAAAGAAGGAGAAGAAAGAGAGAGAGGTATTACAAAAACTGGAATTTTTTTTCACTGGAAAAACTGAAAAAATGGCGGAAAATTTAACGTTCGTTCGTTTGTTTGTGGAGGTCACGATTGACCTAAGAATTCAATTGGTTCGGTGATGATAATGATGACGATGACGATGATGATGATAATGATGATGATGATGATGATGATGATGATGATGATGATGATGATGATGATGGCGGCGGGAATAGAATTAACGAGATCGAAAATTATTTTTACGGTTCCATAACGATGAGTAGAAAAATAAGCATAACTCGTGCGTATTATAATAAAAGACGTGACGTCATAGAGAAAATAAATGATGACGTAAACTAATAAAAACATTTTGGAAATTTTTCATCGCAAACATCACCGTGACGTATGACTTCGTTTAAACTCGGTAAGAAAAAAAATATTCTATCGTTCGATCCTGAATTTTTCCATATTTCCTCGTCGCCATCATCTGGACAAAAATCATTTTTCGTAGTATTACTTCTCCAGCATGTTTTATCATCATTTCCAGCTAATCGTTCACGTTTTAAAAAAAATTTCAATGATTTTTGCATACCACGAACGAAAGGTGACATTTTACATATTAGTAATGGTATACATTCGACATTTTCCCGCTCGTGATCGATTAATTTTCCATTAACTTCTTCCAATAATTTTTCCATTAAATTTGGATCGTTCATTTGACTTAATAAATCCACAACCTGTTTTATTAAAACAAAAATTAAACACCTCACATTTTGTTCTAGAACTTTCTTCTTCTTGTTTTAAACTCACCCTCGGATGTTTTATCAGGTATCGAAAAGGTGAAAATTCATTCGTCGAATGTGATGACCAACTTCTCTGTTGTCTTTCAATAGGATAATTACTGGACAAAGATGAACTTATCTATAAAAAAAACTCCAATTATTATCATTATTATTATTAATCACGTGTCATTTTTTTTTTGGGGGGTACTCACCATTTGTGCTAAAAGTATGACGCCATCAAAAGCATAATCTTCTGCTTTAAAATAATTTAATCCCAATAATTTTAATAATAATTTCATTATGATATTATTATTATTATTATTATTATCCGTTTCGTTATCGACCTGGAATAAAAAAAAAAAATTCACATCCTTTATAAATAATTTTTCTCCAGGATGATAATGATAATAATGTTATACTTACGTATTTGTTATAACGACCTCGATTTAATTTATTTAAAATGGATGAAGTTATGACGTCATTTTTTTCATCAAAATTTATTAATTTCGTTGCCAATTTAACTCCCACGTTTAATGAATTTATTATTTTTGTTAAATAATCATCATTATCATCATTATTATTATTATTGTTGTTGTATCGACAGTTTGTAAGAGTCGTAAAAATGATTAAATACACAAAAACAACCGCAAACATTTTTTAAAAACAAACAAACAAACAAATTTTTTTTATTTATTTAAAAATTTATTTCTCCAGACGATAATACGAAAGAATTATAAAAACTTGTTTAAACCTGGAAAAATTCGAATTAAGGAAACAGAAAAAAAAAATGTCAAGAAGAAAGAAATTAAAAAAATACTTGAAGCGCATAGGCGTTTCGTTATATTTCTCCAGGTGATTTTCTCCAGGTGATTTTCTCCAGGTGATTTTATATAATTACTAAATTGTCATCGTTATCCATAATTCCATGGAACGATTTGGAGAACAATTTGTAGAAAAAAATTTAATATGTTTTACGCGATACTCACGTTAACGTTACGTTTGTGATTCGATGGAAATTTGGAATTTAAATTTAATAATAATAATAATTATTATTATTTCGACGATAAAAAAATCATCGGCTGGAGAAGAAAATGACGAAAGCGTGGAAATATTGGCAGAATTACCATTGGAAGAATTATTGGCACAGAAAAAAAATTTGGAAATTTCAGAAGGTGATGGTGATGATGATACACCGGAAGCACTTCCGTTAAAAATGGACAAATATCCGGGAGGAAATTTAAATTACCCGCCAAAAATTTTTTTGACACCCGCAAGAAAAACGATTTACGGTAAGGATATTAAAAAAATTTTTTTTTTTTTTTTAACGGATTTAAAATTTTTTTTTGTCGTAAAAGCAGAAGATGATGAATCCGACGAGGATAAACACGTACACGAAAAAAAGGATAAAAAAGTACACGATATCCTTAATACGTCACTGACGGCACTTTCCTATTTGGCTTTCGGTGGATATTTGTTAAGCATGATCGTTAATTCTTTAAGAGAAAAAAAAAGAAGGATCATGATGTCGCATTCGGCAGCCATGGGAAACAGTAACGTACAAGTACGTAAAAATTCAATCGATCGATCGATCGATCGATGAATCGATCAATCACGTGACAAAGGTAAATTTTTTTTCCAGACGTTCGTAACGAGAAAACCGATACGAGTAAGATTTCCAATAACTTTTGGACAAGGTAAAAGAAAAAAACGTTCCCGTCCGAATAATTATTATTATTATTACGATTACGATTCGAACGTGGAAGAAGACGATTTTAAAATATTTAATTTAATGGACGAAAATGAAAATTTTTAATTTTTAATCTCTCCTGACACGTTCGTGGTGATGGTGGTAAATGAGAGGAAATTTAAATTTTATCGTAGTGGTTGTCGTCAACAACAACAAACAAAACTCACCGATTTTAATAATAATAATAATAATAAAATAATTTAAAAATTTTTTTTCGATTGTTTTAACAAAAATTTTCCTTCCGGTCAACAATTTCCTATCGCGTAAAAAAAACAGACAGAAAAAGATAAAACGAGGAAAATTTTAACCCAGAAACAAAACGGAAACAACGTAAATGACAGGTAAATTTTTTTTTTTTTCGCGATAAGGTTGTTGTTGTTGTTGTTGTTGTTGTTGTGGTTGTTGTCGTGATTGTTCAACAGCAAACGTCGCCATAATTATAAATTAAACAAAGGTCATCCGATAAATAAATAAAAAAAAAAATATCTGAATAATATCTTGTCTTATCAATTCCTTCAAGATTTTCGTCTGGTATATAAAAGAACGACAAAAAAATTTTTTTTTGTATTTGCGATTCCAATACACGGACATTAAAAAAACGTGTCATTAGAAACCAAAAAAAAATGGCGGATTTTAAAATTTTACTCATTGCCGTATTGGCACTTTTTTCACTTGAGGTAAGTCGTAAATCATCGTATCAGGTGTCGGAAAATTTTTTTTTTTTTTTCTCAATCGCCGACGGAAATTAAATAATAATAATAATAATAATAATAATAATAATAATAATTGTACAGTGTCAAAGTGCTCAAGTTCCAAAATCGGCAACAAATTTGGATTTACGTCTTTTCGTTGAAAACAGCGAAACCGTTGCTAAAACTCTTTTGTCATCATTAAACGATGCTTTGGACAAAGTTAAACCAAATGTTGACGTCATGGTCGAAGAATTGTCACCGGAAGCTAAAACTCTCGTTAAAGAAGCCGTGAAAGAAGGTAGAGAAAAATTAGCAAAAGAACAAGAAAGGTGAGATACCTCCTCCTCCTCCTCCCGCCCCCCGCCCTCCCAGAATTCTACTTTTTAGGATATTTATTTCAAAAAAAATTTTTTTTTTCTTCTTCCCAGAGTCAACGTCGTTTTCGACACATTGAATAAAGCAATGAAAGATTTGGAACCTACAAAATCATGCGCCGATAAATTTTCCGGACCTGGAAAAAAATGGGCACACGAAACGGAAAAAAAATTCGTTGAAGCTTATGAAAAAGTCATGAAAAAACATG
This sequence comes from Pediculus humanus corporis, assembly GCF_000006295.1. Classification (NCBI taxonomy): domain Eukaryota; kingdom Metazoa; phylum Arthropoda; class Insecta; order Psocodea; family Pediculidae; genus Pediculus; species Pediculus humanus. The sequence continues at coordinate 1,451,600 of NW_002987887.1, read as the reverse complement.
GAAAAGTTTTGGAAAATCTTAAAGTCGGCGGTGAAAAAGTATTGAAAAACGCAAGACAACTTTTCGACGAGGTTTTTATTAAATGATTCTTTTACCCCGCCCCCTCAACCCCTTCCCCTCGATCGATATATCGAATTTACGTGGGTGTCATAATCGAATTTACAGAAAGTACCCAAATTCGTTGCTTGCTGGACACCCGGTAAAAAAGATAGCAAAGAATGTGTCAACAAGGAAGTTCAAAGCACACTCCAGGAAGGTCTTAAACTCGTTTCCGATTTGACGACACTCATGCAAACAGCCGATGCCGACCTTCCTCCAGTCATGGAAGACGTGAGATGACATTATTATTATTATTATTATCAATTATGGTATTAACCTTTTTAATAATCCCTAATCGTTTTATTTTTCAGATGCTTGGAAAATTAGCACCGGTTGCTTTGGGAGCCATGACCGGTATGACTGATCTTATGAACAAATTCAGCGACTGCGTTGCCAACCTAAAATAAAAAAAAAAAAAAAAAATGAAATTTTAAAAAACCCCCGATTAAATAATTTTCTTTAATATAATAATCCATTTTTTTTTTTTTATTATTATTATTTTAACAATAATTTACATATTTTTCTTTCTTCCATTTTCTTTTACAAAAAAAAAAACTTCAATTTCAAAACCGTGAAAATTATAGATGATGATGATAATAATGATGATGAAAAAAAAGGCGGTCCGTGTTTCGAAAAAAAAAAAAAAAAATGATGGGAGGTCCCACATCGTATTGGATTCCATCAGTTTTTTTTCTTTTTTTTTTTAATTTTGGAGAGTTTTGTGTGTTTCTTAAAAAAAAAAAAATTTTTTAAGATTTAAATTATCATCATTCGAAATGAATTATAATAAAAATTAATAATGGCGGTCGTTTTAATAAATAATAATAATAATTATTAAATTTTTAAAAATCGTTTTGTATTGACAATAATAAATTGAATTTTGTTTTCGTTTTTGTTTTTTTTTTTTTTTTGCGAAGTGAAAAGTTACGAAATAATAATAATAATAAAAAGGTACGTTTATTAATTAATTAAAAATTAATAAATTTATTTATTAACATAAAATTTTATTTGAGTTACAAATGATGATGACAAAGTTTTTTCAATTTTTTTTTTTTTACTTTAAAATAATTTTCTTTGAGATCTTTTGATTTATTTCGCGATAGAAATCATTCATTTCCGTTTTAATCCATTTCTATTTCCGTTATTTATATTTTAATAGTTCATTGAACTTCCTGTCGTAACAATACACTATTACGTCACGTAGAAAATTTTTTTTCCTCCTTCAACCGTTTGTTTTTCATTATTCGGAAAACAAACAAGCCACCATCACTCGACCTATTCCGTGATAAACCTTCGTTATCATCATTATCATCATCATCATTATTATCATTATTAATAGCGTAAAGATAATAAATCGAAACGGTAACGAATTTTTTTTTTTATTAAAATCCTCATAAATATTATTTAAACGATATGAATAATTTTTTTTTTTTTTTTTTTATTTTGGATTCAAAAAAAAAATTTTTTTTGTGATAAAAACCACGTGTCACGTGACGACGTGACGCCAGTAAAAAAATTTCAATCATCGAATAGAGTAAATAAACGAAAAATTAAGGAAAAAAAAAGGGGAGGGGGAATACAGGGGCGTGAAGAAGGGAAAATGTGTGAAGGGTCCTGATGCTGTCGTCATTAATTTCACTTCTCTAAAAAAAAAAAAAATCCCATCTCGAATATCATTCACGGATAATAAAAAAGAATATTTAACGTTCGAGTTAATAATAATAATAATAATAATAATGATGATGATAATGATGATAATAATAATGATGATGTTAATAAAAAAAAAAAAAAAAAAATTTTTTTCCCCCTTGCCACATGATTCTCTTTTCTTTCTAGTATTATTTTCATTTTATTGGTTTTTTTAAAAAAGAATTCATCTCGGATTTGAAATGTTTGTTTGTTTGTTTGTTTGTTTGTTTCCGCAACATTAAATTTTTAGGGTTCTTTTTAACATAAACAAATTAAAGAAAATTACATGTTAATAACACGCCACATGGTTTTCATCAACGATATAAACAATAATAAAGTTTTAACAAATTAAACAACAACAACAACCAAATTTTTTTTTTTGTGTATCGATCGATCGATGTATCGATGTATCGATCGTGCCACGATGTTGTAATGATGATGATGATGATGATAATATATAAAAATATTTTTTTCCTCGTTCGATTCTTTTTTTTTTTTTACCTCAAGTGAACGTTATTATAATCGCCGCCATTTTTTTTTCTTTCTTTGAAGAAAAGAGTTGCTGGAAGGAAGAAAAGTTTTATACATGATATGATGGTTGTAAAAGATGATAAAATGACACATTCACAAAGTCTTAAATTTGGAATGGATAGAATATTATCAGATGAAAATGGCGTCGAAAAAACAGCAAGAGTTATAACGACAGCGAATAAAAATGGTAATAAAAAAAAAAAAAAATGTTTATGAAACATTTAATTAATTTTTTTTGTTTATTAATGATGGGAATAATTTGAAAATCGTAATAAATAATTTAAATTGATTTTTAACAGGTTTTTGTGGGTCTGCTCCCCCTTGCGTGAGTTGCCTTTCATCACTATTTAGATGCTGCCGTACATCAAATTCAATGGATTCATCTTATTTATATAAAAATGATATTTACACTCCACACCCAATAAGATCTTCTTATACAAACTGTGAGATTATTTGAAATTTTCTTTTTTTTTTCTTCTTCTTCTTGTTTTTTATCAAAAAAAAAACCAACAGAATTTTTTTCTTGTTTTGTGTTGCAAGTTTTGCTCAATCCTCCTGATGCGAAATTAAATTTAAATTTACAAAAAAATAATTTAACTGAAACGTCAACATCAACATCAACATCAACATCAAAACGTAAAAGATCATGGTCAAGAGCTGTTTTTTCTAATTTACAAAGAAAAGGTTTGGAAAAAAGATTTCAATTGCAAAAATACATAACCAAACCTGATAGGAGACAATTAGCAGCAACACTTGGATTGACTGATGCTCAGGTTATTGTATACTTATTAATATTCATACATTTGATCTTTCCTTATTAAAATTTATTTCTTTTTATCATATGCAGGTAAAAGTATGGTTTCAAAATCGTCGAATGAAATGGAGGCATAAAAAGGAATCATCTTCTAATAGCAAGCAAAATAACGTTGCAAAAAATGACTCAGGTAAAACTATGATGAAAAATGAATCTGGAGATAATCAAAATACTGATTCTGATTGTAGTAGTGATATTGATGTACAAACGATTGAAAGTTAACTTTTTAATGTCCTAAAAAAACATTGTTGTTAATTAAATGTGTTAAAATAACTTTTTCCCAGATTCTTTTTCTAAATGTTCTTTAATGTCACATTACAATAATCAAATGTGAATTTTAAATATATATACATAAAATTTATGTAAAACCATAAGTTAAATAAAATATTTAAGCCGTAAACCTTATTAATTTTATCAATTCGATTTGAGTATTTGAAATAATTATAAATATTTAATGTGAAATTTGTTTTTTTTTAATAAAAATCTTACAACAAAACTTTTAAGAGCGCCAAAAAGTTTCGACAAACAAAACTGCCAACTTAATTTTAAATTTGTTATTAAAATTTGTATTATTTACTCTATGACCTGTCATTCTCCATTTTAATTTTGATTATTGTATTTATAATTATCTATATATAATTTTTTTTTGATCAAATAAATAAATTAAAATGGGTTGGGGTTTTGAAAATTTAAATTTACGTTCTTGTTTGTGGTTTCAAGAGGGAGAATTTCGAAATTCATTAGCATCAATGATCTCAGGTGTTTTGGTAAGTTTTTTTTTTTTATTTTTTTTATTTTAAATTAATAACAACTTGTTTGTTAAAATATGAACAAACAACAATAAAATAAAATCTTTTATTATTTAATATCGTTTGCATAATTAAGTAGTTTTTATACTGATAAATGTAGTCAAAATGCTTAGACTAATTTTATTTTAATAGTTTTTTATAGGATGGTGGTTAATCATAGATGTGCAAGTAACTTGCTCTGAAAGTTTTAAAGGAGCTTACCACGTATGTGGCGTACTTGGAACTATTTCATTACTCATGTAAATATTATTTTTAAATCTTGTTCATTTTAAAATATCAACACACTCGATTACATTTTAAATTTTTACCATCAGGGTAAACTCTGTGTCCAATGCAGTGCTTAGAGGTGACACAATGGGACGATTGGGACCTGGAGGAGCCAGAGTTTGGTTGTTTTTCGGTTTTGTATTAGGTTTTGTCGCAATAATTGCTGCTTGTTGGATACTTTTCGCTGATTTCGTTACCAAAACTTCATGTAAGTCACCAATTACATTATTGGATATTTAAACAAATGTTTATTTAATTTTTTTTACTGAAAACCAAATAAAAAAAATTACAGCTAAGGAACCAGTGTCTCAATGGGCTGGAAGTGGACTTTTCCTTCAAAACTGTTTTATTTTTATCGCTTCATTAATATATAAATTTGGAAGAACAGAAGATTACATATAAACATTTCAATTCTTTACAAATAAATATGTTTCTGTATTTTCTTAAAGACTGCTGTGCTCAGTTTTAAACCATAGGAAAAGTGAATGAAATTAGTCTTAATTATTCGATAAGTAATCGATAATTAATTAATTAATTAGCTTTTGCAATGTGCATATAAAATTGTTTTTTTTTTCCCTCCCCTCGAAGGAAAAATTAATTTTTTTATTTAATAAGCTTTTGAGTTTATTTTAAAAAGAACAGCTTAAACTTTGTAACAGTAAAACCGAAAAACTATTACTCGAATTAATTAATAAATAGTGCTTCTATAAAATTGGACCATTCGAAAAAAAAAAAAAAAAAATGTCTGTTTTAATAATTGTAATTAATGTACTGCTGCAAAAGATAACAAAGCTTGACTAATTAATAGAATAAGCAAATACTTATTTAACTTTTAATTATTTATTATTATAATACAGTATGTTCTTTTTATATAATTATTTTACATGTCGAAAAACAAAGAAATAATATAATGATAAATCCATATTTATATTAGTAATGTTATAATAATTTATGTAACAATTTATCGTAGAAAGAAGTTGAATTATTCTCATCGATAAGAAACCTTAATTTTTTATGTAAATTTTTATTTTTGCTTTAATCGATAATTTTATTTGTTTAAAATAAAATCTTGAGATTTTTTATTTTAAAATTTTGTTATTATAATCATTATTTAAGTTTTCAATAGTTTCCTGTTTAGAAACAAAAAAAAAAAAAGGATAAAATGAATTCAAAACTTGAAAATTATTTAAATATATATTTATTGAGAATTGAATTCATTTAAAACAAAAAAAAAAAAAAAGATTTTTTTCCCGGTTTTTATTTCAATGTTTACATGATGTTATGAATTTTGTAAAAGTGTTTTTTTACTCTATGATATCGTCATCATTTAAAATGGAAGCTATCGCGGTAAACGTTTTCATTGTGATTTCAAACGCAAAGTGATACAGTCATGTTTTTATTTAAAATTCTTTTTAAATAAAATCAGTAAATTTGAAAGAAAAAATATAAGTGAAAATTGTAAAATAAAATGTATTTTAAATATAAAATTTATTTTAATAAAATAATATCTCGGGTAATTTTTCAATACTCGGATTGTGTGAATTGTATTATTTAAAAAAAATCAACGTTCGAAAAACCGTTATTTTGAAATGTTTTTGTTTTTCAATTTTCAATTTTCAATTTAAACGTAATTTTGTTTTTCGTTATTTATTATTTATACGATATATTTTCCTATTTTGTTTTATCTCGTTCGGATGATGCATTTCAGCATCATTTACACAATTTTTAGGATCTCTTAACGCGGTTCGGAAACATTTTATTGTGACGTCACGCGTCACGTGTACATTTGACTGAGGAATATTTTCAAAATGGCGGTAAGGTAAGGAACGTTACTTTAATTAATAACACTAACAATTTTTTTAAATATTTTTTTTATAATTATATATATCAATACAGTACAAAATGTTTATTTAATATAAAAAAAGCTTTTTTTTTTCGTTTTTTTTTTTTCTCGTAAAATATTAGGTGGGTACAAAAACTTTTTAAATTTTTTTAAAAATTACAGTCATAAAATCCCCTTAAAATTTCATTTTTAAGTTTTTTTTTAATTATTCCAAAAAAAATTTTTTTTTTTTAATAAAAAAACAAATAAATGCATTCACTATATATATATATATATGCCTGAGATCAATCGAACAATTTAAAAAAAAAAAAAATTATCAATCGTAATTTATTAATTATTATTATTATTATTTATTATTACTATCATAATAATAATCATTATTATTATAATCGTAAAAACAAAATGTCCGCTTTGTATATTTATATGCAAACAACACGACGGTTTAAAATTTTAATTAAAAAAAAAAAAAAAACACATTTTACCCCGTTCGGAATGATAATGATAATAATAATGTTTTCGAAAAGAAAAATGAAAACTCGCGACGCGTTTTTAACGCAGCAACAACAACAACAACAACAAACAAACAAACAACAAACGACGGCAAAAAAAAAAATCATAAAACGAATCAAATCGTTTACGTTGATAAAATAATAATAATATATGTTGTTATTCGTACCTGACGCGTCGCGAGATGACCGTTATTTTTTTTTCAAATTTTCACCGCCTTCCCCGATTGGAGGATTCGCGGTGCAAAAACAAACAAACGATTAAAGTGCATGAAAAAAACAATTGTTAATTAATTTTTGATTAATTTTGCTGTTGTTGTTGCTGTCGTTTAAATATATATTATTATCATTATCATTATTTTGTACTGTACCCAACCCTGTTTTCCCTACGAATTTTCAATAATAATAATATTTTTACGTATTTTTTTATTTTTAATCGTTCGATTTCATTATTATTATTATTATTACTATTTGTTTTGATAAAAAATTTACGTTCGTTTTTTTTTTGTTTAACTTTAAATTTAAATTTTAAAAAATGTGATCGTGCGTTTTGCGAACGTACGCGTGCGTGCGTATGCGTAAAAAATTGAAAATTAACAAACGAGAGATAAACGATTCGCAAAACAATCGATCGATCGATCGATCAATCGTTTCCTTTTCAGTCTTTCAAAAAAAAACCATCATTATCATCATCATCATCATCATTATCATTTCGTAAACGCCGGAAATGGTTAGTTGTCATCTTTCGTAAATTTTTTATTTTTTTTTTGAACGCGTCACCGCGATTACGTCATCAGTCTCCTTCATATCGTGAATTTATATATCGACGACTATTCGAATCGTTACCGTCGTCACACATCGACGTCACCGATGACGTCATCGTCATCTCGTTTGTTTATATTTTAAATCGTCATCAGTCTGCTGCAAATAATAAATAATGAGCAAAAAAAAAAAAAAAAATTAATTTTTTCTTTTTTTGATTGTCGTTTTCCCGACACGCGCACGTCACATATACAAAACTTTCACATTTTTTATTCCGAACCCACGATACCTTAATTTTTCCAACAATGACGTAATACAAATGACCTCATGACCCGCGTTTGTTTTTTTTTTTTTATTAAAATCATATCGTTTGTTATTATTATCGTTACTTAAAAAAAAAAAAAAAAAAAAATTTTTTTAAATATATATATATATATATATAATTACACATCCCAGGCTTTTCCGAGACCGTTTCAAACATTTAAATCATTTATATAATAATCATCTTAACATAATTAAAATAAAATAAAAAGAAAAATCTGGAAAAAAAAATAATCAACAGTTGAATAATAATGATAATTATATAAGAAATAATAATGATAATAATAATAATAATATTAAATAATTCTCTATCAATAATAATTAAAAAAATATTAAATTTTTTTTTGTTTTTTTCGTTTTCGTTTTCTTTTCAACACACGTCTGCATAATAATATTAATAATAATAATAATAATAAAAGACATAAAATTATAACGACGACAGGTCCCAGCCCGTGCAAAAAAAAAAAAAAAAAAAAAAAAAAACACGACGACGACGACGACAATTTAAAGACAATTCACCAGGTGAAAAAACATCTCATTAATAATAATAATAATATTAATAACGAACGAACCACACACGATACGTAAAAATATTGTAATAATAATAATAATAATAATAATAGACGATGGCAATCAATAACCGTTAATATTATTATTATTATTATTATTATTTTAATTTTTTTGCGTTTAAAAAAAGAGAACAAATACGTAAGAAATTACACGTTAAACACGTTAAATATAATAAAAGAGAGAGAGAGAGAGAGAAAATACAAAAAAAAATTTCTCTTCTTTTTCCCTCCTCCTACTCCCCCTCCTTCCCTTCCTCCTCCTCCCCCTCCTTCCCTTCCTCCTCCTCCCCCTATGGGGGGGAGGTAAGCTTTTTAACCCATTTTTTAAATGGCGTCGCAGACGACGACGACGTTACATTAAATTTTAAACAAAACAAAACAAAAAAAAAAAAAAACTTAAAATAATTTTTATCCACGCTCCTCCTCCTCCTCCATTTTTTTTTTCTTTTCCAGACATTAATAATAATGATAATCACTTACGTATATATATATATAAAAATCTATACGTCTATATTTATATATATATTTTTTAATATATTAATAAAAAGAATAAAAAGCTACTCGTTTAGCAGACGTTTTTTTTTTTTTTTTTTTTTTTTTTTTGTTGTTTAAATTATAAAAAAAAAATTCGCGCTGAAAAATTTTCAGTCTTTAAACGGTGTATTCAAAACGAAAAAAAAAAAAAAAAAACGAAAAAAAGTCTCATTCTTTAAGTCTTCTCGTTTAACATGCCGATTTCAATCAATCAATCAATCAATCAATCATCATCAATTTTTCATTCTACCTTTTCTTTCTTTTCCCCCATAATCAATCACAATAATAAAAATAACGGAAACAATCAGCGATCCCTATCGTTCAAATTTTGAATTATTTAAGTAAATAAAAAAAAAAAAATTTTTAATAATAAGTCTTCGCGTTCGTTGCTGGAAAACTAGAAAATTGTTAATTGATCTATTTTTCGTATTGTTAACTTAGCGTACGATCCGGTCATTTTACATTACGTCTCTTCCTTTCCTTTCCTTTTCTCTTACGAACGTTGTTGACCGCCATTTTGTTTTATCATTATTTCGTTCGACGCGAAAAAAAAATTTATTTTCCAAACATTTTTCACCGCGTTTCCTATTAAAAAGCAGACGAAAAATGAACGTGTCGCGTTCGCGTGTTTTGCAATTTAAAAAAAAAAAAAAATTCAATTCGATAATTGTTTAATTCTCGAAAAAAATAACCGATTGATGATCAACCGATCCGGCATTCTTGTCCAAAATACAAAATACATTTATATATATATATATATCTATCTATCTATCTATCTATCTTTTTTTTTCTTCTTCTTCTTCTTCTTTCTCATTCGCGTACAAATTCCTATTCAAGACATATTATATATATATATGCCTCATCGTTCAGCATGCCAAAAAATAATGAAATAAAACTTTTATACGTTTACATACAAAAAGAAAGAGAGAGAGAGAAAGAGAGTGAGAATAATAGTAAGAAAGAAAGAAAGAAAATTAAAAATAAAATAATAATAAGAACTGCATGTAAAAAAAAAAAAAAAACATGAATGAATGAATGAATGAATGAAGCATGATGTGTTGTTGAATGTAGAAATTAAGAAACTCCTTCGAGAAAATGTTCAGCCATGCTCAAGCAGAGATCTTCGAGTTTTGAATTTATATCCGAATCACTTTGCTTGTCGCTTATCGTCGTTTGCCTACATCTTTCCACTCCTATGGTGGCGGACTGACTCTAAAAAAAAAAAATCAAATGTTAATAATACATCAAACATTATCATTATCATTATCATTATCATTATCATTATCATTGTTATTACCTCGTTTTGATGAGCTGTTGATGTTTGCGACGGAGATGATAGTGACGCCATGTTGTTGTGACTCATTATGTTTGTCGGACTCGCGAGATGAGAAAGACCGAATTGATTCAATGTTGTTGAAGGAAGTTGAGGATTGTTAAAACTTGGCTGATAAGGTGTAGGCGGCAAAAGATACAGGCCTCTATTTTGATAAGATGTGGAAGAACGACGTAACGATCTGGAATCCGTTAAAGTTGATGAATTCGAATTCGAAAAATGAGCTTGACCGTGATGCCACCTGGTGACGAAAATAATAATAATTTTTTTTTTAATATCATTATGAGTGATGTGAATTTTTTTTTGTTTGTTTGTATTCCTACTCACTTTTGCCTGTGATGTGTGTGCTGCCAAAGTGCGTGAACTTGGAGCCTCCATGTTTCTAATCTTCGTCGAAAGGGTACAAACGATTCGTGAGCTAAACATCTTTCCAAAAGCCATGTTGCCAAACGAACAGCATCTTCTTCGCGTCCCCCGTTAATTATCAAATACGTACAAACTGTTCCAGGGGGGAAAAAAAAAGGGGGAATTATTAATAATAATAATAATAATAATAATTGTTAAATTTGACAACAAATCCAGTGACGTACGTACCCTTCCCTAAAACTTTGGTGAATTGACTGGGTATATCATCGATTTCAGTCTTGTTTTGATCAGTCTCATTGATGTCGGTGGTAACTGGTGTTGGTTTTATCGGGGAGCCTAACATCGTTTTTAATTCTTCCAGAACGTTCATTAAATTTGTACCATGAATAACTTCCTTTAACGACAAAAAATCAAAATCAATTACATTGTTTTAACCACACACACCCCCCCTTCATCCCTCCCTCCCTCCCCTTAAAGGTGTAACACCTACTTCTTCCATTTGACACAATGTGTTGTATCTGTCTTTAAGTTTTCTTATGCTCAATATAATTTTATGGCGGGCTCCTTTAGTGACTCCAGCAGCTTCCAATTTTTCTTCCGTTAAGGCTAACATTTCGTCGTAGCTCAATTGAGCAAAAAGCCAAATGTATTTATGCAGTCTTAAAGCTTTCAACCACGTACCAACATCTGCATTAACAATGAAAACACATTTTGTTGTTAGGGGATAATCAATTTAAGGAGAAAATTAATAATAATAATAATAATAATAGTAACCTCTCATTCCAGGAATATCAGAGGTAAATGATTTTGTTTCGTCTAATTGAGTTTCGGATCCGCTTCCACTGGATGCTTGACTTGATTGCGGGGATAGAGGAGGACCGTGTTCCGATGACAGGGAAAAACTTCGTGGCTTTTGCTTAGCACACAAATCATCCTATCATAAATTATTAGGATTAAATTCTTATCAAGGGGTGGGGGGGGCGTTATCACCGTAATGAAGGGATGAAAAATTCTCACTCACCTGAGAAGTCCAGAGTTCGGTACTTTGACACAAGCTAACGGGTGGTGTTAAACTGTTGCTACGTCTAACCCTAACTTGTTGCTGTGGTGGTGGTGGTGGATTGCAATGTGTTGCATTTGCAGCAGGCTCTTTAGAGAGTCTTTGTTGTTGATTACCCCAACTGTTTGGGGATTCAGATAAGGGTAAAATCGAACTACTTGATAATAAATTGAATCGAGCTTTGAGAATTTGTACCCAAGGCGTTAATTGTCTGTTGAAAAAAAAAAATTCATGTCAAGTTAACACATCAAAGCCAAATTCAAACTTTGACATAGATTGATGATTTAAAACAATCCAAATCCTTACTTTCTATCTTCGTTGAGTATGGCTGGATGTATTAAACTGTATGATATCAATTGTTTTGCTTCCGGTAAATGATCTCCTGTTTCGACAGAATGACTCAAAACCGATGGAATTATGGCCAAATATCGAGATTTAGCTTCAATATTATCAGGTCTCAATAAGGGAAGATAAATTAGTAGTTGATTAATTGTCATATCTTTACCCTTGGACAATAAATTAGTGATAAAAGCTATAAAAAAAAAAATTTCATTTCAACAAGTTTAAGGTTTTTGTCTTATTCAAATAATAATAATAATAATAATAATAAATAAAAGGGAGGAAAATTTACCTGGATTGTTAGCTTGTTGTTCTAGCATTTGTAACTCTGCGCAATCAGTCAAATGTTGATCTACAACACGGGACAGGAACTTGATTTGTAATGTAGACAGTCTCTTAAGTAGCGAATAGAGTAGCACCATTTGTTCAGCTTCGGTCCATTCAGTGAACCATTGACTAATGGCACTAACTTGTTCATGGAACATTTTTCCTATTTCTATAATAAATAATTAATAATTAACAATCAGGGGAAGGGGGGGGGAGGGCTGACATTTCTCATTAATTACTATCACAATGTGAATGCATTTATAAAGTAAACTCGAATTTAATGACTCGATATAAATGTTACTTCATAATTATTTACAAGGAAGTATGTGCTTAAAAAAAACTCCATTTTACAAATAAAATTATGAAGTAACATAATAATATCATTATTATTAATAAACAAACTATTAAAATATTTTAATATAATTAATATCGAAACAGTGATTGATCGATAAAACCCCAAAACTAAAAATTTAACTCGAGTGTAACAAACAAATCGAAACAATAATTAATTAATTAATTAATATTTATGTATGTGATGGGTACTTTATTTTAATGTACATAAGTTAAATCAAAAAAAAAAAAAAAAGAAGAAAAATTCACTTTTCAAGTTACAAAATGAGTAGAATTACAAAATGGCTATACTAAATCAAGTTTTTACTTGTTTCATTAATTTTTTAAATTATGAATAAATTTTAAATAATTAAAATTATTAATTAATAATAATAATAATAATAAAACAAACTAAATAATAATTTTTAAATTAGAATTTAAAAAATTACAAAATTTTTGTGATAATTACATAAGTTTATGATTAAATAAAAATTTTTTATGATAATATAGAATTTATAATTCGAGAATTAATGGAATTTACATTTTTAAAAAAAAAAAAACGACGTTAACGAACCTAAATAATAATAATAATAATAATTTGGAAAGTTTAATTAGAAAATATTAATTATTAAAACATTTTATACTTAAAACACGAAATAATAATTAAATAAAATTTTTTTTTTGTATGCGAACGCACAATTCGATAACTCGGTAATGGACCCCGTCGTCGGTTTATTAATACACAGCAGCCTCACACACACACACACACACTTAATAAAAACAAATTTTTTTTTTTTTTAACTTTAATTGTTATTTAAAAAAAAAAAAAAAAAAAAAAAAACACGTCAAATTATTATTAATAAATAAATAAATCACATCGATATTTTATTTATAAATACCCGATCGTAATAACCCGGTTTAAAAAAAAAAAAATTATTATTATTATTATGTAAAAAATTAAATCCATCCATATTATCACTATTTAATATGAAAGTTTTTTTTTTTTTTTTTTTTTGTTCCGTTCCTTCCCCCGTTTTTTTTTTTTTTTTTAAATAAAAATATTATTATGATATATATAATTATACTCACGGGTAATTATTATTTTATATAAATAATAATAATAATTTCATTAATACAATTTGTTAGTTTAATGATTACATATTTTTGCAATTATTCAATACGTTAGGATTGTGTATTGTTTTGTCCACAACAAAGCGATAATGAAATATTTTAATGGCTTCTCCAAAAGCAGAAAATCATTTGAAAGGAAGAACCGGAAATGAAATTATTTTACCAATCGGAAAAAATTATTCCATAGAAACAAAATGTCTACTATTCACGTACATATATAATTTTTTTTTAATTTTATTTCGTTGTTATTAATGTTTTTTTTTTTTAAAGAAATTTATTTTTAAATGAAAATAAAATTCTTTTTTTAAATATTTATTTATTTTTTTTTTTATTTTGTTTAAATAATTAAAATGAATTATAAAAATTTTCCGTTCAAGCCTAAACGATAACGGAAATTTATCATATATAGTCTTTGGTAAAACTTTGATGTTTTTTTTTTTTTTTTTATAATAATAAATGGTGAATTATTATTATTTCAGTATTTCGAACGATTTTTAAAATGGTTTTTTTAAAAAAAAAAAGACATGTATATGACGTTTTAATGAGTTTTTTTTTTTTTTTTTTTACATGAGTGATTAATGTCTTTTTCATCCTTGAAATATTGCAACAAATTAAAAATGGAATCGAAAAACGATGAAGTTATTAGATTATTGTGTAGTCATATGAAATTAGAAAGAGATAAGGGTGTGATTGAATTAGAAAAAACACTTCCGAATCAAAATATTATAGACAGACGTGAATTTCAAAAAATAATAATAAAATTATTAACGGATACGGAAAATTCGTGGGAAAACAAACATGGCTCACTTTTGGGTGCAAAATCATTAATACCTTATTTAAATATTGACGATGATATTGATTGTAATTTTATTTTTGCCATTAAACAAATAACACAAAAACTTTTGACGCATGTTGAAATTAGAGTTAGATTAGCCGCCGGTGAAGTTTTAGGTTGTTTATGTAAAAAAGTTGGAGTAGAAATTTATCAAGAGACTAAAGATACAATATTAAGGTTGATACAAAGTAATTTGGAAAGAACCATACCTGAAGATGATTCGTCTAAATTGGAACAATTCGAAACTGGTAAATTGATTGAGAAATTAGTCGGAGGTTCCGGGCCTGAAAGGGTTTGTATTCGTTAAATCATTTAATTATGGTTTTTTCTGTTGTTCGAATAAAAAAAAAAAAAAAAATGTCTTTTTCAGAGAGGTACAGATGTTGCTCAAATATTTCAAGATTCTACTGGATGGCAAAATTTAGAAACTAGTCTCAAAGCATTTCAATTCATGGTCGAGGGTTGCGGTGCTCATTTTCAACCGTTTATGGATGAGGAATTGTTTTTGTTGATTTTCAAAACATTGTGCCATACAAATCGATTTGTTAGAGAAACTGGTTATTATGTTTGTTCTAGTCTTGTCAGTTGTGGAGTTGCAAATGAAGGTATATTCACATTTAATAAATTTATTTATAAGATGATGCATATAATATTTGTATAGTAATAATCATGGGACGATGAAATTTTTTAGATTCGGAAATGATTGAAAATTTGTCTTCGTTAGATGCATTCGGAAGTGAATTTTATTATGCTACCGATGAATTGTGTAAATATTTGGGAAAAGGTTTAGCAGACAATTGGTCTCAAGTAAGACTATCTGCTTCTGTAGCTACTAGAAATTTTTTATTACCACTACCCAATAATGAATCAAGGCAATTATTTTATCCCATACTATTACCTAGAATGTGTTTAAATCGATATTATGCCGCTGATGGTGTGAGAAATTATAGTCAGGAAACATGGAGGAGAGTTACGGGGACTGCTGGTAAAGAACTAGTCGAACAATATATAGGTGAGTAAAAATAAACTCCATGTTAAATTTTTTGATTTGTTTAAATAAAATTTTAATTTTTTGTTTTTAAGAATCCTTTGTGGAATATTACAAAGAAGCAACTCTCTCCGATAATCATGCAGTTAGGGAGGCAGCCTGTGCTTGCATAGCCGAATTGGCTTCGAAGATATCCAAAGAACATGTCAGGCCATATGTTAATGAATTGCTCAACACTTTAGTTATTTGCTTTCAGGATAATAGTTGGCCTGTGCGAGATGGTTTGTATATTTTTTTATGCTCTTACATGAGAGGTGCCTTTCTTTTTGGGGTTGTTAAATAAATGATGTCTCATATTTTCAGCTGCTTGTTTAGCTTGTGGAAATTTTATATTATGTTTTCCAAATGAGTCGAAGCCAATCATGAAATCATTATATCCGTTATTTTATAGAAATTTATCTGATTCGATTCCTTCTGTGAGACAAGGTGCTGCTTCTTCATTAGCAAGTGTTGTTCGTGCTTTCGGATCTACATCATTGGAAAATATTTTGTCGCACATACGACAAAGTTTAGAGGTTTGTTGTTGGAGACTGAGTCAAGTGTCGACAAAATGAATTTATAAATATTATTTTTATGTTTAAATTTGTTTTGCCATTTTTCATCGAATAATTTTATTAGTGGAAAAATAATTTTGATTTTACAGAATGTAAAAAAACAAGAAACAGAATGTGAAAATTATTTAGATGGTGAAAAAGAAAGTGGAAAATTAGATTTGGTTAAAAAATTAAGGAAAAGTGAAACGACTTTGTATTCGAACAAATCGGTTTATGGATCTAAATTGGGAAGAGGTATTTGGTGTGAGAGTACTTACAATAGAGAAACTCAACCTTGGGAAGCTGCTGACGGGTAATGAAATAATAATAATAATAATAATTGTTATATTATCATTATTTTAGCATGCAAAAGATATTTTTTTTTTGTTTTCAGTTGCGTTTATTTAATCGGTGAGTTAACGCACATAAAAGAAATACAAAACGATGTGATAACAGTTATGGCATTGCTCAAAGAAGCTGGCAGATACCGCCATTACACTCATCACGTCGTTTTCTTAGAGACAATCTGTAAACAAATACCAATATTTGCTAAAAATCTTGGGAAAAAAATTTTTAAAAATATAGCAGAAGATTTTTTCGATATAATTTTTTACTCATTGGTAATAATTGTATTTATGGAAAAATTCTGGATTTAAAACAAATAATAATAATTTGTGGTTGACAAAATTCTTTTTTATTTTCAGGGCTGTGAAAATGCTCTTACTTCCAGTGCTGCGAGTCAGTGTCTCAGTTACATGGCAACATTTTTAGGACCGAACATTCTACGTGGAAAAGTTCAAAATTTCAATCCGAATTTAATAAAATATTTAGAATCTGTCATACATTTAGCACCGTATTAAAATGGAAACGCGAAAATAATAATAATAATAATAATAATATACGTAGCCATTAACGGAATCAATGGCTACGCTCGGAAATCTTTTAAATAATTTTATCCGGTTATTTATCAATTGTTTTGCACGTGTACGTAAACGTGGTACAAAACAAACAAGTTCACGTTAACAATTTTTTTTTTTTTATTTATAATGTGTGAAAAAAAATCAAATATTTATTTTAAATAATTTTTTATGTGAATTTATCGAACGAGAACGAGTCGTCTCTTACTTAATTTAAAAAAAAAATTATTATTATTATTATTAATGTACATAATAATAATTTTATCGATCGCTTTAATAAATTATTAAATATTCTTTTAAGGATATCGAGTGATTACTGTATATAAAAATGAATAAAATGTCTTTCATGGCTACGTGCGGTGGCTCTACATCGCTTTTACACGCACGCACCTACAATTTAAAGGTTGGACAACAAACAAAATGGACGCATCATATTGTGAGAGCGGGAAAATAAGAAATGGCCAGTCGGCGACAATCAAAGTAAATAAGGATAATAATATTAATTTAATATTAAATTCGAGGGGGGGAGAAAGGGGAAGAGGGGGGGAGAGGAGGGAAAAAATGAATGCAATCACATTTTTAATTATTTATAATAAATTATTATTATTATTAATATTTTTTTTACGGTTTTCAGGTCATTAAAAATTATTTTATTATTAATTATTATTATTATTATTATTATTTTAAGGTTAAATGAAAAATTTTTAATAAATATCTTTAATAATGAAAAAAAGAAAAAGGAAAAGAAAATTCAAAAGGAATTTTAAGAAAACTGGGATAGGGAATGACATTTTCAAAGTAGTAAGTTTCAATTTAAAATAAATTTAAATTTTTTTTTTTCTATTATTAGAGTTTTTAAATTAATTAATGTAAGATTATCGGTGGGTGGGGGGCAGAAGGGGGGGGGGGTTGGTGGAAAAACAAACTTTAAACCATTCGTAATCGTTTCGGTAGTATATCTCATTAATTAATTAATAATAATAATAATAATAATAATAATAATAATAATAATAATAATAAATTTTCTTTCTTCTTTAACTTTTCATTAAAATTCACATCATCATCATCATCATCATCATCATCTTCTGATTTCTCTTTCAAATTTATTATTATTATTATTTATTTATTTATTTATTTAACGAATCGATTTATAAGGGGGAGGAATCAAAGTAACGGTGGTGATAATAATAATAATAATAATTCATTAATTAATTAATTAAAACATTAAATTTTTATATTTTATTTTATTCAAACTCAACAACACAAAACGGACAAAATAATAATAATAATAATAATAATAATAATAATAATAACAAACAATAATTTTCCCAAAATACAAATAATAATAATGATAATAATAATAATGATAATAATAATAAAATGATTTTTTCTTTTTTTTTTTTTTACAATTCACAGAGACGATTTTGATTTTTGAAACGTCTTAGATTTCAAATAATAATAATAATAATAATAATAATAATAATAATAATAATAATAATTATAAAGTAAAGTAAATAATGATAATAATAATAATAATAAGTTTTTCTTTTGTTTTTTTTTTTTTTTTAAATAACAAATAATTTATTAGTACAACCGACATTTTGTTTTTTTTTTTTTGTTTTGTACTCGAATTATAATAATTATGCCATGTTTAATGAGTGTGAAAAGTTTTATTTTTTAAATAATTTTTCTTACCCCTTACTGATATACACGCACTCACGCACGCACACGCACACACACACGTGTTTACATCACGCATAATATATAAATATACAAACAATGTAAAAATGATAAACAATTGAAAACAAAAAATAAAAAAAAATTTCCACCATTTTAAATTAAGTAATTATCGATTGATTATTTTGTTTTTTTTATCTTATGCTGCATTATTATTATTATCACATAATGATTCTTTATTTTTTTCAAATGTTTATTATTATTATTATTATTTTATTAACAAATAAATTATTTATTTATTTAAGTACAGATAGAAAGAATGAATAAGAAAATAATTAATAATAATAAAATAAAAAATTTAAACTCAAATTCGAGTATGTAAAAACTTAAATGGGGGGGGAGTTTCTTTGGTTTTTAATTTTTTCTCATTCATTCATTCATTCATTCATTCATAACAACAACTCGATTCATTCATTCATAAAAAAAAAAGAAAAATGGTTTCCTTCTTTATTTTATTTTCTTTATTATTATTATTATTATATAAATAAACACCTAATTATATATTTATCGGAATTTTAAAATATACAACAGCCCATTTGACCCTTTTCTTATATATTATAGACGAAATTAAATAAAATTTTCTTTTTTCTTTTCTTTTCTTTTCTTTTGTATGTATATATTCTAAACATTAAGACATTTCATTTTAGACGAAACTAATTCTACATCCGATGATGTCGATGATGATGATGATGATGAATCCTTTTGATTTTTCCTATTATTAAGCTCTATTTGAAAATCTTTAGTGAAATTAATTGTATGACTAGAAGTGTTTATATTTTCTAATGATTTAGATCTGAAAAGACCGCAGACAGGAGACACGAAATTATCATAATCATCACACAACTCATTATTATCACGACCAGTATCGGAATTTTCACTTTTAGTATGAGTTCTTTCGTGTAATCTATCATTATTATTATCTACTATGACCAATCTACCATTGGGCATGTAATAAGGCATTATCCTGTGCCTGGCTCTCCTGTTGTACATACAAAACGAATTGTTTCTCACTAAATTTGATTCAATGTGAAGAATGTGAAATGAATATTTTTTCATATTGTCATTCATATTTAAATTTTGATATCCTTTTTTCGTTTTGAGCATAGTATACCCCGACCGACTGACTTGATTAATTCAAATCCTCTCCGACTTTTCCATGCCTAAAAAAAAAAAAAATCAAATCATTCATTCATTCATTTATTTATAAATGACACGAACCTGAAACCAGAATAAACCCATTTTCTAAAAGCAAACTTAAAATCGAGTAAATAATAATGATAATTTATAAATACTCTTTTAACTATTAGCAAAAGATAATCAATAGAAATGAAAATTTCTTATGAAAACATATGTAAAAGAGAGAGATAGAGAGATAGAGATAGAGAAAGAGAGAGAGAGAGAAAGATTAAAGTATGTTTAATAATGATACTTAAAAAAAATTGCTTTTGTTATAAATTTAATAATAATAATTACTTAAATTCATTTTAATTGAAAATTAAAACGAGCAAAAAATTAAATTTTTGTATTAATTCGATAAACGATTGGCCTTTGCACTTAAAAATTTTTTTTTTTACAAAAATTAATTCGTTTTCAAAAAAAATTGCATTACATAAAAAATTTAATGTATTTATTATTATTATCAATACCATCACTATTATTTGATTGTTTTTTATAAAATTTAAATATTTTCGGTTATTCATTAGAGAATCGTGTGAAAAAAATTAAATAAAGATTTTAAAAGCCCACGCCTTGTATTCTTTTATAAAATTTATATAAACAATTTTTTAAAAAAACAAACAATTTATTATTATTCGACATGATGATAATATAATTATATAAACTTACCCATTTTAAATAAATGGATTTAAAAGGATTAAATAAAAAAAAAAATTAATATAAAACTATACTCAGAAACAAAAACAACTAAATCCGTATTTTTTATGTATGTGTGTGGGGAAAAAAAAAAAAAATTTATTCTCCTGTTTACAAATAAATGGCTGATTAGTACCAACTTAACGGGGAAAAAAAAAAAAAAATTTTTTACGTGACGAATCATTATTAGGGTGGCAGTTCGTTATTTCCCTCTCGACGAGAGATAAAGGTTCGAATGTTTTCAAAATTATTATTTTAAAACATTTATTTTGTCTTTTTATAGTTATAAACATTTTAAAATAACATTAAAACTTTATTAATTATTAATTTTAATTTTAGATTTTGTTATTTGTTAAGATAACGGACTTATTATTGGATTTACAAACAACGAAAACGGTTGGAATGAAATAAAAATTTATTATTATTATTATTTATTTATTAATAACTTAACATAATATTTTATAAATAATAAAAAGAGAAAACTTAATGCTAATTAAACAATAATAATTAAATGATATTTTATTATAAAATGTGTATATTTTATGCGTGAGATTATGATGAAGAGATTATGGTGAAAAAAATTTAACGGTTTTTGCGTTTTACACGATTCAAAATGGCGTCTCCAATGGTAATAATAATGTGGCAAATGAAATAATTTAAACAAATGAATGTTGAGGTAATTAAACGTTTGTTAAACTTATACAGGTTAAATAAGGAGGTGTTATGCATTTACATTCGATTTTATTATCGTTTGTTTGAAGTAATTCATGTTGTTCGAATTCCAAATCACCAAATTTACATTTTGCCGTTGTTGTTTTTTGTAATTTACCAAGTGCTGGCAATTTGAAATCCTGACCGGGATTAGCTGTCATGAAAAGAAAAATCAATCAATCAATATCGATTACGTTTGTGATGTTTATAATTGTAATGTTTGTAACACTCACGACATTTCCAATCAAATGGACAACAAGCACGTCTACCAAAATAAACAGGTACACAATTTCCATGTAATTTAGATGCATAATGTAATTCAATGTCGCACGTAACATCCTTACAAAAAGGTTCTTCGAATTTTCCTTCGAAACCTTCTTTACATTTACATTCTTTACAGGGTTCGCTTTCGGGATAAAATTTTTGTCCTTCCACGTAAACTTTACCATCTACGAGACATGTTGGCAATGGCGGATCTCCCTCTGCGATTAATGATAAAATGAAAAGGGTACAAAAAATTTTTTCTTTTTTAAAAAATTTTCGTTAGTAATAACGACTTACTGCAATGAGTTTTAACTGAACAACAAGATTCATCAGAATATAATCTCGTACAATTATCATTTTCCAAATGCCAATCGAAACATTCGACATTGGCACAATTGAAAACTCCACGTCCGGTTCCTTTATCTTCAACGCATCTGCAAGCGGCAACACAGGGATTATGTTTAACTCCTGATAATTCGGTACCGATATCGAAATTTTCTCCTTTGAAATTACAAACGTTTGTTTTTCTTGCCGAATCTAAACCCACGACAAAATCATTTACCTTAATGATGTATCCATTGTCGAAAATTTAATGTGTTAAAAAATTAGTGTTAAAAAAACTTACGGGTCGAACAATCGAATTGCGATGGACATTTCGATGCTTCTTCGTGTACAGGTTTACATCCTAATTCTCTGTATAAAAATCCAATGCCGAAATCCGTCGGACACCTTTCGTTGACCGTACCGTACACTCCATTAATCCCGATAAAAAATATTAAAATGATATTAACGAAAGACATTTTTACCAGGTCTCGGTAGGAGAGTTATTGCGTAGAAAACGTTTCACGATTCCTGTTATATAACCACCCGGACCGATATGACATGGTAATGAAATGAACAAACACGGCACAAAAGGAGAGGTATCTTCGAGAAGTGGCCGCCAGGTACAAGGTATTACATAATAAATAAATATTGTCAATTTTTTTTTTTTTTTTTTTTTTAAAGAGCCCGATCGTCCTTTGCCGGTTTTCTCGCGTTTGACCTTCTGCAAAAAATTATTATTATTATTTATCCTTTTCCTCTTAGAGTTTCTCTCTCTCTCTGTTTCTGTCTGTGTCTTTCTCTCTCTTTCTCTCTCTGTTTCTGTCTGTCTTTCTTTCTCTCTCTGTTTCTGTCTCTGTCTCTCTCTCTCTCTCACTCCACGAAGGATTTCCCACTATTTTTCTTATTATTATTATTATTATTATTATTATTATTATTATTATTATTATTATTATTATTATTATCATCATCATCACCGTTCACTGACTTCCAAATAGGCTTTAAAAAATTTTTTTTTTATCAGTGAGTAAATTTAAGTTTAAAGAACTTAACTATTATTATTATTATTATTATTATTATTATTATTTTCATTCATATTTGTTTGTAAAATCGTATTGGAAAAAAAATTTAAAATCAATCACGTGACTTGTTTTTTTTTCATTGTTGTTATCGAACAAATTATTATTATTATTATTATTATTATTGTACGAAGTTCACGAAAGTTTTTCTTAATTTTTTTTTTTTTTTAACTGTTTGTTACAAGAGAGAGAGAGAGAGAAAATTTTTTAAAAATTCGATTCGACGCCATTTTGAATTTTATTTAAACGATAAATTTAAAGGCTGTCATTGACCTTTTTTTTTTTTTTAATAACTTTAAATTTTTTATTTATTTATTTATTTATTTATGTTCGTTTTTATTTGTCAAGATGATTTTTACAAGTTTATAATACGCACGCACACACCCCCACGCATAATTTAATGTTTGAAGTTGTGGTGGTGATGGTGGTGATGGGGGGGGTGGAGGTGGTGGGGGGGTCGTTCAAATAGAAATGTACCACTTAAAACTTGTGCAATATATCCTTGCGAACACGTTGCGCAGTTAATTAATAAATTATTTATCGACAACCTCGCGATTTTATTTACAACAAAAAAAAATGAGGCAAATTTAAAAAAAAAAATTTTTTTTTTTTCCACGAAAACAAAAAAACCGGAAACGCGTTTTATAACAAAAAAAAATTTAAATATGGCGGTAGGTCAGTTCATGGTAATGCGGGACCCTCTCCGTACCAAAATTTTCCTTCCTTTTTTTTTTTTTTTTTTTTTTTTTTGTTAAAATCTTTTTTTACGTTTTTTTTTATCGACGTGAAAATAATAATAATAATTAAATGAAAAGTTCAAAGGTTAACCTATTAAAAAACAATCGTAAATTTTTTTCAAATGGGTTTTTCATATACGTGTGCACAATAATAATAATAATAATAATAATACTTATTAATTATTTTAATTGATTATTTATCGATGGGACAATTAACCCCGAAACAAACAAACAAACAAACGAACGAACAAACGAAAAATTATTATTATTATTAAATAAATATCATAACAGAGAAATATGATATATCAAACATTTCATAAATTTTTTTTTTAAGGTATAAATAAATAAATAATTAATAAATGTTTAATTATGTAGACTTGTGCGTGCGTGCGTGTGTGTGTGTGTGCGTGTGTGCGTGTGCGTGTGCGTGTACATAAAAGACCTCACAGAATTTTTTTTTTTTTTTTTTTTTTTAAAACTTGACCCAAATAAATATTGTTTTTTTTTTTTTGTATCCGGAGCAGGAATCAAAAAAAAACAAGGAAAAATAGGAAAAAGTGGTTTTAGCCTTTGGTTAAATAATTATATATTATTATTATTATTATTCATTCGTCAAGTGTTTTAATAATTTTTTCTATGGAATATGTATATTCAACCTTGACATTGTTGTTGTTGTTGTTGTTCTTATGTATTATTTGCTCTTATGTAAATGACAACCATCGATTATGATTTTTTCATTTTTTTTTATTACAATAATTAATTAATTATTTATTATATCATAAAATAATTTTAATTGTTTATTAAAATCAAATTATTTAATATTTTGTAATTGGTTCAATTGCATAACCTCAAACGTTTAATTTAACCGCTTACACGCCGTTAGAAACTTTTTTTTTTACCATAAAATTTTTAATTCGTACGAAATGATTTATTATTATTATTATCTGAAATATAAACGATTATAAATTAAAATAATTTTTTTTATTATTTTTAATTGGAATTATCACCGTAATAATTTATTTAATAAAAAAGAAAAAAAATTCATTGTTTTTTAAAACATAACCTAACCTGGTTAAAAAAAACTCACCGCCTTTTATACCTATATGTTGGTATTATTGTTTTATTATTCATTTGTGAAAACTAACATGGCGTTGTTATTATTATTTGTGTTGTATTTTATTTTTTTTTTTGAAATTATTACATTTGTAAAGTTTTCGGATTAGAAATATTATCATTTATTATTATTAATTTAATTTTTGAATGATGGTGAATGTGAAAAATTATGTTAAAAACGATGATATATTCTAATTTTTATTCAGTTTCAAAAAATAAAATAAAATAAAAAAAAATTTAGCGGGTGAAATGTGTTGAACTAGTTTCACAAGTAAACACAATGAACATAATATTAATTTATAAGTTGTTGATTTACCGGTTAAATTTATTATCATTATTATTATTATTATTATTTAATTTGATACATTGTTGAAATTTCCGAATAACGATAATAATAATAATATATTTGTATAATTTTTTTTAAAAAAAAAATGTTTAACATCATAATAATAATGAGGTGTAGAATGGAGAAAATTTGTTTTTTTTTTTTCCTCGTATAAATTAAATTTAAAATGACATTAATTTTTTTTTTTTTTTTTGTAAATGAGAGATGTTTCTAAATCTCAGTTATGTATTTTTTTGTTTTTGTTAAAAAATGAATGTGAAAAATTTTTATCAAGTTTCAATATATATACTAGCCTGATGTAGGCTTATAAATATCGAATAATTATATCAAAATGCCCACATGTTACAAGATAAAAATATAAAATCATTTAATATCCTCATTGGAAAATATACTCGCAACAAAACTAATTATTATTATTATTATAATCGAATAATGGAATTTTCTGCCAGTTTAGAATTTCCTAAAATTCCGCATATACAAGAAGCTAACGAGTGGGCATATATTATGAGGAGGACAATGCAAGAAATTGTACCTGGGTTATACCTTGGCCCTTACTCTGCTGCTACCAAATCTAAATTAGGCGTACTGTTACACAATGGTATCACGCATGTGGTTTGTGTGAGACAAGATATCGAAGCGCATATAATAAAACCACATTTTGCCGATAGATTTAAGTGAGTATATAAACAATTAAATTATCAATTATTTGAATTTTTATTATTATTATTATTATTTTTTACAGATATTTAGTTCTGAATATAGCAGACACAAACACTGAAAACATAATAAGGCATTTTTCGAATGTTTGTGTTTTTATTGAAGAAGCGATTAGTAATGGAGGTAAATGTTTAGTTCATAGTAATGCTGGAATATCGAGAAGTGCTGCTCTTGTAATGGCATATATCATGCAAAAATATGGACTTACCTCTAGGTATGAGAAAAAACATTTCCTCCATCTTTTTTTTTTGTTGTTTCGATTGTTTCAATTGTTTCAATCTTTCGAAATGAAAAAAAAATGGAGGAATTAACATTGATAATTATTTATTGTTACAGAGAAGCATTTAGTTTAGTACAACAAAGAAGATTTTGTATAAATCCAAACGAAGGTTTCATGGCACAATTGTCAGAATTCGAACCGATATACAGAGCTCAACAATCGCGTGTAAACGGACAGTGTTCGACGGAAAACAATAGAAACAAAAGGAGGTTGGACGATTTGGACGAAACGTCGTGTCACAAGACTCTAAGTCATTTTTCATCGATGAATGGTAAAATACCGATACACGAATTTGTAAGTTGTCAAAAAAATATACGTTCGTACTCGGATAATTCGCTATGCAATTCGTTGAATTTGAAAAATTGCAATTCTATGATGATAGGAAGAGTTATACAAAATACGCAAACGAGTGGTGGATCATTAGAAGCCATGGATCAAGAAATCACAAGTTGATGATACCTTACATGTAAGTTTTTCTTTTTTTTTTTTTCTTCTTCGAATATCTTAATAGAAAGAGGAAGAGAGATAAAGAGAGAGAGAGAGAGTGAGAGAGATAAAAACATTTGTAAAGCTGATTGATTGTAATTTTCTCAGGCTGTGTTGCTTTTTTTTTTTTTTTTAATAATAATAATAATAATCATGATAAATATGATAAAATTTTTTTATTTTTTTAATTAGTAGTAATAATAAAAAAAAATTTTATGTAAAAGAAATGGAAAGAAAAATGTTTTTTTTTTTTTATTAAAGTTCAGATGGTTAATGTAAGAATAAAAAAATTACAATTCGGTGAGCCTGCCCATGCCTGAGCCTGAGCCTGATTGTTGTTTGAGTTTTAATTAACAAGTTGAGATGTTTTTTTTTTTTTTTTTTTTTTTTAAAAAAATGTACAAAATAATAATGACATAAACAAACAATGGATTTCATTCTTACGGTTTTATCACAGGTAGTAAAAAAAAAAAATTGTAAACTTGTGATAAAATTTATTTACTATAATAATCTATAATATTTTGAATGAAAACAAAATGGATGCTCATTTTTATGTAAGTTTTTGTATGATATTGTTTTTTTTATAGTGATTTTTAACGTCTTGCTTATTTTTTATTTCTTGCCGTTGCTTAATATTTACCACTTATCACAATTTGGGTTGGCAAAACTGTTAGATTTTTGTATTTTACACGAATGAATGCACATACGATCGACATATTGGTTACTTTTATCACAATTTACGATTTAAAGTTTTTTTTTTTTTTTGTTTGGTGCATTGATTCGAGTTTGATTTTCGAAGGACAATGTTATAAAAACAATTTGAGAAACAAAAAACAACACAAAAGGTTAAAGTTCGCGATATTTTCGAGAAAAATATTAATTTTTAACGATGTGAAAAAAATATCAATGAAAATGATTCGAAACGTTTTTCGACCGTTAAATTTGAATTAATGTTATTTAAAATGTCGGACGCGTGAGGTCGCGTCGATCGATGCACGTAACGAATATTTTTAAAATTTAAAAAGTGGATTTTGTGAAAAATGAAAAGAAAAAAAAAAAAATTTAATTTTTAATTATCGAAATGTGATTAACGAATGTCGATAACGTTTAAAAAAAAAAAAAAAAAACAGTTTGTGAGTTTTTCAATTCTTTTCTTCCCACATGAAAACAAACAGTTTTGCCAACCTGACAATTTATTTATTTATGTTTGTGACGAGGCTTCTGATTAACGGAGGAGATGAAAAGGTATAAAATAATTAACGATATTTGTTAACCATCTGAACAACAAATTACGATTGATGAACGGATTTTTAAAAAAAATTTATTTTAATTTTAATTTTTTATTTTAACTTTTTTTTTTTTTCTTTGTTTTTCTCTGGTTTTTTTTTTTTTTTTTTTAATTTTTTTGCGTTTTCATTTTGATTTTTTTGTTCCGTTAATTCATTTTTTAACGGTTACGTAGTATTTATCCGTTATGACGAATGACAATTTATATATATGAACATTTATTTCAATAGTAAATCGCGCGAATCGTGAGATTTTTTAATTTTTTACTGTTGCTGTTGCTGTCGTAGTTACTCGTTAGATTTCAAATAATAATAATAAAATGGGTGCCTAATAATAATAATAATAATTTTTCGAGGCGAAATTGTAATTTTATGTCACGGAAAAAACAAAAAAAAAAAGAATAAATTTTTTTTTTAAAAATAAACATGTATATATTTTCGTTTAATGTTTGTTTTTTTTATATACGATAAATTATATGTATCCTTCATAGAGTAATAAAAAAATGAAAATTGGCAACGCCGCTGTCGTAGCCGACGACGGTGGTGGTGATAGGGGAACGAAGAGCGCGCCACTTGCAACTAAAAATTTTTTTCCCCCACCCCCAAATTAAAATTGGTAGTCGAAATCGGTTCCTTTTAGTTTTAATTTCGTCCATTCGTTGAATTTTTTCGTTTGTTCCGGAGTGAAAGATGTTTTCCATCCTTTTGTTTTACCCTCTCTGAAAAAGGATGCGTTGGGATCTTTTTTTTGGAGTGGAGTCGCATCATCGACATTTATCTAAAAAAGGAAAAGACAAAACAAAATAGGATGATGCAATAGATAATAAGCAATAAACGGTAACAACAATAATAATAATAATAATTGGATTAATTCAAGTTGGATAACCTTGAGAATAATTAATCGGATAAATAGAAAAAAAAATATCAAAGGTACGAAGTTACAATAATAATAATAATAATAATAATAATAATAATATTTAATTACCATCGGATTGTTTTTCATCGATTTGAAATCCAAATGTTCCAACAGTTCCGCCATTTTGTCTTCCCTAACGGTTTTACATAAGAACTTGGCTGTTTTTTCAATGACTTTTCTCAAATCCTCTTTCATTTCTTCGAACGTGTTAAATAATATGTTTGGTTCGTTTCGTAATTTCCAAAAATCTAAAACGTGTTCCCAAAACGGAGAGTAAACGGCTGAAAATAAGTGGCAGGAAAATTTAAAAATTTAATATTAATAATAATATTCAAATTTCAAAACGTTCGATTCGCGAGTGTGACGTCACGGTGACGTCACTTTAACCGGTACGTTTTTTTTTATAATTACATTTATCTTTGTAAAAACTTTCCAAAAATTTATCCAAAGTTCCTTCGTACCAATTATACATTTTAAAATGATGATAATAAGAAATTGCAGCATCTTTCGGATCTCTATAAACGTAAATTATCTAAAATGGAAAGAAAAAATTAATAATAACGAGAGTGAGAGGGAGAGAAATTCGCGGTTAAAGTTATTTATTTGACCTTGGGTTTAACCGTCCACAATTGTTTTGGAAGTAAATGATAGGGTAAATGAGATTTTATGAATCTCGGTGACGTCATTGTTATGACTTGTTCGACTGTATCCGGTTCGTCATCACCTTCGCGACATATTGCCGAGAACCTGATAAAAAAAAGAGATTTTTTAGGTAAAATTAATTATAATAATAATAATTTAAGATACCGAGATCGAGTTCGATCGATGGATCGATTGATCGATTATCGATCGATTATTGCTCACTCTAAAAATGGAAATCTCGTGTATATGAATACGGATTTAGCCGTTTTAAAATCGCAATCGTTGTGAATGAGCCAAATCATTTCTTGAGACCACGTCGTACCTGAAAATTTAATTAATGATTTAATAATTTCAATTTCCTCTGGGGGGTGGGTCGGTGGGTGGGTGGTTAAGGGAGTAGGAGGGAAAGAGGGAGGGAGGGAAGTATTACGTCATCGCAGTTTTCTCACCGCATTTTGGAAAGGTAATGACCCAAACATCATCCTCTCTTACTTCCATGTTATATATTCTGTCGTAGTATTTTTGAAAATTTTTCGGGAGTGCCACGCCATCGACCAACATTTCAGCAGGTGGCATACCTGGTGGCACACATTTTTCTTTCATGTATTCCGATAATTCGTCGTTTAAATCCGTAAAATTCACCATTTTTTGCTGCCTTCCTTTTTATCTGTTGGATTTCAAATTTCTGAAAAACAATTTTTTCAATCACTTTTCAAATAATAATAATAATAATAATAATAATAATAATAATAATAATAATATTAATATTAATAATAGTAACAATAATAATAATAATAAAACGGAAATGATTTTTTCAATAATTTTTCAAATTTTTTTTATTACTTTACACTTATTATTATTAAATTATTATTATTATTAAATTATTATTATTATTAAATTTTTCTTTATATTAATTTTTTTTAACGGTTGAAATTTAAATTAATAATAATAATAATGATAATATTAACTAAAAAAAATGTCGAAAGAACTTTAACGACAAAAAGTTGAAAAGGTTTTGATTTCTACTAACCGTTAAAACTTTTTATAATGTTATTAACAAACTAATACGTATTCATGGAATGTTGTTGATAAGGTTCTTGCGAATGATAATAATAATAATAATAATAATAATATTTAAAAAGAATAATAATAATAATGATACTAATAATAATTAGAATACTCGTTATGGAAAAATGAAAAAAAAAAAACAAACAATAAATATCATTTGTTGGGAGAGAAAAAAAAAAAAAACTTGCAGGATTAACATTAAATTAATTACAATAATATTAATAATAATAATAATAATAATAATAATAATAATAATAATAATAATAATAATGGTTAGTAATATTAATATTAATAATAATGATAATGAGAAGAAGAAGAGGAAAAAATGGTTGTAATTAAACTAAATGTGTGTGTGTTTGACGGATGCTGTGTGAAACATGAGAAGATAATAAAACTAACCGGAAATGGTTATTGATTTATCGGAAATGATGATGATGATGATGATGTAGGGTTCGTAAAAATTGTTAAAATGATAGTTTTAATGTTTTTATAAACGTTTTAGACAATAATAATAATAATAATAATAATTAATATACGTCGGATTGATTACTGATAATAATGAAATTAATTACGTAATTTAAAAATTAATTTTTTTTTTTATTTAATAATTAAAACTTACATCGAAACACTTGACGTTTATTTAAACGATAATAATAATAATAATAATAATGATAATTAATTAGGAAAAAATTTAAAAAAAAAAAAA
Source organism: Pediculus humanus corporis (assembly GCF_000006295.1). NCBI lineage: Eukaryota > Metazoa > Arthropoda > Insecta > Psocodea > Pediculidae > Pediculus > Pediculus humanus. The sequence continues at coordinate 1,420,356 of NW_002987887.1, read as the reverse complement.
AACTGCACGTGTTACGTCGGCGGATTAACTTATAAAAAAAAAAATTTTCGTTTGTTTTTTTTTTTAAAATTGTTGCGTGTTAAATTATTTGTAAATATATATATAGATATAAAATAATGAAATACAAACAAACAAACAAACAAACAAACGAATAAATAAATTTTAATTTTTCGGAGAAAAATAAAAAAAATAGTTTTTTTTAAACTCACGTTTTTCACGGTAAATTTTTTGTTTTGTTTTTTGTTTTTAAATAGGATTCAAGGTGAAAATGATAAAAACTTTACTGATAACTACGATGATGATGATGATGATGATGACATCGTTTTTTAAAGACTGAAATAATAAATTAAATGATTTGAAATTAAAAAAAAAAAAAATTTTTCCCTCTCTTGTCTTCTCTTCTGCTGATTTAAAAATAATTTTTTTTTTTCTGTCGTTTATTTTAATTAATTAAAAAAAAAAAAGTGTAGCCATGTTTGTTTGTTTGTTTGTTTGTTTGTTATATAAATAAATTTAAAATGCCGAATATTTTTTTCAACGACCTGAATCAATAAGTTTTTATCATCATCATCATCATTTTAAAAGGGATTTGATTGATTTTAATTAATTAATTAATTAATTTTTTACTTTTTATCATTTTGTAATGTTTGATATATGTCAAAAAAAAATTTTTTAACGATATTTATTGAAAATACCTTTAATCGTTTAATGTCGATACATTTTGAAAACGTTTTGAAAAACTTTGAGTAATTGTGTGACATTTTTTTCTCTTTTTTTTCTTTTTAAATGCAAATTGATAAATTTAAATAATTACGACGATAATTTATTTTACGTTATTTACTAGAATATGACACGTGTGGTAACTTTTTTAAAAAAAAAAAAATTTAATCTTTTTCTCATTTGATTATTATTATTATTATCAATATTTATTTAAATATTTCACGAGTTTTATTTTAATGAGGAGGAGGGGGAGGAGGAGGGGGTGGGGAAGAAGGAATTCGATTTTTTTTAAAAATTAAAATTTGCAATTTTCAATGTGAATTTCTGTTGTTGTTTATTCGTCCATTTTAAAAATGTAAAAGAAAACAAAATGGCGTCTTTTTATTTTTATTTTTTTTTTATGACGTCATTATTGTGTTGGCTATACTAGTCGTTCATTACAAGATGGCGCTCAACTTAACAGTTAAAGTTCACCCCGTTGTGAAATTTCAAATCGTCGATGCATACGAAAGGAGAAGTGCTGATGCTAATCGTGTCATCGGAACACTTTTAGGTAATTATTTAATTTTTAATTATTATTATTCTTGATTTTCCTCCATGTTGTTTTATTTATTAATTAAAATTAAATTTTTTTTGTCGCCGTGTACGTTACATGCCAAGTAATGTATATACATTTTTAACTTTAGTTTTCCTTTTATTTAATTTACTAACATTTATTTATTATCATTATTATTATCATAATATAAATTTTAATTTTGCATATTTAAATATATGTTTAATATTGTTTTACATATATACTGTTTTGATTGTGTTCATCACAGTAGCACATTTGAAATTTATATACATATTTATCTGTTGACATGATTGTTAGGATTTGTCGATAAGGGAGTCGTAGAAGTTACAAATTGTTTTTGTGTGCCGCATAAGGAATATGAAGTGGAAGTTGAAGCTGAATTGTCATATGCCTCAGACATGTATGAACTTAATAGAAAGGTTAATCCTCAGGAAGCGATAATCGGTTGGTGGGCAACAGGTCACGAAGTGACATGTCATTCAAGCGTCATTCACGAGTATTATGCTAGAGAATGTAATAATCCGATTCACATGACATTGGATACTACATTACAAGGGGATAGAATGGGACTTAGAGCATATTTATGGTTTGTTGAATTTCCTCCCATATTTAAAAATGAAAATCTTAATTGTTTGAAAAAAAAAAATTTTATTATTTAAAGCGTTCCCATTGGAGTACCTGGGGGTAAAGCAGGTTCTATGTTTACACCGATTCCAGTTGAAGTTGTTTGTTATGAGCCTGAAATAGTAGGAATTAAATTATGTCAAAAAACTGTCGGAACTAAAGAAATCACAGTGGAACCCATGCAAGATCTTGCACAAGTCGCAGAAGCGACTAATAAATTAAGAGGTTGGATTATTATTTATTAATACATGAATGGTGTAAAATCGAAACTTATGTTGTGATTTTTTTCATATTTAGATTTACTCGATCAAGTATTATCTTATGTTGATGATGTTCTTGCTGCAAAAATTCCGGCTAAAGCAGCTGTGGGTAGAGCATTGCTCGACATGATATATTCAGTTCCGAAAATGAATCCGCAAGAATTTGAATCAATGTTTACATCTAACATAAAAGTAAATTTCACTACATTATTACTATTATTATTATTACTTCTTTTTTCCCATATTTAATGTAAGCCGTTGTATAAACACTAATTTTAATTATCGTTACAGGATTTACTCATGGTCATGACGTTGACTCAATTAACAAAAACACAATTGCAATTAAATGAAAAACTTACAATGCTCACTACGTTGTAATTTCCATTTAAAAAAAATTTATTGAATAAACGATGACAAAAAAAAAAAAAAATTACAATTATAAATTTTTTTTTTTTTTTTTTTCGACATCCTCATCATTTATTCAATGTTGGGATAAAAGGATATGATAAAAGTGAGTAGAAAATAAAATTTTCAAATTAAATATTTGAAAAAAAAAAAAAAAACAAAAAAAAATTTTATTTTTACAATATATTTTAATTAAATTTCAATTATAATTAAATTAAGTACTTTTTTTTTTTTTTTTTTTTTTTTTTATTATTTTAAATCGAATGAATAATTTTATAAAAATAGAAAAGAAATAGTTGTTGTTGTTTACAACGAGAAAACGAATGAGTGAGAAAGAGAGAGAGAGAGATAGAGAAAAGTATGTGTGTGTGTGTGAAATTGTTTTATTAACCATACAAGTAATAATAATGATAATAATTTTCATAATTAAGGCAAAAGAGAGAGTGAGAGAGAGAGAGAAAGAGAAAGAGAGATAGAAAAAGAGAGAGATTTAAATGACAAACACGATTTAAATTATTATTATTATGATGATGATAATAATATTCCCACAATATTATATAAATTTACATAATTAATGATTATTAATAATAATAATAATAGTAAATTAATTTTATCAAACCTCAAATATTATTATTATTATTATTATTATTATTATTATTATTATTACCAATTTAAATTTACAATTTTTTTTTTAAATATTATTAATTTATTATTATAAAAGACCAAAAAAAAAAAAAAAATTTAGGGAACTCGAGTTTTACTTAAGTTAAATCGATTAAAATAATAATAATAATAATAATATTTTAAAATTGATAACATTTAATTTAATTTAATTTAATAAATTATTATTATTATTATTATTATAAGGCTAGAAATATGACTAATTTAATAATGAAATCGAAAACAAAAAAAATTTTTTTTAAAAAAGTGTGAAGGCAATGTAATAATAATAATAATAATAATAATAATAATAATAATGCATTTGTACATGTATTGCGTTTGTGTGAGGTGTTGTGTGTGTGAGTGTGTACATGATTTTCATAAAATACCTAAATAATTTTTTTTATAATAATAATAATAATAAGGTATAAACATTACAAAAACAAAATCCCCCATCCCTCCCACTACCTCCCCACCGAAAATAAATAAATAAATAAATAATAAACCCATAGTATAAACATAAATAAAAGACAACAACAATAACAAAAACAAAATGAAATTAAACATTTAAAAAAAAAAAATTATTTATTTATTTATCAATTATTATTATTATTATTATTAATAAATTAAAAAAAAAAACAACGACAACAAAACGTGATAAGATCATAATGATAATGATAATAATAGTAATAACAATCTTAGGGTAGGGATTAGAGTGATAGAAACCCTGGAATAAATGTTGGGAAAAAAATTCTGGCAGATGATTTGTAGAATCCCGAATAATAATAATGATAATAAAATAATAATAACAATGATAATGATAATA
>NW_002987887.1:1414870-1416237 GCF_000006295.1 Pediculus humanus corporis | reverse complement strand
TTTTTCCGGTATAAACAAACAAACAAACAAACGATTTCGGGGAGGTCGGATTAACGAGCCAGCGTCTGTCGTAAAAAAATGAAAAAAAAGGGTTAACGACATTTTTATTATTTTTTTCGGAAAGGGGAGGTAAGGGGAGGGGGTGGAGAGAGAGAGAGGGGGGAGGCGAGGAAGAGCAGGTGAAAGAACGAAAAATGAAAAAACCACAATAACATCATTCGCGTACCTGTGAACTCATCCTTAAACTTAAATGTTTTAAGTTTTTTTTTTTTCTTTCTTTCTTTCATTCTACACCCTTTTGCATAAATTTTCAAATCGTTGGTTTTTTTTTTTTTTTTTTTTTTAAATTGTTCGACCGCACTCTCACTTCAGAACGTTACAAACCGCAAAAAAAAATAAATGACGATGATGATGATGATGATTTTTTGCTAGGGTTAAAAAAAAAAGCAGAAGAAATTTTTTTTATTAAAAAAAAAAGTTTCGAACATTTTTCCCTACTTTGTTTTGTTTTTTAATGTCCGAATTCTTCGTAGTTGATTCATCATCATCATCATCATCATCATCATCATCATCATCATCATCATCATCATCATCATCATCATCATCATCATCATCATCATCATCATCATCATCATCATCATCATCATCATCATCATCATCATCATCATCATCATCATCATCATCATCATCATCATCATCATCATCATCATCATCATCATCATCATCATCATCATCATCATCATCATCATCATCATCATCATTATTATTATTATTATTATTATTATTATTATTATTATTATTATTTATTAATTAAAATGAAATTTGTCGTCTGCTAGTTTATGTATATATATATAAACAAACATAAACATCGAAGACGATTTTTTTTATGTATGTGTGTCGTCGTTATTATTATTATTTTTTTTCCCATCCCGAGTCATTCTCATTCATTCATTCATTCATTCATTCATTCATTCATTCATTCATTCAATGTCAATATTAATTTTTTATTCGAAAAGTTTTTAATTAGTTTTTTTTTAAAGAAAAAAAAAAGGCATCGAGAAATTTAATAATAATTATTATTATCATCATCATCATCATCAATTTTTAAACGGGACAAAATCAATAAATTAAATTAATAATAATAATAATGATGATGATGATGATAATAATAAACGAGAATCCTTTCGATTCTCGGTTGTTTTTTTCGAATGAATGAATGAATTTGAAACAACAGGAAAATTCGGAAAATTCATTATTATTATTATTATTATTTATTAACGACTCCGGGGCGACGACGACAGGACCGTAAATAGTTTACGAAAGCTTACGAAACGGATTTGGTGGTGGTGGTGGGGAAGGAGTAAAGG
>NW_002987887.1:1409238-1414820 GCF_000006295.1 Pediculus humanus corporis | reverse complement strand
AATTTTCCACAATATTATTATTATTATTATTAATATTAATAATAATGATTAATTTCATAAATTTTTATTTATTTATTTAAATTATTTAAATTATTATTATTATCATTATCAAATTAATTTTTTTTTTAGTTTTCATTAAATTTTTAATTTTTTTTTTTTTTTTTAATGTTAAACAACCTAATTACTATGAGATTATTATTATTATTATTTATTTATTTATTTATTTACATGATAAGAAGGCAAGAGAGAAAAAGCCATTTAATTTTTTTTTTTTTTTCTTTTTTCACATCATCATCATTATTATTATTAAGAGATTCGAATTTTCTCCTTTTTTCTTTCTTTATGTTTAACTTATGAGAAAATAAAATAATAATAATAATAAATAAACCAATAAATAATAATAATAATATTATTAATGAAACAACAACAACAACAAAAGTTACAAAATTGACCAACAAAAAAATTTTTTCTTTTAAAATAAAATTAATAATAATAATAATAATAACGACAATAATATTAATAATAGTAATGATAATGATAATGATAATAATTAAGAATTCTTTCTTGAGATTTTTTAAGTTTTAAGATTTTTCTTTCTTTTTTTTTGTTTTCTTTTCCCAAATTTTTTTATCAACACACATAAACCAAAAAAAAAAAAAAAGGAAGAAAATAGTTAGTGATAAACATATTGATAAAACATAGCAAAGGCATTTTTAAATACAATTAAATATATATATATAAATATATATATATATATTAATAATCATTTCACCACGTTTATCGTTATCATTTCAACTCGATGATAACAATCAATGAAAAAATCAAAAGAAAACAAAACAACCAAATTTTTTTTACACATCCAAATTTCACATTCGAAATCAAATTATTAATAATGATAATAAAACATAAAAATAAGTACACAAATGGTAATATATATATATAACTTTTCATTTATCATCATTATCACCATTATTATTATTATTATTATTATTAAAATTTTCTTTTCGATATTTACATATAAAACCAATAATAGTTTGTTAACCAACAAAATTGATTCGAATAAGTATTTTTTTTTATTAATGAAAATTTTCCAGCATTAATTTTACAATAATATATATATATATATTCGAAAACTAACAATAATAATAATGATAATGATAATGATAATAGTGATAATAATGATAATAAATTAAAAAACATTTTTTCTCCCTTTTTTACTTTAAATAATTAATTAAGTTAAGTACTCGATTAAGTCACTACATTTTTTTTTTTGTCGTTATCAGCTGGAAATTTTTTGTCTGATATCATTTATATAATTAATATACATAATATTGACATAATAATAATAATAATAATAATTTATCCCAATATATATATATATATATATAAATAATTTATATAAAGTAAAAAATGATTAGTTAAATTTTTTATTTTTTACGAGAACTAATAATAATAATAATAATAATGTAAGACATGATTAAAGTGCGAATGAATTTTTATATGTAAAAATTTGTTTGTTTGTTTGTTTGTTTGTTTTAAGATTAGTCCATGCAATTAAGATTATTATTATTATTATTATTGATAACACATTTCGATTAGAAAAACATTTTTTTCTTTATAATTTTTTTTAGAAAATGGTGAAATTTTGAAAAAAAAATCTTATTATTATCAATACTCAAATATGAGAGCAGATGAGTGTGTGTGTGTGTTAAGAGAATAAGGGGTGAGGTTGAGGTTGGGGAGAAGGGTAGGTGCGTGTGCGTGCGTGCGAAAATATCATTTTAGAAAAAGAAAAGTAAATGATGCTCACTATCAATAATTAAATAATATTTTTTACACGTCCACAACCATTTTTTTATGAATATCGGTGTTTCCGACAACATTACAAAATTCTTCAAAATTTATCTTTCCATCTTCGTCCTTATCGGCAAACAATATTGTTTTATCGACAATTTGTTGTAATTGCGTATCTTTTAAATTGTTACCGACCATCATTTTTAAAACCTGGAAAATTTAATTTAATAAAATAAGAGCATTTTATCTTTTCGAAATAATCGATGAGCATTATTAGGACAAAAAAAATTAAAAAATCATCTAACCTGAAATAATTCACCATTTGAAATATATCCATCGTTATCCATATCGTAAATTCTGAATGCAAACCTTAATTTAGATTCTTTATCACCTTTAACGCTGAATTGTGATACACCTTGAATGAATTCCTTAAAATCAACCTGAAATTTATTCACAAAATAATGACTCACACATGCATTTTATGTTTGCTACCTTGCAAAATGCAAAAATCATATAAATTCTCACCTCTCCATTACCATCAGCATCGAATATATCTATAACCCGTTGTACTAATGGGTTTTGCTGTAATTCTGGCAATGACATAAATTCATCAATACTTAACGCACCTGAATTATCCAAATCGAGTTTTCGAAATCTTTTTCCTAATCTACGTATTTCATCTGCATCGACTAAAATCAAATCATTACAATTTACCATTATTTACAATCGAAAAATTTATTCGAAATGTTTCAATTAACACAAAATATGTTACAATAATATTAAATTAACAAAATGATATTTATGTTTGAGAGAGAGAGAGTGGGAGAGAGAGAGGGGGGGTAGATTTTTATTCTATATTTAATTCCTACATAATATGTGTATTGTTTTTATTACTTACAATTAGAGCACAGCTCCATAGGTAGAGAACTTTCATTACCCTGTAAATAATAATAATAATAATAATAATAGTAATTAAATATAAATGCGTATTAAATAAATAATAAATCGTATTAATGATGATAATAAATTTATTGATAAAAAATAAAAATAAAAAATATGGGGCATCGGTAACGGCCCCTAGATTAATCAAAGATATGCAAATTAGTAAAAAAAAAAAAATTATTTGACGATCATAATAATGAGAACAAACAAACGGTTACGATTTATTATATTCAATACGTTACAAATAAAACAAATCAAATATTATTATTTACCATTTTTTAACCGGATTATTACAGAAAAAATAAAAATAAAAATTATTATTATTATTCAGATAATGTTATTAACTAATAAATAATAATAAAAAAAAAAAAAAAAATTTTTTCTCTCTCTCTCTGCAGTATAAATTGTTTTGCCCTAGCGGTAATAAATGGTACTAATGTTAAATGTTTTTTAACTCTATGACTTTTTTATGGATTATTATTATTATTAAAAAATAATTATTTATTTATTTATGTAAACGATATAATAATAATTATTCATTCGTTAATTATTTAAATTATTTATTTTAAATTTTTATTTACAGAAAAAAATAATAATAATGATAAAATAAAAATGATTTGGTAAATTTTATTTTTTTTTTAGTTGTCGTTTTCCGCGCGCTTTTTATTCATTCGAAAAAGCAGACGACGTTCGATCATAGAAGAAATCAGTATCATTAATTATTTAACAGTTAGATAGATGATGATACAATTTTTTATAGATGTGTTCGATATTCGTTATTTTTAATTTTTTCAAATTTTTACAAATTCATTAACATCATGTCGAGTTTAACACACAGAAAGGTAAATACCATTTTAATTTATTTGTTTAATCTAATCATTTAAATGATCCGGTTTATTATTATTTAAACTATTTTAAAAAACAAATATAGATAAGTTTTATTTGACATTTTTTTTTTATATGCCCGCTCGGTTTCTTTCTACGCGATCAGCCATTAATTAATTTTTTATGATTTTCATAAAGACCAAAAAAAAAAAAAAAATTTCGATGCAAATTTTAATTTGTTTTTCACCACAATTACATTTACATTCTTTCTTTTTATGTATAAATAAATAAAAATTTCAATACCATCCAACATAGGTTAACTTTTAGTTTTAAAAAAAAATTATTCATTTTTTTTTTTTTTTTCTAGAAAAATCAATATTAATAATAATAATAATGATGAAAAAATATTTTAAACGTTTAAACGTTATTATAAACAAGTTATTAAATTATTAAAATGAATTTGATTAATTATAACTTGTTTTTCAAATACTCAAGGTCTCATTAACATTTAAAAAAATTTCAATTATTTATTTTCAATTATCGATAATGTGAATTAATATTTCTTTAATCTTTGATAAAAAATCATGATTTCCCTTCCCAAATTCATCTTCTTTTATTTTTAATTATATTATTGATAAGAAAATATTAAAAGTTTTTAAATAATATTAAAAGATTTTCCTAAATTTGTAATTACCTAATTCAATCGACAAAATCGATAATAACAACCTTGATTGTCTATAATCATTAATTAATTAATTCTCGAATATTATTATTATTAATAATATTTTTTTCATCATTATTAATTTATATTATTGAAAAATTTTAATTGGAAAAAAAAAAAAAAAATGAATAAAATTTTTTAGAAAAAGAAAAATGATATTACAAAAAAAATAACTAAACTATCGATAACGGTTAATAATTTTCAAATTCGAATAAGTGAATTTTTATTTATTTATATTTGTTTTACCCCTCCCCCCTCCCTCCACCTCTTCCCCCCATTTATTTATTTATTTATTATAACAAATTTTTAATTACTCGAACAATTTTTTATTATTATTATCTTTTTCGCACACACACAAACCTTGACAATTATCAACTCATTTAATCTTGTTTGACTTTTTTTTTTTTTTTTTTCTATTTCACTTTCGCATTCATTAATCTTGCCAAAAAAACAAACAAACAAACAAACAAACAGAGGTCTTTGTAACAATTAAATTAAAATAAATTTTTTTATAATTTTTATTATTCGAAAAAGAAAAATTGATGGGATAAGGGTGGTGGTGTTACGAGTAGTAGTGGTTCAGTAGTAGGGAGGAGGAGGAGGAGGTGGTGGTGGTGGTGGAGGTAGTAGGAATGTTTAACATTGCATAAATGTTAAATTTATTTAAATCAATCAATCAATCAATCAATCCTCCTCAAATTTATTATGCACTATAACCTTATCACACCACATCAATCTCATAATTATCTCTTTCTCTCTCTTTTTTTTTCTTTGTCTCTCATCATCATCATCATCATCATCATCATCATCATCATCGAATCATCTCTGATGAGATAAAATAAAATCAATAATTGAAGAATATTTTTAAAATTAATTTTGCCCTTTTTTTTTTTTGTCTCAATCCATTTTCCATTCTCAGTTTTCTACAAAATGTATATATTTCGGCGCCAAATTTAAATTCAAAATGGCGTCAAATAAAAATGAAAACTTATGAGAAATCAATTCACTGGGTTTTTTTTTTTTTTTTTTTTAACCGGAAATGGTTATTAATTTTTTGAAAAGGAAAAATTAAATTCTTCGATTATTGACAATTATTATTATTATTATTTTCGTTGTTGTTGTTGTTCGTGTAAACGTAAAAATAATAATAATAATAATAATTTTTATTTATTAATTGAAAAAATTCCCCAATTTCCCTCTTTACCCCCCCCCCCCCCAAAAAAAAAATTTTGTTGACAAATTAAATATTTATAAAATTATTTATAATTCTATTTGAAAAAAAAAAAAAAAAAAAAAAAAA
>NW_002987887.1:1408722-1409218 GCF_000006295.1 Pediculus humanus corporis | reverse complement strand
ATTGAAGGGTATTTTTAAAATTAAATTTGTCATTTTTTTTTTTTGTCTCAATCCCTTTTCCCTTTTTAGTTTTTTACAAAAAGTATATATTTTGGGGCCAAAATTAAATCCCAAAAGGGGTCAAAAGAAAAAGAAAACTTGATGAGAAATTTTTTTTTTTTTTTTTTTTTTTAACCGGAAATGGTTATTAATTTTTTGAAAAGGAATTTCCCTTTTTACCCCCCCTCCCCCCAAGAAAAAAATTTTGTTGACAAATTAAATATTTATAAGATTATTTATAGTTCTATTTGAAAAAAAAAAAAAAAAAAACTCTGCAAACAAATAATAATGATAATAACAATGAAAATAATAATGAGTTTTTTTTTTTTTTTTTTTTTTTTTTTTTTAAATCCAGGTTGTTGTTGTTGTTGTTATCATCATCATCATCATTATTACTATTACTTTCACCTTGAGCGAATGAACGTTTGCCATTTAATAAATTAGTCGTTTTTATTAT
>NW_002987887.1:1404230-1408702 GCF_000006295.1 Pediculus humanus corporis | reverse complement strand
TTTTTATTATTATTATTATTATTATTATTATTATTATTATTATTTTGTTATTATTCGTTGTTGAGTTGTAAGAGTAGTTCGTGTTAATAATAAAAATAAAAATAAAAAAGTGTAAAAAAGTTTATTTATTTATTTATTTATTAATTTTACAAAAAAAGTCGTTAAAAACTTTTTCAATTAAATAAATAAATAAATAAATAAATAAAATGAAAATAATTAATTTTGGTACGAAATTTATAAAAATGATTTTTTATCGACGGGTAAATAAATTTTTCTTTTTTTCACTCACAAAATTCGATTTGAATGATGAAAGATAGAAAGAGATAGAAGAAGGACAAGAATGGATGGGGATGGAAGAAGGACAAGGATGGATGGATGGATGAGGAGGATTTCGATTGGGATTTTTTTTTTTTTTTAGTCTTGTGTATTGCGAAAATCGATACGGACACGCGTGTAATAATAATAATAATAATAATGATAATAAACTTTAAAACCTGTTTTTCCCTTCCCTTTTCCCTCTCTCTCTCCCTCTTTATCTCTCTCTCTCTCTCTCTCTCTCTCTCTCTCTCTATGTCTTTCGTAAGAGGATTAACGATGTTGTGGTAATAATAATAAAAAAGCTATTATTATGAAATGGAAATGGGAGAATAAAAAAAAAAAAAAACACAAAAATTAATTTAATTAATTAATTAATAAATCGTTGTTGTGATGATAATGATAATGATGATGATGATGATGATACTGATAATAATAATTAAGAGACGTGGTTTCGGGTAGTGAGAACAGACAAAGAAAGTTTTATTTTTCTCTCTCTCTCTCTGTCGCAATTGAGGAAAACGGGTGGTAGTAATGGGAGAGGGGGTGGTGGTGGTGGTAGTGGTAGAAGTAAGGTTGGAATCTAATCGAGAGACGTTAAAAAAAAAAAAAAAAATATCCTTAATTTCGTACTGCGGTTGGGGGGGGGGGGGCGTGAGAGGCCGCGAATTGATCGTTTACAAAATTAATATGTTTTATTATTATTATTATTAAATGTTTTCCGTTTGGATTTTTCAGCAATCATTCTCTCTCTCTCTCACTTCCATGATTTCTTAGGAATAAATTTTTGTCTTTGTTGTAAACGACAAACGGGAAGGTTTCCGGGGGAAAAGCAAAAACAGGAAGAAATGCCAGATCACAGGTGTGTGCGTGTGCGTGTGCGTGTACGCGTGTGTTTTTTTGTAATTTTCGAAACAAATGTAACGTTTAATGTTGTGCGTGTGTTCTTGTCAATTAACAATAAAAAATATTTGCTGGCTGTTGTTGCTGTTGTTGCTTCTGCTGCTGCCACGATTTAATTTTATACGCAAAATTTACAAATGATCTCATTATTATTATCATTATTATTAATTAACCTTTTTTTCGTTTTCGTTTTCGTTTTTTTTTTTTTTTTTCCTGTGACACGAATAATAATAATAATAATAATAATAATAATAATAATAATATAATTAAATTCGATTCAATTGTTTAAAAATTCGATTTTTCCTAACGCGCACGTCACGCGTTCTGATTTTTTTTTTAAAAAATTTGTTTTGAATTTCAGGTATTGAAAAATGAAGATTCGGAAAATTTGCTGAAATCGAAATCGTGGACAAAAGGACACGAGAGGAAAAGTGATAAAAAATCACGACAGTTTTATTTGATAGGAATTTTCACATTGACGTGTTGCATAGGTAACTATTAATTCTTTTACCTTCGAACCAAACGACCTTGAATGAGAGAGAGAGAGAGAGAGAGGGGGGAGGGGAAAACTACCTGAATGATAAAGTCCAAATTATCAGGTACTATCGAGATGTGTGGTTGTGTGTGTGTGTGTGTGTATGTTTGATGAGACGTTAATAACGAATTGACTCAAGAGATTTTCTGTAATGACTTTTTAACACGTGCTTCACACGTGACGATGGCGAGGAAATCCAAAAATTTTTCTTTTTCTTGCATGTTTCAGCCGCGTATTTTCATTTGTATCGATGGAGCACTCATTCTCACAGCGCTAATTTCCTGGATAATTTTTCGATAAGTTTAGGATTAAAAAATTACGTTCATTCCATTGTGATAGATGCCGGAAGTACGGGTTCGAGAATATTATCCTACGGATTCGTGTCCTCGCCCGAAAGGAAAAGTCTCAAATTACACAAGGAATTTTTCCGGGAAATCAAACCGGGTATAAGTTTTTACGCGGATAGACCAAACGAAGTGAGTAGTGGTACCTACCTCCCATCCCCGTCGCACTACCTACCGGAAAAAAAAAAAATTCTGACCCTTCCCTTCGTTTTTCTTTGGTTTTCAGGTCGTCAAATCCTTAGAATTTTTAATAACGGAAGTTAAAAAATTCATACCGGAAAAAGACTGGTCGAAAACTTGGTTGCTCATGAAAGCGACGGCCGGACTCAGATTGCTACCGGAAACGAAAGCGAACGCATTGCTTCGCGAAGCTAAAAATTACATAGAAAAACAAGAATTTAAAATCCGGGAAGATTCCGTCGGGATAATGGACGGAACGGATGAAGGGTTATTATCTTGGTTTACCGTTAATTTTCTATTAGGTAGTAATAGACAAATGTCGAAGCGTTGTCGGTTTCCGGAAAATTAAATTTTTTTGTATTCATGTTGCTTAATGCTTACAAAGCAGAAGAAAAAAAAAATCCGTCGATTTTTAATTTTATGTTGTTTTGTTTTTTGCGAACGTTTGAACAGATCGTTTGAACGGCGAGGATGAAGAATCGTCAAACACGGTCGTAGCAATGGATCTCGGTGGTGGTTCGACACAAATTTCGTTCGTGCCATCGAAAAAGGATGAAATAATTCCGGAACAATCGCAATACGTTTCAAAAATTGGAATATTCGAGAAAAATTTAAACGTGTATAGTCGTAGGTAATGCCCTGTTATCATTATCATTATTATTAAGAGGAGGAGGAGGAGGAGGAGGAAGAAAAAACCGTTAATCGTTTGTTTGTCGTTTTCTGTTACAGTTACCTCGGATTGGGTTTGAACGAGGGTAGGAAAAGGATTTTCTTGAAAGAATTACAAGAATCGAACAATGTGAAATCCTCTTGTATAAATCCGTCGGTTAAAAAGTATTGGAAATATGGCGGAGTGGATTACACGATACAAGGTAACGAAAAGGGGAGGAGACGGGAGGGAGAAAGGGAAGAGAGGAGAGGATTGACCGGAAAAATTCGATTTCATTTACAGGTTCTACGAAACCTCGATACGTAACGGACAAGAGGGCGGTGGACGGAGTGCAAAAAACGATGGGAATGAATCCCGTTGTGGATTTCGACGAGTGCGAAAAAATCGTCAAATCCGTCGTGTCGGAATTTGAAAAATCTCCCGCATTGGACGGAAAGGAAATCTACGCATTTTCCTACTATTACGAAAAAGCATCCGAAAGCGGATTAGTCGATTTCGGATCGAGTGAGTATATACACGCGATTCTTAATCCGTTTGTAAGGATAAAAAATTTAATCTTTTTTTTATCTCTCTCTCTTTACAGATAGTAAAGTGACGATCAATGATTTAGAATCGACGGCGAAATCCGTTTGTTCAAATTCATACGTCAATCAACCGTTCATATGTTTAGATTTGATTTACATCACGGCTCTCTTTCGAGACGTTTTCGGAATAACAAATTCAACGAAAATTAACGTGAGGAAATTTTTTTTGTGTGAAAAAAAAAAAATTAAAATGGCGTTCGATAATTGAATTATTTATTTTATTTTTTTGGTTGCAGTTAGTTAAATATTTAGACGGACACGAAGTTAGTTGGGCACTTGGAGCCGCTTTTCTCAGCTTGCAAAATCAAATGTAATGATGATAATAATGATAATAATTGTGATGATGATGATGATGATAACGACAGCGATTCCGGACTTCAATAAGATGTAAGTTTATTTTTTTATTTATTTATTTCGTGCATGCGATTTGCAAGGTAGTTAGTTGATTTTTTTGACGATGTGTGGCGCTGATCGCAATAAATAATAAAAGACGTATGAATACGACGAAATCGTTCGCGGCGAATCCGAATGAGATTTTAAACGTTATTACCGCGTTTGACTTGAGGAGGTTATCGCTTCTCGGCCTTATGGCTAAGATCAAAGTGTAGTATCTGTTCTTATCAGCTTAATATCTGATACGACCCTCATTGAGGGTCCAGAATATTAAACTGATTTTTGGAAACGGATGGAGTGTTAGGGGCTTGCTCCACCTCCGTCACGGGTTGGCTCGGCATTGCAGTACAGCCGAGATCGGCCCACCCTTAATTACTCCAAATATAGATTGTGTACGCGGTGTGCGTGGGTGGTGACCCCACCGTCATCCCCACCATTACCAACACTAGCATATTCGCGATGCTAGTCCGTGGCCTCCTCCTCCTCGTGTTCCTCCGCGGCGTGATTATCTTTGCTTAGGGGTGTGCGTACTTACTGTCCCTAAACGA
>NW_002987887.1:1389230-1399230 GCF_000006295.1 Pediculus humanus corporis | reverse complement strand
CTTTTTATATAAATTTTCGTAATGGCGTTTCTCTCTCTTTTTTTAAATACGCGTACGCATTAGAAAGAGAGAGAGAGAAATGAAAATTCCCCCCCTCATCCTCCTCATAAAGATTATTTAAAACTTTTTTTTTTTTTTTTTTACTCTGTTGTTAATGCCTTTGGCAACGAATATTGAAAATTATCCAGAATTATTATACCCTCCTCGTTCCCCGGATGAAAAAAAAAAACTGGAAGAAAAGGGATTGTAGGGGAGGAGGAGGAAGAAAAGAGGGAGATTTCTTAATTTTTTTTTCGGGTGTATCCTTGGAAAAAGGAAAAAAAAAAAAGGAAAATTTAATTAATGTCGTGTTTGATCCTTTTTTTTTTTTTTTTTTTTTTTTTTGTTCCTCTGGTCTCTGGAATAATTAAAATCATTTAAAAAGGGACGGTGGGAGGAAGGGGAGAGGGGAGAGAGAGAGAGAGAGAGAGAGAGGAAGGACTGGAAAGAGAGAGAGAGAGAGAGGAAGAGGGAGGGAGGAAAGGTCTCTCTAGTCTTTAAGACGTCTTGTTTACTTTTGGAATTTTCAATTCTACAAAAACCCTTCTTCCTCCTCCTTTACCTCTTTCTCCCCCCCCCCTTCTCTCTCTCTCTCTTTTCCAGCTTGATAATTTCAAGCTTAACTCTTTTCTCTCTCTCTCTCTCTCTCTCTGTGTACAATTTGTCTTTTTTTTTTTTTTTCAACTTGAAAAAAAAATCTCTCTCTCTCTCTCGTCGTGTGATACGTTTTAATTTATTGTCATTATCATCATCATCATCATCATCATTATTATCGCGTTAATAAATTCTTATTATAATTTAAATAATGAAAAAAAAAAGGAAAAAAAAATGATTTAAAGGTTGTGTGTTTGTGTTTGTCGGCTAAATGAAAAATCCCGCGATATATAAAACATTCATTCACCTGGAGGACGAACAAGAAAAAATTTTTTTTAATTTATTTTATTTTATTTTATTTTTTTCGTTATTATTATTATTATTATTATTATTTTGGCATCCATGTTTGTTCTTTCTCTCCCTCCCCCCACCGCTCCCCCTTCATTATTAGAATCCTATTAATTTTTTTTTTTTTTTTTGGGGTCTGCGGCATTTTTTTTTTTAATTTCTCTCGTTTTGACTGGTTGGCTGGTTGGTTGGCGTCCTTAATAAGTTTTTTTAGTTAAAATTGTTTGTTTGTTTGTTTGTTTGTTTTTTTAATTCGATATGTCTAAACGTCTTCATATTTAAAATATTAACGATTTGAGTTTTTTTTTTTTTTGTAGTTTTAATTATTTTTTTTTTTTTAAATTCGTATTAGTTAGTTAGTCGTTTATGGCTAACGTGTTAAACGTCATGCATAGTATAGGAGAAGAATGAAAGGAAAATTTTTTTTTTTGTGTGTTTGTTGTTGTTGTTGTTGTTTGTTAAAAAGGAAGGCGGCGGCGTTATTAGTAGTAGTTTGTTTAAAACAACAAAAAATTTTTTAATCGAGAAGAAGAAATAAATTTTTTTTTCCGACTCGGTTTATATACCTGACAAATTGAACGTTTCGTGTCAGGTTTTTTATTTTTATTTTTTTAACGTAATTAATTTCCCCCCCCCCCCACCTGTACTTATGCAAACAAACAAGCAGACAAACAAACGAGAAAGGGAATTTAAAAAAAAAAATCTTTTACTTCTCCATTACACGCACACTCATACATTTCCCTTTTCCCCCCCACCCAAACACCCCCCATTTCTTAAACGGATTGTTTTATTTTTTTAACGTTAACCCCCGCCCCTACTCTCCCCTTCCCTCCCTTTACCCTCCCCCCGAAAAATGAAAAAAAAAAGACAAGAGAAGAGAATTTGTTCGTTTGTTTTCGGGAAAGAGAGAGAGAGAGAGAGAGAGAGAGAGAGAGAGAGAAAATGGACAATTAACTCGATGCACGCACGCGCACGCACACACGCACACTCTCGCCCATAAAAAATAAAAATAAATAAATAAATGGGTTTAGGTTTCAGGTATAAAAAAAAAAAAAAAACTTTTTTTTTTTTTTTTTTTTGGAAAACAAACAACTCTTGAGTTAATATATGATTTATATTCTTAAATGTATGATTAATGTGAAAGTCTATTTGCGCGAGTTTTTCCTCCAGTTTCTCTCTCTCTCTCTCTCTCTCTCTCCGTTCGTGCTCTCTTCCCCCCTCCTCATCATCATCATCGTCATTTTTTAAAAAATATTAATTGCGGGGAGGGGGGGGCTTTGAATTGATTTGAAAAAATTGATCGAAATTAAAATCGATCGATCGATCGATTGATCGATACAGACCTTGATATCCGGTGGTGGTGACGATGGTGATGACAACGTTATCATCGCTCATTCGGGGGGGGGAAAGGGGGGGAAACGTTAATAAATAAATAAATTTGTTTTATAAACTTACATGCTCATACGGGTTACATCTGTGAATGTTGTTTCGTTCACGTCGTTCGGTCGGTTGTTTGTCGACCAGACAACAACAACAACAACAATCGTTTTGTTGCTGACATTTATTTCATATGATGAACGAACAAACATATATTCCTCCTCGTCCCCCCCTCTCTCGTCCCCTCTTCTCTCCTATTCCTATTTTTTTTCTTCTCTTCGTGTTTTTTAATTTATGAAATCGTATTTGGGAGAGAGACAGAGAGAGAAAAAAAAAAAAAACAAATTGATTTCCAGCCTTTTTTTAATTTTGGAATTTTAATTAAATTTAAAATATTTATTATTATTATTATTATTATTATTAATAACATTATTATTAAAATGAATTCAAATTGATTAATTAATTCAGATTATCATTATTATCATTATTATTATTATTATTATTATTATTATTATTATTATTATTATTATTATTATTATTATTATTATTATTATTATTATTATTATTATTATTATTCGAAACGAATTTAATTAATTAGAAAAAGAAAAAAAATTTTTTTTTTTTTTTTTTTGGGATTATCATTATTATTATTATTATTATTATTATTATTATTACGGTTATGGTTGTTGTTGTTGTTGTTTTTGTCGTCATCGTCGTATTCGTCGTTATTATTATTATTATTATCATTGCGATATGTGACGAAATAATTAATAGAGAGAGAAGAGTAAAATAAAAACGTACAGAGTCGAAATTTTGTCGTTTGTAATTAAAGGAAGATGGCGGCGGCGGCGGCGGCGGTGGTGGTGGTGGGGGTTTTAATTTCAATGGTTCGTTTCGTTCGGTTTGTTCGATGCGTGTGTGAGTGAGTGCGTGAGTGAGTGCGTATATGTTTCGCGTAATAATTAATACCGTTTAAAATCTATATTATTTATAGACTACGCACATACATATATATATATATATATATTATTATTGAGAAATTTTTTTGGTTTGTTGTTGTTGTTGACTCGCACGATTTAAACATTTTAAAATTTTTTGACAACCGATGATTACACAACGTGATCGAATATCGTTTTCACGGGGAGGGAGGGAGGAAGTGAGTGAGTGGGGGTAGAGTGGAAGAGTGAGAGAGACAGAGCGAGTGATTTTACCCAAATTTTTTTTTTTTTTTTTTTTTTTTTTTTTCGGTTTCGATTGTTTGTCGTTACCAATTTATATCGAACAATAGTATTAACGCGATGATGATAATGATAATGATAACGATTCAACAAACGCGGATTTGATTCATTTTATATTGCTCTCTCATTTCATACACGCAACACGCACACGCACACGCAAGAATCGCATTCTAAGGCGACGTTTTTCCCCTCTTGTTTGTTTACACGGACCGTCTCTCGAAACGATGAAATAATAATGATAATAATAATAATAATAAATAAATGAAAATTTGTTTGTTTAATCGATGTGTTAATTTGTGAACAGAGTCACAAATTTTTTCTTTTAAAAGTTCGTTTAATATTATTATTATTATTATTATTATTATTATTATTATTATTATTATTACGCGGTTTTATGCGTATACGCGAGGGTCAATACGAGTCCGGTAGTCGGTAGCCTGCGAACCTGAAAGATGAATGTGAAAATGAGGAGACATAGTGGGAGGGAAATCAACCTGTGCTCGCGTAACAATGAACTGTCTGTCGAATTTAAACAAACAAAAGGTAAAACAATCAATTTGTGAAAGGGGGAGGGAAGGAGGGAGCGAATCACGTGACGCGGGGGTCACACTTTTCTTTTATTTCGATTTTCTTTCGAGCGTTTCGAGCGTACGAACGTAACAAACGTTGAGAAGGTCGGAAAAAAAAAAAAGGAGAAAGATAAAAAATGGGATTTTTTCATTCTCTCTCTCTCTCTCTCTACCTCATTTCTCGCGATGAAGTGTTTCAAAATGGATTAACACACACACGCAGGCACCAGTGGGGGAGGGGTAGTGGGGGAAAGATTTTTTCGACGAAGGATTTACGACGAGTAGGTTCGATTTTGACACGTTCCAGACTTTTTCTTACAAGAAAAATTTTTATCCCCGATGACACAAACTCGTGAGATGTTTTTCGTTTCCCTACGATAAAAACCAAAACGAAAAATGTGACGTAAACGACGACGATTGTGAAACAAACAAAGTTTCGAATTTTCTAGAAAACTTTTTTTTATTATTCGTTATCGATAAGGAGAAACGAAATAATTTCGACTTGACGTTTGTTTGTTTGTTTGTTTGTTTGTTCGTGTGTGTGGCGTTTGTATAATTTGGCAAAACATGCGTGGGTCGAATAATTATTATTTTCTCATAAAAACGTTTCGGGGCTAAGAAACAAACACATAATAGTAATAATAATAATAATAATCGTAGTCGTTTGTTGTTTGTTGTTGTTTGTTGTTATTGTAATTATTCCTGCTCTCTTTTAAGATTGTTTTGTTTTTTTTTCTAAAACGTAATATTACCTTTTCATAAAATATTGATTTATTGATTTTTTTTTTTAAACAAATGATAAAATCAACAAAAATTTTAAAACAAAACAAAAGAAAAAACTGTCGTGGGAGTTATTAAATTATTATTATTATTATTATTATTATTATTATTATTATTATGTACGTAAAGTGCGTGAGTGCGTGTCTGTGCGTGCGTGTGCGTTTATGCGTGCTCATATTTAAATAGGCGGTTTCAAAAAAAAAAAAAAAAATTATTTATTTATTTTCTCATCGTCTTCTCCCCGGAAAAAAAGCCCCCCCCCCCACTCCCCCTTCCCTTCCGAAAAAAAAACGACAACCGAATCGAACAAACAAACAAACGGAACAAAAGAATCAATCAACGAAAATTTAAAGGTAATAAATTATTATCTGATTGACGGATTGTTGTAACTCGATAACAACAACAACAACAACAACCAGCGCGAAAAGTGAAAAGGTTAAATTAATTAATTACCTTTAAAAAAAAAAGTGGATGCGCGTAACAACGTCGTGGCAGGAGAAAAAAAAAAAAAAACGTTTGAACTTTCGTTTTCGTCGTCGTTGTCGAGAGAGCCTTTGGACCTACCTGGCCCTACCTCAACCTACGACGACGTGGCAAAAAAGAAAATTCCCTCTCCCCCTCCTCACTAAGGGTGTATAAAAATTATTATTATTATAATTATTTTGGCGCGAACCGGAAGTAAATTTTTTTAAAATCGAATTCCCGTATTGAGTACGTTAAGAAAATTCGGTATAAGGTCGGATGTCGATGATTATTTATTTTTATTTTGTTAATGACGTCACGATGATGATAATGATAATGCGATGAAATCGATAATTTTCGATACAAATCGAGTAATTACTTAAGCGAGTTTTTTTTTTTTTTTTTTTTTCGGTACCATTAATACGAACCTGATTTGTCCTTATTTTTTTATTTTTATTATTATTATTATTATCGTTGTCATCGTCATGATCGTCATCGTCGTCGTCGTCAGTCGTCGACGTCATTTTTTTTTTAAAAATAAATAAATTATAGAAAAAAAAAAAAAAAAGAGGAAAAGTTTATAAACGGAATCCCGTCGTGAATTAACCTGAAACTAAATATTTATGAAATGAAACAAACAAACAAACAAACAAACAAACACGGCAAGGAATTACAGGGATTTTTTTTTTTAATCAAACCGAGACAAATACTTAACAACAACAACAACAACCACAACCACATGTTATTTTGGAATCATCCATTTTTTTTTTTTTAACGACCGAATATCATGTCGTGTGAAACGTCGTTGAAGACGAAGTTGATGAGGAAGAAGAAGTAGATGAAGACGAAGAAGAAGTGGAAGAAGATTATTAGGAAGGAGGTTTTTGAAAAGTCGATGATCGGACAAAAATGTCGAAGACGTCCGAACGGACAACCGACGGGATTCTTCCACGGGTTTAGAAAAGGAGGAGGAGGAGGAGGAGAATAAAGATGAGGAGGAAAAGGAGGAGGAGGAGGAGAATAAAGATGAGGAGGAAAAGGAGGAGGAGGAGGAGAATAAAGATGAGGAGGAAAAGGAGGAGGAGGAGGAGAATAAAGATGAGGAGGAAAAGGAGGAGGAGTAGGAGGTTGAGGGTGAGGAGGAGGGGGTTGGTGGGAGATGAAGAAAAGTCCTTCGAATCGGAGGGTTTGGGGAGATGATCATGATGATGATGATGATGACGACGATCGATGAAAATTATTCGATAAATTATTACCAAAATTTAATAATAATAATAATAATAATAACTTAAGTAAATAAATAGCAAAATCGAACGACGACGACGACGACGACGATGATGATGATGATGATGATGATGATTTATTTACGTGGGGGCATTTATTACTTATCAAAGTTGATATTTTAATCAGGTTAATCCGGACCGAAAATAATAATTTATTATTATTATTATTATTATCGTCGTCATCTCCATCATCATCATCATCATCATCATCATTATTATTATTATTATTATTATTAATCTCACGAATTAATTCAATTTTCTATCTAAAGTAGTAGCGAGAGAGTTTTTTCCCTCTCGATTCTACGTTTGGAACTTTAATTTTAACTTGCTAAAAAAAAAAAAAAAAGGAAAATATATAATAACGTATATGTTAGAGCCAGAAGGTACAAAAAAAAAAAAAAAAAAAAAAAACAAACCAGAAGTTAAAAAATGATGATGATGATGATGATGATGATAATGGCGAAAAGTAACAAGTAATAAGGAAAAAAAAAAAAAAATTTTTTTTTTTTGTCTTATAATGGTAATCGAAAGAATGTGTTCAGGTAGTAAGTAAGTAGTACTCGGGTAGTAACTAAGTACACACGCACTCACGTATCTCTCTCTCTTCACTTAAACGATTCCTTAAAGGTTGTTATTATTATCATCATCATCATCATCGTCGATTGATAATTTTAATCGAGATTATTTTTTTTTTGTTTTCATTCGATATATCGAAAATTCGACGTTCGATAATTGTTTCGATTCGTTTCCGCATCCGCGAAACGTTTTCATCATCATCATCATCATCAAAACCGTTTATTATTATTATTATTATTTAATTTTTATTACGATCATGTTTTCAAACTCGGTTAAATATTTTAATTTTATTGTTTCGAATATATATATGTACATAAACGTTGGGAAATCGTATGACGAGAAGAGCAAAGAGAGAGAGAGAGAGAAAAACGCGATCGGAATATAAAAAACCTGAGTTAAAGAGAGAGAGAGAGAGAGAGAGAGAAAATCGTGAAACGATTCGGTTCGTTTTGTCATTTTCTCCAAGGTTCCCCTCCGATCGACCTCTTCACTTCAACCTTACGTTATTCACTCATTTTTTCCCCAGTTTCTCTCCCCCCTTCCCTCCTCCCCCTCGCGGCGGTGCGTGCGTGCGTGAGTGCGTGTCAACCTTTCGTATTCACGAAGCGAAAAAAAAAAAAATTTAAAAATTTTGCTCACGTATTGTCTCTTTAACGAGAAATGAGATCTGGTCGGACGTGATCGCATTTATGATTGATGCCATCCAATGCCTTCGGAAAAAAAAAACTTTTTTTTTTTTTTTTTTTTTTTTGTGTGGTATAAAGTTAAAAAAAAAAAAATGCTTCCGGCAATTCGATCAATCGATCGTTCGATCGATCGATGAATCGATCCATCGAACGATTCCTCCTTCCGAATAGAACAACGATTAAAAGTCGAACTTGAAAATATTATTAAAAGTTTTTCGGTTTCGAATTACGGTGGTGGTGGTGGCGATGGCGGTGACGTCATAAAAAGAAAACGAAAAAAAAAACATGGCGGCGGAAAATCAAATCTTAGTGTAATTTTTCAAAAACAAACCGAAAACGATTCATTTTTAATTCTCTCTTTCTCTCTCTTTTGATTTTAATACATAAAAACATTTTCGGATAAAATTATTGCTTTTAAAAAAGTTCACGGTTAATTACTCTCTCTCTCTCTCTCTTTCTCTCTCTTTCCCCCTTCCCCATTTTCTTTTTTTTTTTTTTTGTCGAAATGGGAAATGAATTTTCCCTCGGGAACATATTCATTCTCGTCGAACGAAAAAAAAAAAATAAAAATGAAAATCCCGTAATCGAATTTCGCATACAATAAAAGTATAATTTTAACGTAATTTAATAAAAAAAAAAAAAAAAAAAAAGAAAGAGAGGAAAATTCGTCGTCGTCGGGGGGTGGGGAGGGTGGATGACGTCATCGTAATGGCGTAGGGTCGTCTGTTAAAATTTTACAGTTTCGAAAAAAAAAAAAAAAATTACCGTAGTAACATTTGATAACGAAC
Source organism: Pediculus humanus corporis (assembly GCF_000006295.1). NCBI lineage: Eukaryota > Metazoa > Arthropoda > Insecta > Psocodea > Pediculidae > Pediculus > Pediculus humanus. Next base: position 1,390,490 of record NW_002987887.1, on the reverse strand, counting down.
AGTCGTTTGTATAATGGGTATAAGAGGGTTTATGATGTGGGGGAAAATTATTTGATTCCTTATTACGGTCCTGATTTTGAATTTCCCGCAAGACACGAATGAAAAAATGTCTCTCTTGTGAACGTTTGTTTGATTTTTCAAAAACGTACGTCAAAAAAAAAAAGGAAAACCAAAAAGGAAAAAAACTTCTCGAGGGGTTGTTATTTCGATGACGTCGATGATAACGACAAAGGAAAAAAAAACGGCGATTTCAAGGGAGGCACGGAGGGGGAGATGGAGGAGAGAGAAGGGGGAGGAATCTGAAATTTTTTTTTCGTCTCGTCTCCTTTGCGGGGCCTTTTGGGGTCATTTGCGTTTCGTGTTGGGAAATTTTTATTAAAATATTCACGGTTGGTCGAAGAGAACTTGGGCGAATCGCGGGGGGGGGGGTGAGGGGGCAGAGAAAGAGACAGAGAGAGAGAGTAGCGGGGAAAAAAAATAAAAAAAAAAATTTCAAACGTTTTTTCCTTTTTTTTTTTTTTTTTTTTTTTTTTTTTAATTTTCTCTGTCTGTCTGTCTCTCTCTCTTTCTCTCTCTCACTCCTCATTTCCGCCGTCGAATTTTCTCCGGGTTTATGACGCAATTTCCGGTCGGACGGATTTTTTTCTCGAATGTTGTTGACCGTTTGAATTTTAAATTTTTCGTTTGAAATGTCGTTCGCGAACCTTTTTTTTTTTTTCTCTCTCTCTCTCTCTTTCTCTCTCTGTCTTTTTACGTATCCCCCTCGGGAATAAACTTTTCATTTTCCCAACGTATAATAATATCTTAATTTGAATTTGGAAAAAATGTTTGTTTGTTCGTTTGCGTGTGTTTGTGTGTTTGTTTGTTTGTTTGTTCGTTCGCGTTGCCATATGCCGCAGCAGCATCACCACAACAGCATCAGCATTTCTGATTTTGCTGCGTTTGTTAGTTTCCCCCTTTTTTTTGCTTTTTGTCTTCCTTACGTTCTCAAGTTTTTTAAATAATAATAATAATAATACATCGCAAGAATCGATTTGAAATTTTTCGTCTATTTATCGAAGAATGAAAAAAAAAGGGGGGGGGAAGAAAGAAAGAAAGAATGAATAAGAACATACGTTGCAAACGGAGTCAAGGATGAGTCTCTAAAGAAGAAGAGGAACAACAACAACAACAGATGTTTAATAATAACAATAATAATAATTTGAAAGTGGAAGAAGAAGAAAAAGGTCGGACAAAAATGACTTTTCGTGCAGCTAAGAA
>NW_002987887.1:1387372-1389210 GCF_000006295.1 Pediculus humanus corporis | reverse complement strand
GATCATCATCATCATCATCATCGTGATCTTCTCCAGTTTTGAGTTTTTTTTTTCTTTCGGAACGTGAATAAAAACAAAAGAATTATTACGATTTGGATAAGAGAGAGAGAGAGGGGGGGAGGAAGAGAGGGGGAGAAGATATATATTTTGTACGTAGATGACGTTCGATGATAATGATAATATTTTTTTATAGTTTTAACACGTAGTTGGTAGGGGTAGAGAAGTTGACAGAATTTTTTGGTTTCTTTTCTTTTTCGTATTCGTTCGGATGACATAAAGAGAGAAAGAAAGAAAGAAAGAAAAAAGATTTGTTATGCGAGTTATGTGAGTGCGTGTGTGCGTGTGAATATCTCGAATTGTCGTAAACGAGTCTCTCTCTCTCTCTCTCTTTCTTTCTTTAACCTTTGACTGCCGTCACGACACGTCACGAAAAAAAAAAAAAATTTTTTTTTTGTTTTGTTTGTGTGCGAGCGAGAGCGGCGGGTTTTTCATTTTTCCGGACAATTTAACTTTTCCGTGTCTTCTCCTGGTTGTCTTATGCGTGATCTATGCGTGTGCGAGTGCGTGAGTGCGTCCGTAATAATTTTCTTTAACTTTTTATTAAAAGGAAAATTTTCTTCATAAAAAATTTTTTGTGATTCGTCGGACGGTCGGTCAGTTGCGTTAAAAACAATTTTCTCTCTCTCTCTCTCTCTTATTTTCTCTCTCTTTCTCATTTTCTCTCTCTCTCTCTCTCTCTTATTTTCTCTCTCTTTCTCATTTTCTCTCTCTCTCTCTCTCTTATTTTCTCTCTCTTTCTCATTTTCTCTCTCTCTCTCTCTCTCTCTCTCTCTCTTATTTTCTCTCTCTTTCTCATTTTCTCTCTCTCTCTCTCTCTCATTTTCTCTTTGTCTCTCTCTTTCTATTTTCTAAGAGGTGCATTGCCTCAAAAATTCATCCCCCAGCTTTTTTTTTTCTTCTTAACAATTATGATCATCATCATCATTATTATTATTATTTTTTGATTTTTCGGTTTTCTATTCGTGTACCAACGGCCGCCATTTTTGTTTTCTTTTTTTTTCTACCGCCACGATCGCGAACCATTGATTAAACCGTTTAAATACATACGCGAGACCCGTCATTAATTTTTTTTTTTAATTTTTGGTCATTTCACGGATTTCAAAAAAATAATAATAATAATGATGATGATGATGATGATGATGATGATAATAATAACAACGATAAAAGAATGAAGGTAATGATGAAAGGAAAGATGAAACGATCGTTTTTTTTTTTTTTTTTAATAATAAGAGGATTTTGTCCGGATGAAATGAAATTATCGGGCATTAACAACAACAACAACAACAACAACCGAAACGAAAACAAAAAAAAAAGAAATTCCGGAAACGAACATTTGAAATTCGATTGATGAGAGTAGAGAGAGAGAGAGGGAAAGAGAGAGAGATGGAAAAGGAAAAAGGAGTGAGAGAGATTTCCGGCACTCGGGAGTAATAATACACAAAATACGAATCGAACCGTTTGTAGGTAAAAAATTTTTGTTTTAAATAACGAAGTGTTTTTAAAAGGAATCGAACAAACAAACAAACAAACGAAAAGGAAAACTTTTTCTCCATTTTCTCTCTCTCTCTCTCTCTCGTTTTCTCGAGTGGTTATTATCATCATCATCGTTGTAGTAATAATCGATTCTCGAAACCTTTGTTTTCAAATGCACTGCCACTACTACCACCACTTCTACTACTCGAGATTCGTTTTTCTTTTCTTTTCCTATTACTTATTATATTACAATAGGAAATCTACTCGAAATTAAATCGTCTTTTGTTTGTTTTGGTTGTTGTTGT
>NW_002987887.1:1352004-1387352 GCF_000006295.1 Pediculus humanus corporis | reverse complement strand
AAAAAACTTCTCGAGGGGTTGTTATTTCGATGACGTCGACGATAACGACAAAGGAAAAAAAACGGCGATTTCAAGAGGGCACGGAGGGGGAGATGGAGGAGAGAGAGAAGGGGGAGGAATCTGAAATTTTTCTTTCGTCTCGTCTCCTTTGCGGGGCCTTTTGGGGGTCATTTGCGTTTCGTGTTGGGAAATTTTTATTAAAATATTCACGGTTGGTCGAAGAGAACTTGGGCGAATCGCGGGGGGGGGTGAGGGGGCAGAGAAAGAGAGAGAGAGAGAGAGTAGCGGGGGAAAAAAAATAAAAAAAAAAATTTCAAACGTTTTTTCCTTTTTTTTTTTTTTTTTTTTTTAATTTTCTCTGTCTGTCTGTCTCTCTCTCTTTCTCTCTCTCACTCCTCATTTCCGCCGTCGAATTTTCTCCGGGTTTATGACGCAATTTCCGGTCGGACGGATTTTTTTCTCGAATGTTGTTGACCGTTTGAATTTTAAATTTTTCGTTTGAAATGTCGTTCGCGAACCTTTTTTTTTTTTTTTCTCTCTTCTCTCTCTCTCTCTCTTTCTCTCTCTCTCTCTCTTTCTCTCTCTTTCTCTCTCTGTCCTTTTACGTATCCCCCTCGGGAATAAACTTTTCATTTTCCCAACGTAATAATATCTTAATTTGAATTTGGAAAAAATGTTTGTTTGTTCGTTTGCGTGTGTTTGTGTGTTTGTTTGTTTGTTTGTTTGTTCGTTCGCGTTGCCATATACCGCAGCAGCATCACCACAACAGCATCAGCATTTCTGATTTTGCTGCGTTTGTTAGTTTCCCCCTTTTTTTTGCTTTTTGTCTTCTTTACGTTCTCAAGTTTTTTAAATAATAATAATAATAATACATCTCAAGAATCGATTTGAAATTTTTCGTCTATTTATCGAAGAATGAAAAAAAGGAGGGAGGGGGGAAAAGAAAGAAAGAAAGAATGAATAAGAACATACGTTGCAAACGGAGTCAAGGATGAGTCTCTAAAGAAGAAGAGGAACAACAACAACAACAGATGTTTAATAATAACAATAATAATAATTTGAAAGTGGAAGAAGAAGAAAAAGGTCGGACAAAAATGACTTTTCGTGGCAGCTAAGAAAACAAAAAAAAAAAAAAAAAATTGGTTTGGCAATTATACGAAGAAATAGAAAATTAGATAATAATAATAATAATAAGGAGGAGGAGGTTGCATGTCATCATCATCACAAGAAAAACGAGATTTTCAGGCCACCTGATAATAAAAAAAACTTGGAGAAGAAAATGACGGGAAGGGACGGAATCGTGGCAACCTACGGGATCATTCCATACCCGAGAATTTCAGTTGTGAGGTGAGGTGGGAGAGGGGTAGTGGAGGAGTGGGGAGGAGTTGGGGGGTAGACAAAACCTTAAGTCCCAACGCGAATATTAATATCAAAAGTTTTTTTTTTTTTTTTTTTTTTTTTTACAACGAATGATGATGATAATAACGAAAACGTCTCTTTAATCATTTAAAAAAAAAAAAAAAAATTTTTTATCGGTTTTTCTCCAGTGAATTTTCCAAAAAAAAAAAAATTTTCCAGAGATTTTTTTTTTTTTTTTTGCATAATTAATCTCCATTAGTTTTGACCTTCGCGATCATCATCATCATCATCATCGTGATCTTCTCCAGTTTTGAGTTTTTTTTTTCTTTCGGAACGTGAATAAAAACAAAAGAATTATTACGATTTGGATAAGAGAGAGAGAGAGAGAGAGAGAGTGGGGGGAGGAAGAGAGGGGGAGAAGATATATATTTTGTACGTAGATGACGTTCGATGATAATGATAATATTTTTTTTATAGTTTTAACACGTAGTTGGTAGGGGTAGAGAAGTTGACAGAATTTTTTGGTTTCTTTTCTTTTTCGTATTCGTTCGGATGACATAAAGAGAGAAAGAAAGAAAGAAAAAAGATTTGTTATGCGAGTTATGTGAGTGCGTGTGTGCGTGTGAATATCTCGAATTGTCGTAAACGAGTCTCTCTCTCTCTCTCTCTTTCTTTCTTTAACCTTTGACTGCCGTCACGACACGTCACGAAAAAAAAAAAAATTTTTTTTTTGTTTTGTTTGTGTGCGAGCGAGAGCGGCGGGTTTTTCATTTTTCCGGACAATTTAACTTTTCCGTGTCTTCTCCTGGTTGTCTTATGCGTGATCTATGCGTGTGCGAGTGCGTAAGTGCGTAAATGCGTGCGTAATAACTTTTTATTAAAAGGAAAATTTTCCTCGTAAAAATTTTTTTTGATTCGTCGGACGGTCGGTCAGTTGCGTTAAAAACAATTCTCTCTCTCTCTCTCTCTCTCATTTTCTCTTTGTCTCTCTCTTTCTATTTTCTAAGAGGTGCATTGCCTCAAAAATTCATCCCCCAGCTTTTTTTTTCTATCATCATCATCATCATCATCATTATTATTTTTTGATTTTTCGGTTTTCTATTCGTGTACCAACGGCCGCCATTTTTGTTTTCTTTTTTTTTCTACCGCCACGATCGCGAACCATTGATTAAACCGTTTAAATACATACGCGAGACCCGTCATTAATTTTTTTTTTTAATTTTTGGTCATTTCACGGATTTCAAAAAAATGATAATAATAATGATGATGATGATGATGATGATGATGATGATGATGATGATGATGATGATGATAATAATAACAACGATAAAAGAATGAAGGTAATGATGAAAGGAAAGATGAAACGATCGTTTTTTTTTTTTTTTTTTTTTTTTTAATAATAAGAGGATTTTGTCCGGATGAAATGAAATTATCGGGCATTAACAACAACAACAACAACCGAAACGAAAACAAAAAAAAAAAAGAAATTCCGGAAACGAACATTTGAAATTCGATTGATGAGAGTGAGAGAGAGAGAGAGAGAGAGAGAGGGAAATGATGGAAAAGGAAAAAGGAGTGAGAGAGATTTCCGGCACTCGGGAGTAATAATACACAAAATACGTATCGAACCGTTTGTAGGCAAAAAATTTTTGTTTTAAATAACGAAGTGTTTTAAAAGGAATCGAACAAACAAACAAACAAACGAAAAGGAAAACTTTTTCTCCATTTTCTCTCTCTCTCTCTCTCTCGTTTTCTCGAGTGGTTATTATCATCATCGTTGTAGTAATAATCGATTCTAGAAACCTTTGTTTTCAAATGCACTACCACTACTACCACCACCTCTACTACTCGAGATTCGTTTTTCTTAAGTAAGTTCTTTTCTTTTCCTATTACTTATTATATTACAATAGGAAATCTACTCGAAATTAAATCGTCTTTTGTTTGTTTTGGTTGTTGTTGTTGTTTAAGAAGAAGAAGCAGAAGTAAAAGTTGTTGTTGTAATTGTTTGTCGAAAAGGGAAGTTAAAGTTTTAATTGTGAATGAAACAAAAATGTGTCGAGAGAATAATTGAATTTCTAACAACCATTAAACTTTTTTTTTTTAAATTTAAATTCTAATTGGGGGGTAAGAGAGAGAGAGAGAGAAGGGGATGGGAGAGAGAGAGAGAGAGAGAGAGAGAGAGAGAGAGAGAGAGAGGGAAGAGGAAAAAGGTCCGATAATTAAAAATTAATGAAGAGTAGTAGTAGTAGTAGTAGTTACGGAATTTTATTATCGTTATTATCGTTTTTGTCGTCGTCGCCGTAGTCGTTCGTTCGTTTGTTTGTTTGTCTGTCGAGTACCTGAACGCATACCTGGCCCCACGCTATCCCCCTCCCTCCTCCCCCTATTTTTAATGATCTATTTTGTAGTAAATCGTCCAGTTTTATTTTTTTTAATTAATTAATTAATTAAAAGGGAAACATTTCGTTTTATGTTTTGTATCAATTTGATTTTTATAAATTCCACATTTGAGGTCGTTGGAAAGATGAAAAAGCAGAAGACGATGAAAGTTTGAGTAATTAATTACTAATTCTTTGGTTGTTGTTGTTGTTGTTGTTAGAAGGACGAGGGCGACGACGACGACGACGACAAGGACAACAACAGATAGATAGAACGCGATTTAATTATTAAAATAAAAAAAAAAAAAATTTTCTCACGGTAACGACGACGATAACTTATTATTATTACCTTTTTTTTTTTTTTTTTTTTAATTTTAATTTATTGCTTAATTAGAAAAGTCGCACTTGAAAGAAAAAATTATCATCATTATCGTCGTCGTCGTCGTCGTCGAAAATTTACCCAAGTTTAATTATCATTATTATCATCATCATTATTATTATTTAAAAATTTGAAGAAAAAAATATTTTTGGTTTTCGTAAATAAAGTAAAAAGTCGGATTAAACTTTGCGTAATTATGATTGATGATGATGATGATGATGATAATGATCATAATGATGATGATGACAATAATAATAATAATGATGATGATGATGATGATGATAGCTTTGTAAAAAAAGAAGGGAACGTTCAATTATAAATCTTTCATCGAAATATTAAAATTAATACGTTAGTTTTGCATTAATAACTTTTTTTTTTCAAATTTTAAAATTTTACGTAAATATTTATGACGTCAATACTTATGACGTAAATGTCATGACGTCATTCGATAGAGAAAAAAATTTTTCCGGTATAAACAAACAAACAAACAAACGATTTCGGGGAGGTCGGATTAACGAGCCAGCGTCTGTCGTAAAAAAATGAAAAAAAAGGGTTAACGACATTTTTATTATTTTTTTCGGAAAGGGGAGGTAAGGGGAGGGGGTGGAGAGAGAGAGAGGGGGAGGCGAGGAAGAGCAGGTGAAAGAACGAAAAATGAAAAAACCACAATAACATCATTCGCGTACCTGTGAACTCATCCTTAAACTTAAATGTTTTAAGTATTTTTTTTTTCTTTCTTTCTTTCATTCTACACCCTTTTGCATAAATTTTCAAATCGTTGGTTTTTTTTTTTTTTTTTTTTAAATTGTTCGACCGCACTCTCACTCGGAACGTTACAAACCGCAAAAAAAAATAAATGACGATGATGATGATGATGATTTTTTGCTAGGGTTAAAAAAAAAAGCAGAAGAAATTTTTTTTTATTAAAAAAAAAAGTTTCGAACATTTTTCCCTACTTTGTTTTGTTTTTTAATGTCCGAATTCCTCGTAGTTGATTCATCATCATCATCATCATCGTTATTATTATTATTATTATTATTATTATTATTATTTATTAATTAAAATGAAATTTGTCGTCTGCTAGTTTATGTGCGCGTATATATATATATGTATAAACAAACATCGAAGACGATTTTTTTTATGTATGTGTGTCGTCATCGTCGTCGTTATTATTATTATTATTTTTTTTCCCATCCCTAGTCATTCTCATTCATTCATTCATTCATTCATTCAATGTCAATATTAATTTTTTATTCGAAAAGTTTTTAATTAGTTTTTTTTTAAAGAAAAAAAAAAAAGGAATCAAGAAATTTAATAATTATTATTATCATCATTATCATCATCATGATCGATTTTTAAACGGGACAAAATCAATAAATTAAATTAATAATAATAATAATGATGATGATGATGATGATAATAATAAACGAGAGTCCTTTCGATTCTCGGTTGTTTTTTTCGAATGAATGAATGAATTTGAAACAACAGGAAAATTCGGAAAATTTGAATTCGTTATTATTATCATTATTTATTAACGGCTCCGGGGCGACGACAACAGGACCGTAAATAGTTTACGAAAGTTTACGAAACGGATTTGGTGGTGGTGGTGGGGAAGGAGTAAAGGGAACGCGAAGAGAGAGAGAAAGAGTCTGTTACGTAATAGACTGCTTGATTTTAACCGTTTTGAGTTATGAGGATTTCCCCCTCCCTCCCTCCCCGCGTGCCCCTTCGACGATCTAGGGGGGGGAGTTCCTATCATTATTATCTTTATGTTTTTTATTTTCCGAACATGTTATATTATAATAAAAGGCTCCGGGTTTGAATTTTATAACTCGAATCTAATCTACTTTGCATAAGGTTCGGACCCCCATCCGGTCCGTCCGTCCGTCCAAACGATAATAATAATAATGATAATAATAATAATATTTTTCGAGTAGCGAGAAAAAATAAATTCGAACCGCCAATTGAAATTTTCATTTCGTTTTTCCCATTTTCCCAAACCGCCTCCCCCCCTTTTTTTTCCAATCGTCATCATCATCATCATCATCATCATCATCGTGTTCTCCAGTAAAAGAAAAGTAATTAAAACCGTAAAAAAAAAAAAAATTTTCTCCATTTTGATTTGCGGTTGGATTTTTTTTTTTCTTTGGAACGTTGTCACCGCAAAAAAAATAAAAAAAACCGCAAAAGGTTTTTCGTTAAAATTTTTTTACGGACTGATGACGATGACGATGATGATGATGATGATGATAATGATAATGATAATAATATTTCTGCGGGTTAAAAAAATGTTACGCGTCGTGTTTGTTGTTGTTGTTGTTGTTATGATTTTTCCCTCATGTCCGCGACACGGATAAATTGGATAAACGAGAGAGAGAGAGAGAGAGAAAAGTCCATGTTTTTAAAAATGGCACCTGTCTGCACTTAAAACGTTTTAAAAACCCGCCTAGGGTAAGAATCACCGCCTCATCAGTGGCGGTGGCGGTGGCGGCGGTTGAAACTTCCAGTTCATCGTTGCGTGTTTCCCTCCCATTCAAAAAAAAAAAAAAAAAAAAAAAATTCATTGTTTTTTGTGCATGTACCGTCCAAAAAAAGAAAGAAATGTAGCCAGTGGTCATTCCCTTCCTTCCGATCTTTATTACTGACAACCGAATAAAATCCCTACCGCATTACACACCGACCATCACACCGCTCATTAGCCTTTTTTTTATTATTAGGGACGACGACTACGTCGTAATTATTCAACCGGAATAATGAGGAGGAGGAGGAGGGAGAGGAGAAGGGGGAAACGAAGTGTAGTAGGTGGCGGTGACGGTGTCGGTGACGATGACGGTTTGGTCCTTTTCAATCCTTTTCCCCTCCCCCTCTCTCTCTCTCTCACTCTCTCCAACCCAATTTTTTTTCCCCGTCCAGATGCGCATCCTCACCCTCTTCCCCTACTCCTCCCCCACTTTTACGCCCGTACGTCTTTTTTTTTTTTTTGAGTTTTTTTGAAATTTTCCGTGAAAAACAAAAACGTGATATGTAATTAGTAGGGCAGAGAGTAATTATCGTCGATGATGAATCGGATAAAATGGAGCCTCCGGGGAAAATGGCGGCCGTTACGTTCGAAAGGTTGTTTTTTTTTAAACAAAAGAGAGAGAGAGAGAAAAATCAAAATCGATTTGTATCTTTTTATATAAGAACGACACCGTCGGTCACCTGGACACAGGCCGCCGCCTGGAACCACCACCACCACCACCGCCACCGCCACCGCGTTTCTTATCTATTCATTTATTTAACGCGGAATTTTGTTTTTTCGTTGTTGTTGTTGTTGCTCCCGAATAATAATAATAATAATAATAATAATAATAATAATAATAATAATAATAATGATAATGATAATAATAATAATGATAATGATAATAATGATAATAATAACATTTCGAATTTCTTTTTTTTTTTTTTTCTTATATATACACGTTCACATCGCGCTATCGCACTCGTACGTACCTAATATTATTATTATTATTACAATTTCGAATGATTGTTCGTTTGTCGAGTGTTTGTTCGTTCGTTTGTTGGGCACCTACGAAAAATTACAACCCAAAGACCCAACTTTCCCTTCCGCGAAAATAAAAATTATAATAACAATAATAAAATTTCGTCATTGAAAACCGTGTATGGTCGTTTATTATTATTATTATTATTATCGTGATTGTCATTTACCAAAGTTATTTTAATCGTTAGAAAAAAAACATAACCGTCGTTTTTCGTCTATAATCCAATTTGTTTAAATGATGATGATGATAAGTAATAAAAATTGAATTGAACGACCATTTTTTTTTCCGTTGATTTTGTTTGAATAGTGGGCGGCTTTTATTATTATTATTATTATTATTATTATTATTATTATTTTATTCGTTCTGGATGAATCTAATTCGATACTGACTTATTATTATTATTATTATCATCGTCATCGTCATCCTCGTCGTCTTTTTCTTCGTTAATAATAATAATAATAATAATCTCTTTTTTTTTTTTCTTTTCTTTTTATCTTTTTCCGCCATTAAAACGAAACGAAACGAAAAGGGAAAAGGATTTCGTTGTAATTGGATTTTAAATGACGTCATAACTAACGTAAATAAATAAATAAATAAATAAATTTCCATATGGTACGACGCGCCTCCATTTTGTTTTTTTTTCCACTCTTTTATTATTATTATTATTATTATTATTATTATTGTTGTTGTTGTTGTTGTTGTCGTCGTCATCGTTTAAACGAAAGAAATCGAACTTACGACAATCGATTCATCGAATTCCAAATTTTAAATAATTGTTTGTTTGTTTTGACGTGACGTCATTTGTCCGTTCGACTTGTTGCCCTCTTACGTAATAAAAAAGAAAAAAAAATCAAAATGTCTACTCCTAGGTTATTAATTCAAAAAAAAAATAAAAAATAATGATGATGATGATGACGACGAATAATAATAATAATAAATGATTTGTTTGTAATTCTAGTCCTGTCAATTAAGTCAAAATCTTTAATAGATTAGATTATTTAAGTAGATTTTTATTAAAAAAAAAAAACAAAAAAAACAAAATGGTTTTAAAATTATTAACGGTATAATAAAATCATAATTGGACTTTTTTTTTTTTTTTTTTTTTTTTTTTACTTTTTTGTTTGTTAATTGAGAGAAAAACACTCGAAAAGTTAGAAAGAGAAACAACAAACATAAATTTTGAAAAGTTTTGTGTTTGTTAAGAATAGACAAACAACGACGGGATGATAGAACGAAAAGAAAAAAAGATGAAGAAAATCCGGTTAATTAGCAACGTTTATAATTTTGCCGTAATTAATTTTTTTTTTTTTCTTTTGTTTAAGCGGAAACGATTACGTATTCGTTCTCTCTCTCTCTCTCTCTCTCTCTCTCTCTCTCTCTCTCTCTCTCTCTCTCTCTCTCTCTCTCTCTCACCGTCTAACTCTTTCACTCACACGATCTTGGAATTTTCTCGAATCTGATTTTTCATTGAAAAGAAAAATTTTATTATTATTATTATTATTATTATTTTTTTTTTCATTTACGTTTCGCGATACGAACCTTTTTTAAACCTTTTAACTGTAATGACGTCATTATCAAAAAAGTTAATTTCGTTACGTCCTTACGTCATTGCGTAACGCGAAATTATGAAATTAATTAATTTGATTAATAATAATAATAATAATAATAATAATAATGCATGATAAACGAAAATTTTTTTTTTTTTTTTTTTTCATTTCTTTTACGTCATGCCGGAAACGTGACGAATTTTTTTTTTTTTTTCGGGAGTGGCAACGTTGGGACAACCTGTCGATTTTGTTTTTTACAAACGGACAACGAAAAAGGAAAATGGCAGAAGACGAATATTATTAAACGACGATTAAAATTTTACAACTCGAAAATAATAATAATGATGATAATAATAATAATGATAATAATAATAAGGCGCTAACTGAAAAAGTTTTGGTTTAATTAAAACAAATAACTCGAAACGATGATGATGATGATGATGATTATGATTATGATAATAATAATAATAATTAACTTTGAATGTTTGATTAATGAGAGAATAAATTAAATTTTTTTTTTTTTTAAACAATAATAATAATAATAATAATAAGGAGGAAAAAGTTTGTTTGGAACAACAACGAAAGGAAAATTTTTTTTTTTTTTTGAGGGGTAGGGGAGAGCGGAAGAGGAAAGATGACGTTGATGATGATGATGATTATGAGATGAATCGTTTGTCTTTTCGTTTTTCCCCGTTCTTCCAGATGCTCGGAATGATTCCGGGAAACGGGAAGAGGATGAATGATGTGACGAGATTTAGGATTAATTCGAAATATGTCGATCGGAATCGGTGTCGGCGGACATTTTGTTTTTTTTTTTTTTTTTTTTTTAATTGCAAATTTCTTTTTCGGACGGTATCGAATGTATAAAACGACGACGACTTGGGGAGCCTTAGGGGGTCTTTTTAAAAAAAAAAAAATTTTTTTAACGCGTTCCAGGAACGTAATTAGTAATTTAGTCCGTCTTTCTCTCTCTCTCTCTCTTTGCAACTTCCTTTCTCCCTTCCCTACCCCCTACCCCCTCTTCCCCCCTTCGGATTTAAAAATGTACACATCGATAATTTTTTTTTTTTTTACTCTCTCTCTCTCTCTCTCTCTCTCTCTCGCTTTATTTTTCCGAATACTTTGAGATTTGGATGATCATAATTCGACGTTCTAATTACACGGCGCCGTAGGGTGTGGTGGAACTTTGGTCAATTTTTTTTTTTTTTTTTTTTTTTTTTTCGTACCGCCGACGTTCAGTTTGTGCAACATAAAAAAAAAAAAAAGAAAACGCGTACCTGCTGCCGCCTGGTTTATATTTTTGACTGACGTTTGTTTCTCTCTCTCTCTCTCTATCCACTTAAAAAAAAAAAAAATTTAGTTTCCAACCCCCTCGAGGAATATTTCTTTTCATGTACAACGCGTAAACGTCTTTTCATTGCCTCGTTTAATTTTTAAAAAAAAAAAAAAAATTTTTTTTTTTTTTTTTTTGGAATCTGGAAATTTTTCGTGTCTGCTGCAACGATTCCCCGACGTATACGCCTCCCAGACATTTTTTACATGATTTTTTTTTATGTAGTATAAACGTTCGTTTTTTTTTTTTTTTTTTTTTTTTTTTATTTCTTTTCTTTTGCCACTTTTAAAATTTTAGAAAACCCTCGAGGCGACCTACTCTTAATTAAAAAAGGATTAAAAAAAAAAAAAAAAGGGTTTTCGTATGTATGACTATGTAAACGTTCGTGTGTGTGCACCTGGAAAAAGGAATTTTTCTATTCCGCCATTTTTTTTTGTATATTAATGACGTCGTCGTCGTCGTCGTTATCGTCCCCCCTCCTTTTTTTTTTTTTTAGGTTTCGTTACGTTCGATTGTCATTAATGATGATGATGATGATGATGATTGCGATCGTTTAAAAAATTCAATTTTTTTTTTTTTTTAATTAGTAATTATTAGAGACTACTAATTAGTAGTAAACAAACCGAAAAGGAAATAAATTTTTAATCCCACGTTTTTGACGTGCCTCTAATTTTTTTCATTTTCCTCCAAATAGTAATGATAAAAATGACAGAATGAGGAAGAACGTTTTGCACACGACAAACGTAAAAAAAAAAAAAAGAAAATAAATATCATCATCATCATTATTATCATTATTTAATACGGAAAACAAAAAAAAAAAATTTTTTTTTACTACAACCACGTCAAATCGTCGTTTTAAAATCGTTAAAACAATAAAAAAAAAAAAAAAACTGCAGGTAAAAATTATTCAGTCGAACGAACGTGGAATTAAATTTAACCTCACGCAGGCTATAAGAAAAAAAAAAAAAAAAATTTAGTCGGAAAAGAAAAAGATGGCGGCGCGTACGACGATGAGGAAACCGGATACGATGTAACAAATAAAAAAAAAAAAAAATGGAAAATTACTTAGGCGTGCCCCCCGTATATTTGTTTAATTTAAATAATAATAATAATGATGATGATGATGATGAAAAGGTGGAAAAATTTTTTTTTTTGTTTTAAATGAGGAAAACGGGGAGGGAAAGTGGGGGAGGATGAGGGAATTAAATTTGACCCCACCGTACCGATCGAACAAACGTGAGATTTTCCCCGAAAGGTCACGTGTGTGTGTGTTTGAATTTTGGCGCGAAATTTTGAGCACCGCACGATCACCGCGCGATCGAACCTTTCAAATTTTGACTTTAAAGCCAGCTTTTCCCCTTATCACCTCACCTCATCCCCTCGTTCCCTTCTTTTTTTTCCCATCTACCTGTGTACCTGACCGACTCCCTGCCTCTCTACCTACCTCCCTGTCTCCCTGCATAAATATGCACCCATCGCGAGTATTAAAAATTTTTTTTTTTTATTGTTTGAATGAACCCGTCGAAACAATAAAATAAAATTTATTTTACGCATTTTTTTTTTTTTAATTCGATCTCTCTCTCTCTTAATCTTTTATCCTTGAGCTTTAACTAAATAATAATAATAATGATGATGATGATGATGATGATGATGACGGTTATATTATTGTAAATTGTTGCATTCGAGGGAGGGAACGAAAAAAAGAGAAACGATAAATAATTATCAAGGACCGCAAATAATAAAAAAAAAAAAAAAAAAATGCATAAGAGATCGTTAATTTTATGTACATGACTTATGTATCTGTTATCGGTTCACACACACATACAAAAAATAAGATTATTAATAATAATAATAATAATAATAATAATTTTTTTTTTTAATTTATCGTTTTATTTATTTTTTTAATAATCGGTCGGTCAATAAAAAAAAAAAAAAAAATTCCCCGATGAGTGCCTACAAAAAAAAAAAAAAAATTCGTTTCGCGGCGTCGCGTGCGTTTCTTTTTTTTTAAAATTAATTAATCGAAATTATGTTTGTTTGTTTGTTTGTTTTTCTCGGGGGGCGGGGGGTTCGTTTGGGATTATGATGACGTCATAAGAAACCACGTGGTAAACCGAGTGTTGCGTATTTTAAAAGGGATGCTTCGTCTTAAGGGTGAAATATTTGGATTTAACGTTTTGAAATTTTTTATGACAAACGTGGTCGTAAGCGTAAGCGTTTCGTGGCGGCAGATTATCGTGGAAGGAGAAGAAAAAAAAAAAAGATTTGTTTTCGTTGACGAAATGTTCTAAAAATATGGCGGAGGTTCGGGGTCAGGCGGGGGATAAAAGGGAGGGAGAGGTTAAAAATTTTGATTACGTCACATTCATTATCGTGCGTGCGTGTGCGTGCGTGCGTGTGTGCGTGAGGGATTTAAGTGGATCGAACGTGCGTGCGTACGTACGTGGAAATAGTTTTAAAAAAAAAAATAATAATAATAAATTTTAATTTATTTGTTTAATGTCCGAGAAGAGCGAGTCCAAATAATTAGTCAATAAAAAAGTATAAAAAGTTAATGAACGTTAAACAAACAAAATTAATAATAATAATAATAATGATAATAATAACATTGTAGGTTCTTTCGTACCTGGATTTTTAGTTTGTATACCTGCGTGTATTTACGACGGACGGACGGAGGACGGACGGTTTTTTTATTTATTTATTTATTTTTTAATTATCCCGCGCGTTCACCGGAAAACCGTTTATGTAACCTAAACATTTCCCATTAAAATAATTTTGTTTCTCTCTCTCTCCCCTTCCCCCCTCTCTCTCCCTCTCTCTTTCTCTCTCGTTTCTCCAAAAATTTGAATTTTTTTTTTTTTTTTTTTTTTTCGTGGAAGAAAGAAAAAACGAAAAAAAATTGAAAATTGATTTCACGTGACCCGTCAAATCGTGTATTTTTTTTAAAAAAAAAGTCGAATACGAAAACGTTTAAAAAAAATAAAGTAAAAAAAACTGACGTGGCGGTAGAAAAAAAAACAAGTGGAAGAAGAAAACGAAAAAAAAAAAAAAAAAAAACAAGAATTTCCGCTGGATTGTTTTTCTCTCTCTCTTTCTTTCTTTCTCTCTCTATTTTGATTTATGAGATTTTTCTCACGAAAAACAAAGTGAATAATTAAAGTAATTAGGTATTAAGGTTCACGATCACATTTTTTTTTTTTTATTGGTTGGTCGGTTGTTTGTTTGTTTGTTCGTACGTTCGTTCGTTCGTTCGTTCATTTTTACGTACGAAATATATCGAAATCGATATCAAAACTCGAACTCGAAATTCGAAAGAAAAATTTTCCCTCATCTACGATCGTTTTTTTTTTTTGGCGGTTATTTTTAAAATTTTAAAATTTTGGCGGTTTTTTTTTCTTTGTTTGTTTGTTTTTTTCCCCCCAGTTTTTATTATTATCATTAATTTTTTTTTTTTTTTAATTACAGCCCCCCTCCGCCATTTTTATTTTTTATTTTTTTATTTTTTATTTCTCTTTTAGTCTATTAATTAGTCCAATAAAAAAAAAAATTTTTTTTTTTTGTTTCACTCGAGGAATTTCAAAGGGAAACAATTATAAAAGTAATTCTCTTTTTTTTTTTAATTATAACAAACGAACGAGTTTAGGGGCATTCATTTTGTTTGTTGGTTTGTCGATTGTCTTTGTTTTCCCTCTCTCTCTTTCGGTCGTAATAATAATAATAATAATAATAAGAGCGTTTGTAAAGATCGGTCGTGTATAAATGGTTTTCGTAAAAGGAAATGATTCATTTTTTCACGAAACGAATGGCAAACCTGTATTCTACTTTTTTCCCGCCCTTTTTTTCCCATATCCGTCCGTCCACCCGTCCGTCCGTATCCCCCACCTCCTCTTAGAAAATTGAATATATTTAAAAAAAAAAAACAAGGACAAATAAAACGCGGAGGAGAGAAAAAAAAAAAAAAAAAGAAAAACACCTCGGGATAAAATATTATTGACATGTTACGGACGAGAACAAAGAAAATTTTTTTAAAACGATAATAAATTAATAATGATGATGATGATGATGATGATAATAATAAGGAAAACTAAAAAGAGACTTACCCGTTGTTGTTGTTGTTGTTTTCGTCCATTTTGTTTTTGTTTTTTTCCAAAAAAAAAAAAATTCCTTCTGCTAGCTAATTGGTTTTTCGTATGAATAAAAGACGAATGAAAGGAGGCGCGAAAAGAAGGGAAAACCTTCTTCCCACGAAATACCTCTCCCCCCCCGCCGCGTTGGGATTTTTCAAATCCTTGAAATCCGGTGGTACCAGATGTACCTTCTTTTTTTTTTTTTTTTTTTGGTGGAAAAGCAGTCTTTCCTCGTTCCATTCCACTCGACTAGATGGATGGATGGATAGATGGAAGACTCTAGAAAAAAAAAAAAAAAACAAACTCATCCATCAAGCGGTTCGTGACACACCCAGTAGTTCCGTTTCGGCAACATGTCGGGTAAAAAATGAGAGCCAATTAATAACGAAAGGATATAAAAAAAAAAAAAAAAAAAAAAAATTCTTGAGAAAGAAAAAGAAAAGAAATCTTTCTCTCTCTCTCTCTCTTTCTGAACGAGGTCCTCCTAATCAAAAATTTAAATTAAATAAATAAATAAATAAAAAAATGATGAATAATTTTTTAAATTGAAAGATTTGCATGCGCGCTCACGCACGCACACGCACACGCACACATACGAAAACGGAGAAAAACGGAAGTGGAAAGTCCTGGAAATGTGACGACGGCCTGGAGAAAAAGAAAAATTAATTTACAAAAGTAAAATTTGAAATTATCTGGAAAATTCTCGCGTTTCGCGGATTCGTTTCCCGTTTCCCCCTCCCCCTCTCTCTCTCTCTCTCTCTTCCTAAAAGAAACGATTAACAATTCGAAAATTCGATGATGATGATGATGATGATGTTGTGAAAAATGAATATAAAAAGAGAGAGAGAGAGAGAGGAAAAATTATGCGCTGGAATTTGTGTGCGTGTGTGTGTGTGTGTGTGTGAGAGAGAGAGAGGTCGAGAATTAATTTTGTATAAAAAAAAAAAAAAAAAGAGGAATTGATTGGATTTTCGAGTGCGTGTGCGTGTGTTATCATTATGAAATGACGATTATAATAATAATAATGGTGATGATAATGATAATAACGGTGAATAAATAAATAAATAAAAAAAGGTGAGATTATATGTCATGAATATTCAAAGTTCATTATAAACGTAAACACAAACACATTTTAGGGTTTATCCACATATATAAATACCTTTTCTTGTTTTTTTTTTTTTTTTTTTTTTTTTCAACGACAAACTGGCTGGAAAAAAAATGAACGTCTCTCTCTCTCTCTCTTCCTCTTTCTCTCTCTCTAACATCACGTCTCCCGATTCTTTTTTTTTTTTCGTATTAATTTCGTGTAAATTAAAGGAAAAAAAAAAAAAAAAAAAATTTCTTTTTTTTATCGTTTCCATTTCCTGTCGACAAACACGGTCGTTTTTTTTTTCTTTTACGTCGTCGATTTGGAATGAATTCCGGAAACAGAGAGAAAGAAAGAGAGAGAGAGAGAGAGAGAGAGAGAGAGAAAGAAAGAGAAATAGAAATAGAAAAATATACGTACGTTTGTTTGTATTAATCAAATGATGGTAATAATAATAATAATAATAATTGATGGCGATACTTATGACGATGAAATTAAAAAAAAAGTAACAATAAAATCGTGAGAAACGAGAGAGAGAGAGAGAGAGAGAGAGAGAGAGAGAAAGATTAGGAACTTAAGAAAGAGAAAAGGAGGAATAGAGAGAGAAGAGAGAGAGCGAGAGACAGATTAGGAACCCATGAAAGAGGATAAGAGGAATAGAGAGGTAGGGAGAAAAGGAAACGTTTTCTTTTTTTTTTTTTCCGTATTCCGTGAAAGGTATCAACACAATCACTACCCCCACCACCGCCACCACGACCATCACCACCTTTATCACCATCACGTACCTTAAAAAAAATTTATCGAGTCCGTGAAAACGTTAGATGATGATGAATTTACGATATTATTTTCAATGATTCGATGACCAACCCACCATTGACCGGCCGTATTAGTTAGTAGTTTTTACTAATTATTATCATCATCATCATCGTCATCATCGTCGTCGTCCTCGTTATTTGGTTTCATTAAAGATGAAGTGAGAGAGAAAGAGAGAGAGAGAGAGAGAGAGAGAAAAAACTTCAAAACCTGAAAAATTAGAAAAAAAAAAATTTTTTTTTTTTTTATTGATTTTTCATTTTGCTACCTGTTATGGAATTTTATGTGCTTTTAATATTAAAAAGAGGAAAGAAAAAAAAAAAAAAACAAGAACGTTGAAGAGAACATTAAAGTAAAAAAAAAGTTTCGAGGCGTAGAAACAATTATTAAAAATGGGGGAAATTCGGCGGGTGGGGGAGAGGGAGAGGGATGGTGAGGAGTAAGGGGAGGGAAGCATCGGGGAGCGGTACCTAAGGGAGGAGGTGGAGGAGGAGGAGGAGGAAAGGGCGGTACACAAAAATCCTTTGGGTTTTTTTTCTCTTTTCTTTTCCATTTAACTCTTCTTGACTCTCTCCTTCTCTCTCTCTCTTTCTCTCTCTCTTCATTTGGAGCATTCAACCTAACAAACTCTTTTTTTTTTTTTTTTGATTACTTTAATTTTTTAAAGGTTGTCATCCAGGTGTGTGCATGCACCTCTTCTTCTTCTTCTTCTTTTTCTTCTTCTTTTTCTTTTTCTTTTTTTTTCGCTTTTATTTTTATTATTGACTTTTTAAACATTTTCAAAGAATCTCCACTTCATCACGTTTTTTTCCTTTTCTTCTTCTTCTTCCTTTCTTTATTATTATTATTATTATTATTATTATCATTATTATTTTAAATTCAAAAACTTTTTTTTTTTTTTTTTCTTATTCGAGTTATTGTCGTGAGTGATTCTTCTTCGTCGTATTCTTTCCTCCTCCTCCTCTTCTTCCTCTTTCTCCTCCTCAACATCATCATCATTATTATTATTTTCTTCCGTTATTAAATGGAAAATAATAGTAATAATAATAATAATAATAATAATGATAAAAGTCTTTGCGTTTTTTTTTTTTTTTTTTACCTGAGGTTTTCAAGTCCTCTTATTTTCTTTTAATTTTTTTTTTTTTTTTTTTATCTCATTTGTCAGCCATTCTCTAACCACTTGCGATGACTTTATTATTATTATTAAATGACGACGTTTTTAATAATAATAATAATCATAATCATAATAATAATAAAAACGAACGTCGCACTTCTTTCGCTCGTTTAATAAAAGATAATTTTCAAAAGTCTAAAGTAATAGAGTAAATAAATAATTATTGTAATAACAATAATAATAATAATAACGATGACGATGACGATGATAACGATGATGATGATGATGATGATGATGAGTTTGTAGAAAAAAATTACAGGTCGGAATATGGACAGAAAATATCGAAGAAAACTCGCGGAAATAAAATTTGAAAAAAAAAAAAATTTAAATTTTGGCGGGAAAATCAAATCCCCCGTTTCCCTTTCCCTCCTCTTCCCGTTGTTTCCCCGTCACCGTCCAAATATAAAACGTTTAATCGCGTACGTGTTTCTCGTTAATAATAATAATATGAAAAACGTTGCTTGGATACTGTGGGTTGGTGGGTGGGTAGGTAGGTAGGTAGGTAGGTGACTCTAGGGAAGGAAATCCGATCCTAATTGTTGAAACTAACTCGTTCGTTCGTCCATCCGTCCGTCCGTCCGTCCAAGAATTTTTAATACATCATCGTAGGGAAAAAAAAAAAAAAAGAGGAGAAAAGGAAAAAAAAGGGCAATAAATAATATATTAATAAAGGAACTGTATATGTTAGGGGTCAGCGTTTGGGTGGCCCATGTCCCCCGCGTGTTTTTTTTTTAGGCCCTCGTTTGTAAATAATAGCGTGATTCATAAATAAAATCGCAGCCCTTTCCGAGGGAATCTTTTTTTATTTTTATTTTTATTTGGGTGGGTAAGTAAACTTTTGTTTTAATTTTTTTTTTTTTTTCAAAAGTTGGTAACATCGTGTGAGAATTAAAAAAAAAAAAATTTGAACGAAAATTATTTATTATTATTATTATTATTACTATTGTTTTTACGCGTTCGATCGTAAATCGCGATTCGATATTTAAAAAAAAAAAAAAAATATTTAAAAGTTTTTTTTTTTTTTTTTTTTTTTTTTTTATAACCGGGCAGGTGGGCAACGTTTTAAAAAATTTCTAGAAAAAAATTTGTTTTTTTTTTTTTTTTTTTTTTCTTAACGCCGTACCAGATTTAAAAAATTTAACGGAAATTACTATTATTATTATTATTATTATTATTATTATTAATTGTTTAACGTTAATTTTTCAAATGTTGGCAACATTGTTAAAATTTAAAATTTAACGGTTTTTTTTTTTACTACGATGTACCCGATGGGAAAATCTTAACGTAAAAAGAAAATTGTAAAAATTTTTTTGGAACGGATTCTGGAAAGTGAACGCTTGTCACGCCCGCGCTCGATCCCGCATTTCGTCTCGCATATAATAATAATAATAATAATAATAATAATAATAATAATAATAATAATAATAATAATAATAATAATAATAATAATAATAATAAATTAGTCGTTTAATCTTTTTTTTTTTTTTTTTTTTATAGTGGCTCCTTCCAGTTAAATGTTTTTATTTATATTTTTTTTTTTTTTTCCTTATTATTATTATTATTATTATTATTTTATCTTTCGGTTTTCAAATTGTGACGTTTATACTCGTTGCCAATCTTTAAACGACAATAAAAAAAAAAATAATAATAATAATAATAAAAAAATGTGACGTAATAATTACGATCCCTCTCCCTCTTCCTTCTTCTCCCCCCCCCCAAAAAAAAAAAAACTTTTTTTTCTATATTCTTTACGTTTAAGCCTGCATTTATATTATTATTATTATTATTATTATTACACGCAAAGTTTTTCGAGTAATGATTAAAAAGGTTTTCTGCAAAGAGAAAGAGAGAAGGAGAGACAGACAAAGAGATTTGAAATAATAGCAGTGTGAAGGTGAGAAAGAGAGAGAGAGAGAGATTAAATTTTATTTGTTTGTTTGTTTGTTTGTTTTTAGGGATTTACGCCGCTCCAAAAAATAAATAATTAAACGCGGCGTACGTGTTTAAAACGTATTATTATTATTATTATTATTATTATTATTTTCGTTTCAATTTAAAAAAAAAAAAGAGGGTAGGGGGAGTAACAGGTGAGAGACAAAGCAACAACAACAACAACGCAACATGTAAATCGTTCTCGTAATTAATAAATTAACAACAAATAATGATAATAATAAGAATAATAATAAAGAAAAACCGTGGGCGGAAATAATAATAAAAAAAAAAAACTCTCGGTCGCCATATTTACATATTAATAATAATAATAATGATAATGATAATTTTTCCACGTATAAATTAATAAATTCGATTTCGTGTGCCATCAGACAAATGAATTTCCTTCGCTTTCTTTCTTTCTTTCTCCAGAAACTACAAACGAAATGGAAAAATAATAATAATAATAATAATAATAATAATAATAATAATTTGACTTTGGGCAAATTACGATGATGATGATAATAATAATAATAATAATGATAAAAATTGTTTTTTGTCGAAACGTTCGACCGGTCGAGTTGATTTCTCTCTCTCTCTCTCTCACTCTTCTCCTCTTTCATTCCGCCTGGAGAACATGTTAGTTTTTTTTTTTTTTTTTACATTTTTTATTGGTTATGGTCGTGAGACCCGGGAGTAATCGGGAGGGCCGTTTTCATATTATATCCTTGTGGTCGAACGAAAAAGACGACGAGTAATGGTCGCGTTTGACATATTTGACAGATTTGATTAATACAAAAAAAAAAAAAAAATTATTTATTTATTAAGAAATAAATCTATATCCATCCCCTCTTCTCTCCCTACCCCCATACCTCCCCGTCCCCCATCCGTCCGTCCGTCCGTCCGTGCATCCATCGTCGTGTCGGGATAAAGGGGGAAGGGAAAAAAAATTAAATAATAATAATAATAATAATTGTGTCAAAAATGAAAAAACTGTCACGTCATTCATTTGAAAATAATTGAAAATAATTGTTCGACAACAACAACAACAAACAACAAATTCGATAAAATAAAATAAATAATAAATAAATCATTTTTTTTTTTTGAATTTTTTTTTTGCGGGGGCTGGAAAATTTTATTATCATTATTATTATTATCGTCATCGTCATCGTCCATCTCCAGCGGACGAATCAATTAAAGTTTTTTTTTTTTCGAATGGATTTCCATCCAGACGCGCGGGGTTTTTTTTTTTTTTTTTTTTTTTTTTTAATAATTTTTTGCGTTAATCGATCGCGTGATGATGATAAACGTGTGGTGCGTCAGGTGTGCCAACTTTGAAATTTTAAACGCGATCAGACAGATCGATTATCGATAGAGATAGTGTCGAGAATAAGAAAAAAAAAGTAAGTTTCCGGCAGTTTTTTTAAATGTGGCGGGAAAACGCGAAATTCAACGGAATCGAAAGGTTCACATATACATAGAGAGGGCGGTGGAAAAAAAATGTCGTCATCGTGGTAAGTGACGTCATCACGAAACGGTCAGGGTTTTAAATTTTCTTTTTTTTTCTGAAAAGGTTTTCGGTTTCCATTAAATTAAAAAAAAAAAAAAAAAAAAAAAAAAAATTTTTTTTGTTCGTTATTTTTTCACCCCCCTGCCCCCCATTAGTCGAATTTTTTCGTTTTTGATTTTTTTTTTTTTTTCGGGATAAACCTTACAAATGGTGGAAATTCAGAGACGAAAGATAATAATGATGATAATAACTAAAATGAAAAAAAACTCGGTTTTCGAAAACTAATTGTTTCTCTCTCTCTCTCTCTCTCTCTTTCTTTCTTTCTCTTTCTCTCTCTCTCTCTCTTTCTCTTTCTCTCTCTCTCTCTCTCTCTTTCTCTCTTCTTTCTTTCTTTCCCCCTCTCTCTCTGTTTAATACCGTTAAAATTCGTGAAGGAAGCAATCTTTAAAAAAACAAAAAAACAATGAATTAATAACAAACCCGTAAATTAATTTTTTCAATTATTTTAAAAATTACCCAAAAAAAAAAAAAAAACCGGAAGTGAAGGTTCTTATAAACACTTTACGCACGCACGCACACGGAAAAGTTTAGCGGTACGAAAAATCTTTCCCAAAAAAAAAAAAAAAGTTAAAAAAACGAAACGATATAAGTTTAACCACCTTTTTCTTCATTTTATTATTATTATTTATTGTATATCGACTTTTATTATTATAACCGTTCCCCGGACGACGGATTTCATAGAGTAAAAAAACCAAAAAAAAAAAAAAAAAAAGTTTTGCGATTTAATTAAAACGTTTATTTTATTATTATTATTATTTTTTTTTTTTTTTTGTATTCTTTCGAACAAAGCCGTGAATAAGGACGTCATCGTAATTTATATTCATGAATTTTTTTTTTTAGATTATCGGACGCCATTTTAATTTTTTTTTTTTTTTGGTTTAAATTAATCCGTTAACAAAAATATATAATCTTAATTACTTAAATTGATATTAATTAGTTTTTACGAGGTAAAAATCCTTTGTCAAATTATTAAAATAATAATAATAATAATGAGGATGATGATAATTTTCTCGTTTTTTTTGGGGGGTTCGTGAGAAGAAAATTCTCTTACTTTGAAAAAGGTGAGAAAATAAAAAAATGGCGATCGCGTTTTTTCGTTATCATCTCGATAATTTATTGTAAAAAAAAAAAAAAAATAATAATAATAATAATAATAATAATAATAATTAACGACGATCGCGAATCGCTAACGTAAATTTCCCCCTCCCCACTACCACCTAGAGTGCGTGCGCGTGCGTACTTGCGTGGGAAAAAACGTCAAGTTTACGCGAAAATAATACAAATGAATTCGATTATTATTATTATCATCATCATCTATATTTTTATCATTATCATTACCATTAGTATTATTATCATATATTCTGGAATTTAAATTTGAAAATTGGGGGGAAAAATATTTGAAAAAAAAAAAAAAAAAATTTTCGAATTCGTTTTGACCGTTACCCAAAATCGAAAGGGGAGAGAAGGGAGTGCGGATTGAAAGGGGGAAGGAAGGTTAAAAGATGAGGATGAAAAAAGAAATTTGTGTTGTTGTTGCTGTTAACCTTTGCCCTATTTGACATATTAATTGACTCACCGCCGCCGCCGCCACCACCACCACCACCATCATCGTCATCATCATCACCGACATATCATCATGGCGGGGAATTTAAATTATTGCGAGTTTTATTAAACGTAATTATAATTAAAATTTAATCCGCCATTTTGTTGTAGTTGTTTTTTTTTTTTTTAATTTAAATTTATTGCTTATTAGATTTCTAATTAGTTAAAAATTAAATATATATATATATATATTTTTTTTCAACGTTGAATGTATTATTATTATTATTATTATTATTATTATTATTATTATTATTATTATTATTATTATTAAAGTTTACCGGTCGGTTGGTGAGTTGGTTGGCCGGTTGGATTTTTTTTTTTTCAGGTACGAACAAATTGTAAAATCGAAATTAATATAATGACGATATGATATCGAATGAAATCGAATATAATAATAATAATGATAATGATAATAATGATTAAAAAAAATTATTCGTCAACGTTTTAATCATTCGTGAAAAAAAAAAAAAATTTTTTATCGGTCGGATTCGGGTACGATCGGTTTTTAATGACGTCACGATGACGAAACACGGGGGAAATGTATAACGTTTAAAATTGCGAGGGGTAGGGAAGGGGATGGGAGGAGGGAAAATGAAAATATTGGCGGTTGTAAAACGGGTAAAAAGGGGAGAACGATTAAAATTGTTTTTCTAAATCCACGAAACGCGCGAATCGTCGTCGTGTCATCAGACGAGGACAATTTTTTTTTTTTTTTTTTTTTTCGATTTTTTATTCCGTCATTTTGCACGATTCCATTTGTTTCTCCCCCCCCCCCCCGTCTTCTGCTTTTAAAATTTAAAATGAAAACGTCGTGTGTCGGAAAAGGATGACGATAAAATCGTTTGATTGAAAATTAATTAATTAATTAATTATTTAATTTTTTTTTTTCTTTTTTTACGACAGAATTTAACTAACGGGCATCATTTCGCTGGGACATCATACAATTTTTATACAACGGAAACGGAAACGAAAAGTAAAACTCTCATCTCAAAGGAAGAAGAAAAAGAAGAAAAAAACAAAAATCGAAACATTTTTTAATTTAATTTTTTTTTTTCCAACATACGCGTTAATTAATTTTTAAACGACTCGTACGCGGCGTTCGTTCGTTCGTTCGTTTTTTTCGTTCATTTTTAATTAATTATGATCATTATTATCAGTTTTTTTTTTTTTTTTTTTGTCAAAGTTTCGATTTTTTATCCACCATTTCATGAGTAATGATGATGATGATTATTATTATTATTATTAAAAAAAAGTTTTGAAATTTTTTGCTCAATTTAATTCTTTACACTTAATGAAAATAATAATAATAATAATAATAATAATTTTTCGCGCGCGATCGATAGTTTCATTTCTTTTTTTTTTTTTTTTTTTGGGAAAATTTATGTTGGCAACGAAATCAAATTTTAAAAAATAAATAAATAAAAATAATTAATACGTATTTCTGTTTGTTTACCGCCAAAATTATTTAAAAAAAAAAAAAAAAAGATGGACGATTTACAACTTGGAATCGATTTTGATCATTTATCGATCGATCCATCGATTGTTCAATATATCGATCTTTTTTTTTTATTTAATTATGACACGTCATTGTTCCGTTTTGTTTTTTTAAACGAAATTTAATGTAATTTCCCCCCACCCCCAACCGCAGTTTCCGCGCGCCATTTTGTTTTTTTTTTACGCCTAAAATACGTTTAAAAAAAATTAAAATTCTCCTTTTTTCTTTTACTTCTCGTTTTTTTTTTTTTTTCGTTATTTACGATTCGTATTCTCCTGCCCCTCTGCGATTTTTTTAATTAACAATAAATAATAATAATGATAATGATGATGATAATAATAAGAATGCAAAACGGATTTTTAAAAAAAAAAAAAAAATTACGCGCGTAATACGTATATAAATATATATATATATATATATATATATGTATACGTATAAAAAAAAGCCAATTTAAATTCGAATTATTATTATTATTATTATTTATTATTTATTATTAAATTTATTAATAATGATAATGATAATAATAATAAATTAATATCGATGCGTTTTAATCATCGTTTATAAATCGGATAAAATAAGAAAAATCGGAAAATAAATTTTTTTTTTTTCTTTATAGTGAAACGCGCCATCTTGCGCCGCGTATGTGTATACGTATACGTATATATTTTATACGTGCGTAAGCGAAACATGTACGCGCGCGTACACACGTAATTTTTCTTGGTATTAAAAATTTATTATTAATAATTTATTTACTTATAATTCATTTTTTTTTATAATATACATATATATTATACATGTATATTTAAAAAAATTTTTTTTTTTTTTTTTTTTTTTTTACCTGCTGCCGACTTTTTACGCGCCCGGTTTTGCTTTATTATCAATATCATTATCATCATCATCATCATCATCATCATCATCGTTCGTGCGTATAACGTATATTTATGTTATTATTTTTAATTAGAGTTTTTAAAAAGTATTTTATAAATCTTTTAAATATTAATTTGACTCAATAATAATATACCTGTTTGTTATTATTATTATTATTATTAATGATGATTATGATGATGATGATGATATTTTTCTTATTAAAAAAAAAAAGGCAAAAAAAGTCGTTGTGGAAAATGTTGAAAATTTTTTTTATTTATCGTCATCGAGGATCGAGGTGCGATGTCGTGGCCGTGAAAAAAAAAAAAAAAAAAAAAAAAAAATTTTCTCAAGCGAGGGAGTTTATTGGTCTGCATGTCCACAAAAAGTGTATCCGGGACGTGTTATCCCGAACCGTGGAGGTAACAGGCGGCGAGATGCAACCTGCATATCAGACCACCCCCACTCCACCGAACTTCCGCGTGATATCCACCCCATTTTTGCGAATCCCGTCGATCTGCCGGGAATGTAGACGAAGAAGGACGAGAATAATCCATTTCCCGAATTCTTCGGAAAATTCATCCTGGATCCTCCTTCTCCCTCCCTTCCGCCCCGCCGCGTATAGATACAAGTTTTCAGTATAAAACCAAATACCCAAACCCGGTCTCTGTCATCTTACCGACACCCCCCCCACTGAGTTTTTTTTTTTTTTGCTTAATGTTCAACAGCAATCATAATCGTTATCACCAAATTATCATCATCATCATTTTTCATAAAAAAAAGAATAATGTCCTCGTTCTGACATACTTTATGGCAAAAACTTTTCGACGGGTGGGACGGGGACGACGACGACGACGGGAAAAAGTGGTTACGATATGGCGGCGGTGGCATCGGCGGGTTTTAAAAGTAAAAAAAAAAAAGGTGGTGGCAGTAGCCAAAAATTTATTTCTACAACATCTGGAACGTTCCATAAATTTAAACTTGTAAAATTGAATTTT
Source organism: Pediculus humanus corporis (assembly GCF_000006295.1). NCBI lineage: Eukaryota > Metazoa > Arthropoda > Insecta > Psocodea > Pediculidae > Pediculus > Pediculus humanus. The sequence continues at coordinate 1,361,155 of NW_002987887.1, read as the reverse complement.
AATTTTAATTTTTAAAAAAAAAATCGTAAATAGTTAAACTTCTCGCTCGTAGTTTATATATATATTTGTGGGACCACGTGACGCAACGGGTTTTCGCGTGTGTGTGTGCGCGCGTTTGCACGTTAAATTTTAAAACAAACAAACAAACAATCGTTTGTTATCAGGTGATGATGATAACGTATTTTTTTTTTATTGGGTAAAAATATTTTTTAAAAAAAACGAATAAAAATTTTAAATTAAGAAGAAGAAAAACTTAACACGTCGTTTACAACGCGAAGAAATAAAGAGAGAGAGAGAAAGAGATAGATAGATAGACAAAATTTTCGTTTTACCTTTAAACTTTTCGTTTTTCTTTCTCTCTCTCTCTCTATCTCTTTCTCTCTTCTGCATATGTGTGTGTGTGTGTGTGTGTGTATTTCTTCTGCTCTTTTTCTTTTTTATATATTTAATGGCGTGTTTATTGGTAATTTATAATTTTTGTTTTTTTTTTTTTTCTTCTTTTTTCTCCAACTGGTTTTTCTTCATTTTATTTTATTTTATTTATATTACAGCGTAATTGATATTATATTACCTGAAATTAAATAATTTTTATCATCATCATCATCATCATCATTATTATTATTATTATTATTATTACGTTTTTTAAATATGTGGAATTTGTTATTTTTTGACCGCGAGTTGTGTGACTCTCCAAATTTCTTTCTCTCTCTCCCCCCCTTTCTCTTCCTCCCCCTCTCTCATTCTTTTCGCCTTCGGATTTATTTTCCGTTTCGCTTCCATTTTTTTTTGAAAAATTTTTCCAATTTGCAAATCTTATAAAAATTTTTGCAAGAACCTTTATTCTCTTCACTCCCTCACCCCCCCCCGACGTACAGCCTCTTTCTTCTACCGTATTTCCAATTCTCCAGATTTTTTTTCCATTTTCAAAAAGTAATAATAATCGTTTAACTTTGACAATTTCCTTCGTTTTTTTCTTTTTTTTTTTTTTATTTAAATAAACGATTATTACTATTTTTTTTCATCTTTCTCTCTCTCTGTCTCTCTGTTTCCCTCGTCTACTTCTGTCATTCTCTTTCTCTTTCTTTCTTTCTTTTTCTCTCACTTTTTCCTCACTCTCTCTCTCTCCATTTTTCTCTTCAGTTTTTATGTCTTCTATTTCTTTTCCTTCTTTTACTGTCTCTTTCCCTCGTCTATGTCTATCTACTACTTCACTCTCTCTCTCTTTCCCTCGTCTGTGTCTATCTACTACTTCTCTCTCTCTCTCTCTCTCTACACTGTAAAAGAATGTTTATTTCGTTACTTTTAGTTTTGTTTTTTATTTTATTTTATTTTTAAATTGATGATTATTACAATAAACATTTCTCTTATTTTATTCACATTCCTCTCTCTCTCTCTCCCCCTTCCTGTTTCCCTCGTCTCTTTCTATCATTTACTCTCCCTCTCTCTCTCCTTTTCTCTTCTTCTCCCTCTCTCGCTCTCTTTTTTTCTCTTCTTCTCTTTCCCTTTCTTCTTTTCTCTTATTTCACTTAATTTTTTACGTGTTCTACCTATTTCTCTTTTTCTTCTCTCCCTCGCCTCCATCTACCTACTACTTCTCTTTTGGAAGAATGTTTATTCCATTTCGTTTACTTTTCTTTTTTATTTTATTTCATTTTCAAAATAACGATTATTACTACAAACATTACACAGATTTCATTCCCATTCCCCCCTCTCCCTCTCCCCCCTCTTTTTCATTTTACCGGTGTAAACTTTTGGAAACTTTTTTATTTCTTCGTTATAAAGCTCGATACCCGTGCTTGGCAATTTCATAAATTTTTTTTCCAACGACTCGAATTAAGGTAGAAAAGAAGTAAAGAGTTAAAAAAAAAAAAAACTTGAAAAACACACACGCGGAAACCTCTGGAAAATTATTAACAATAATAATAATAATAATAATCTGATATATGGCAAGTATATTAAAAAAAAAAAAAAACCATAATCCTGTCAACAGCACATACAGAGAGAATAACTCGTTAAATTTTTTTTTTTCCTTATTTAAGACCTTAAAAAAAAAAAAATTTTTGTTTTTTTTTCTCCAGGAAAATTTATTATCCAGGTTCGACTGTGAAAAAAAAAACATTTTTTTTCTTTCTTTCTTTCTCTCTTTCTTTCTTCTACTTCTTATTATAATTTATACTTATATATATAAAAATAAAAAAAATTGTATTCGATACTATCGGACGTGAACGAAATAATAATAATAATAATAATAATGACGACGATAAGAATGCATTCTGTATAAGTAAATTCCATAAAAAAAAAAAAAAAAAAATGTAATTTAAATAAATTTATTACTTCCAGAATTTTTTTTTTTATTTATAAGTATAAATATATTTTATCATGTGGGTTTATAATTTTTTTTTTTCTTCTTTTCCAGGTTTTTTTTTAAAATGTTTTTTATAACGTTTTATAAAATTTATATGTATAAAAAACATGCGTAGTAGTAAAACGTGCGTTTTTTTTAGTACCCGCCTGGAAAATTGTATAAATAAATTAAATCAGGTTGGTTGATGACGGTTTTAAAAGAAATACCTGAACTGGAAAATAAAATGTCGGAATTGTCTCTCTCTCTCTCTCTCTTTGTCTTATAATCGTGGTGGATTTAATGTTAGGAAAAAAAAAAAAATTTTTTGCTGATTGAATAGAGAGAAAAAAATTTTGGCGGGAATCGTTGGTGGTCTTTCGGGTGAAAAATAATAATAATAATAATAATTTTTTTCCACATTCGTATGAGGCATTAACTCACGAGCATGCATGACAACGTGACACTATTTAAAATAAAATAAAATAAAGAACAAGTGTGTCGAATGAGAGATTTAAAATCATGTCACAGGATAAAAAAAAATCATCATCGAAAAAGATTCGGAGGTGATGTAAAAAAAAATCAAAGATGGCGGAGGTAGAAGAGTCAGTAATAGTAAGGTTTTTTCCAACGGTCGTTTTTTTTTTTTTTTTTCGAACAAACAAACAAAAACCACCTCATACCTGATTTCTACTCCTTTTTCGTTGTATTCACATTATCATACCTGACGAGAATAAGACATATCAGGTATTTTTCTATTAATTAACGTCAAAATTAATCGAATTAAAAAAAATTAAACGTCTCAAGGCGATTAAACACTCGGCGGTATCAAACTACTACTACTACCACTACCACTACCACTATCACTACCACTACTACTACTAAAACTACCTGCTAGTCAAAAATATATTTTAAACATTTTTTTTCATCCAATTAAATATTCAAAAAAAAAGAAAAAGAAAAAAAAAAAAAGAAATTAATAATAATTATGATCGTTATTACGATAAAACACCCGAATCACATAAAATGACGCGTACGACTGCGCCGCAGCGACGATTACCGAACGAACGAAGGAACGATAGAACAAGTAGAAAAATTCAAATTTTTAAATTTTCGCATTCCGGAACGTTTTTCATTCCTTGAGGTTCGACAAGTAGCGATTTTGAAAAAATTTGGCAACAATGTTTCTTCGAATTGAAATGTAATTAGATAGTTTTATTGCGTCATTCGTTGCGGATTAAAATGGTTGATAAAAAAAAATAATTTTTTTCTTTTTTGTTTTTTTTTTTATTTTGTGAAAGAAAACCGACGGAAATTAATAATAATATCGATATTATATTATTTATTAATATATATTTTATATGTATATATTATGGAATTAAGGTAATAAATTATTTTATGATAATAAAAAAAAAACTCACAAATTTATTATTTTTATTAATAATAATAATGATAAAAAAAAACATGGCGTTCATTCGGAATAAGCATTTAAAAAAAGGAATTTTTTTTTAATTGATTTTTTTTTGTTTGAATTATTGTTTTGGTTGTTTTTGGTTGTTGTTGTTTTTTAATTTAGCCTTTCGACATGTTTAAACAAACCGACATTTTCATTTCCCCTTCGAGAAGTTTACAAAAAAAAAAAGAAAAAAATTTCTAGAATATTCTATGAATTGTTTATTATTTCTCACGCACGCGGAACGTTAACGTTAGTCACTCGTCGTCATGTCATAAAAAAAAAAAAAAAATTAACAAATGTAATTATTAAGTTTAAAAAATTATCGTACCTGAATTTATATATAATTTCGTACCTGGCTTCCGATGGGACATTTTTAAATATACGGCCCATCATCGATGAGTTATTTACAAAAAAAAAAAAAAAAAAAAAATTATAAATGGGCGGATAATAATAATTTTCAAGTATTTTACATGGATTTTAATTCGTGGGCAATTATTACATAAAAAAAAAAAAAATTTGAATAATTAATAAGTTGGTTGAAATAAACAACAACCAACAACCAACAACCGACAACCAAGAACAACAACAACAAAAAAAAACTCAATTATTTATTCCGTCTTTCTTGCTGAAATTATTATTCGAACAAGTAAAAATTTTTTTTTTTTTTTGTTGAAATTTTAATTTCAGGTTATGCACACATATTGTTTTATCGATCGTCGTCCATTTTGTTTTTTTTTTCCTTTTCTAAACGATTAAAAAACGATTTATTTAAAATATAAAAAAAAAAAGGTATTTATTCGGGGGAAAGGGAACGAAACGTGTGCGTGTGTGCGTGTGTGAAATTTTTCACGCACGTAATATATATTTTTATTTAGGTTTTTATTTATTTATTTAAAAAAATTATTATTTAATATTTCGTCAGTGTTTTTCATTATTATTATTGTTAATGATTTTCGTAATTGTTGTTTAAATAATATTAATAATTATTATTATTAACACTTTTTTTTGATTAATATAGGTTTTTATTTAATTTTTATTATAATCATCAACAACACCGTCATTATCGTTATCATCATCATCATCATCATCATCATCATTAACAACGGAATCACTGCTATTATCATCGTTATCAGTACTATCACATCATCATCATCATCACCATCACCAACCTTTACTATGGTCATCACCATCACCATCATGACTATCATCATCATCATCATCATCATCGACATCATCACCAACTTTTACTATGATCTTCATCATCACCATCACCAACCTTTACTATGGTCATCATCATCACCATCATGACTATCATCATCATCATCATCTTCATCAGTAATACTTCACCACCATAATCATCACTGCCACCAACGCAAACTTTACAATCATCATCATCATCATGACCGTCGTCGTCGTTATAATTATTATTATTAATAATAATTTGTGTAAATAAATGCAAATAAGTCGATTTAATATAACGACGTCGATGATAGTCGTGTCGTGTGTAAAGAAGATGATGATGTTGATGATGGCGATGGGTAGTGGTAGGGGTAGGGGTAGTAGTAGTGGCTGGGTCGGCGGTGGCGTTCGAGGTGATGACGTTGTTATTTTTAATAATAAAATTTTATGATTTCGTAATTTAAAGTTAAACACATTCATAAATCTAGTTTTTTTTTTTTTTTTTTTTATTAAACCGCTTTTCTCTCTCTCTCTCTTTCTCTTCCTCTCTCTCTCTTTGTTTTTTTTTTTTTTTTTTTTTAATATTTTATTTACCTTGTCTTTTTCCCCTCTTCCTACCTCCTTCCTCTTTTTTCCGCCCGAGAGAATTTTTCTTTCTTTTAATTAACCTTTTTTTCTTTTTCTTTTTTAATTAATTTTTTTTTTTGTGTGTTCTTTTTTTTTTTAATGCAAAAAAATTTATTATTAACTTTTACGTTTGAACTTTAATTAATATTATATAAATAATAAAGGAACGGAGGGGGGAGGAAGGAGGGGGGGCGGTGGCGGCGGCGGTGATGTTTGTTGTCGGCGGTTGTGACGGTTCATCGAGTCGAAAATAAGAAGAAAAACATCATCATCATTATTATTATTGTTTTAATGTTAAAATTATTAACGACCATTTCACTCTCTCTATCTCTCTCTCTCTTTCTCTCTCTCTTTCTCTCTCGTGCACCTGCTTTCCGTGTCTTCTTCTTCTTCTTCTTCTTCCTCCTCCACACATTTTTTTTTTCGTTCCCTCCCTCCTTTCCCTTCCCTCCCTTCCCTCGCCGGGTCATTTCTTTCCTCGACTTTACTCACATTTTACATAATCCATTGTCTTATATTTTTCATTTTGAACTTTGACCTTTACGCTTAATGTTAAACACACATCATCGTCTACGTTATTATTATTATTATTATTATTTTTCGTTTAAATAATTTATTGGGCGCGTAAAGAAAGAAGGAAGGAAGGAAGGACGGGACGGGATGTGTGGGGGGAAGGGGAGGAAACGATGATTCAAATTAATTAAGTAATTTATACGTTAAATTTATTATGGGAAACGACGATGATGATGATGATGATGATAATGATGAGTGAGAAACGCAACCGTCCGGGAGATGGGAGAAGGAGGGAGGGATGGGGGGAGATTCAATATGGTTGACAAGCCCGAGTTTTCATGTCAGTTTTGATTTATTTAATTAATTTTTATTGTTATTATTATTATTATTATTATTATAGAGAGGTTCGGTTATGATTTATATATATGAAAATTTGTCTAGTTTGTAATGATGTTCTTTAGTTTTTTTTTTTTTTTTTTTTTTTAATCAATTATATTTATATAATAATAATAATAATAATTTTTTATTTTCACGTCGGAGTAAAAAAAAAAAAGTTAAACAAACGATTTAATTTAACGGAAAATGAAGGGTGGATTGAATTTTTTTTGTTATAAAAAGATGTATCGAAACGTATGATTACAACGGGCGAACGTGGTCGTTTTAAAAAAAAATTCAAAGCGTCGCTGTTGAAAAGGGAAAATAAAAAACCGTTATTATGATTTTAAAAAATTTTTAAATGTAACGAAATGACGTCACTAATACTAACAAGATAGAATCGGGTTCGTCTTTTATTCCTTTTTTTTTACTTCCTGTTTCTCTCTCTCTCTCTCTCTTTGTGTAAGTTTCCCATTCTCTCCCTCTCCCTCTCTCTCTCTCTCCCCCCCTTCCTGTTTTTCTTTCTTCTCTCTCTCTCTCTCTCTCTCCCCTCTCTCTTTTTCATTCTCTTTGTTCTTTTCTTTCACATTCTTACTTTTTTTCGGTCTCTTTTTGACTTTCTTTCTGTCTCTCTTTCTCTTTGTGCCTGTTTCTCTTTCTCTTTCTGTCTTTCTTTTTCTCTCTCTTTTTCCCTCTCATTCTTTCTGTCTCTCTTGCTTTCTTTTCTTTTCTTTTTTTCTTTCGCACCCTTTATGTCCCGCTCTATATCCCGTTCTCTCTATCTTTGTGTCTATTTCTCTGTCTCTGTTTTTGTCTTTTTTACATTCCTTCTCTCTCTGTCTCTCTCTCTCTCTTTCTCTCTGTGGGTCTGTTTCTCTTTCTCTCTTTTTAGTCTTTTTGTTTTTCAGTTTCTCTAACTCTTTGTCTCTTTTATTTTTTCTGTCTTTTTATTACTTTCTTTCTTTTTTTCTCACTCTTTCTTTGTGTATGTATCCCTGTCACTTTTTCTCTCTGTCTTTGTGTCTGTATGTCTGTCACTCTTTCTCTCTGTCTTTGTTTTTCTACTTTTCATTTTTCTCTACTTTCTCTCTCTCTCTCTCTCATCCTCTTCCCATTTATTAGATAGAAAAAAAAACCAAAAACTCGTTGCATGCGTTTCTTCGTGCCTGAAAATAAATTCCAAACACCTGGCGATATTAATAATGATGATGATGATGATGATGATGATTGTTTTTCTCATGCAAGAATTTAATAAGTAAAAACAAAAAAAAAAAAAAAAAAAAACTAATAATAATAATAACGAACATTTTTAACGTTAATGACTATTATTATTATCTATTTTTTTTCCTCTCTTTTATACTTATTAAATTAAGTCAGTGGCACTAGAATTAATATAAATAATGTTAATAATAATAATGATAATGATAATGATAACATTTTGAAGAAAAAAATTTTTTTTTTTTCAGTTATTAAAATGCGTATATCGTTATCAATCACGAATCGTGTTGTAAATAATAATAATAATCGTCATTTATACGTATATAATTATTATTATTATTATTATTATTATTATTATTATTATTTAAACGTCATGGCGTCATTAAAATTAATTTGTTTAAATAAATAAAAAAAACAATCGATTGATAATAATGATAATTATGATAAATTTAAATTTAAAAAAAAAAAAAGTGAAAAATCGTTTCGCCTTTTGTGAGAATTTTCATTTTCATTATTATTATCATCATCGTTATTATTATTATTATTATTGTTGGTGTTATCATTGTTTAACTAATCATCGGTGTCATTAATAATGATACCGAGGGAAAAAAAAAATAATTAACGTTAATTTTAACTGATTTTCTTTTTTTTTTTTTTTTTACAGGCATTCAAATCGTAAACAAACAAAAATAAAATTAATATCAATTCCTGGAGAAAAATTTCAAGAAGTTCCAGACGTAAAAAATCATCATCATCATCATCACTCGTGTTTACTTTCTTTTGGTGGACCTTTTTTAGGCAGAGAGAGAGAGAGAGAGAGAGAGGGAGAACACAAAGGCATGCATGCACTCTCATACAATTAAATATTTTAAGGTGTAAGAAAGGGTCGTGGTCGCAGACCCAATTTTTTTTTTATTAAAAATATATATTCGAGTAACGGAAAATAAGACGACGACGATAATAATAATAATAATAATGATAATAATAGAGTTAAAATGGAATTTATTAGCTGATAAACGTCACGACTGATAAGAACTTTGGTGGTGAGGGGATTCTTTTGTTTTACATCGATCGGTACACACCAAAATGGCCGTTCACATTAAAGAAATTATCCTTTTCCCTTCCCCCCTTCCCTCCTTCCTTCCTTCTATCATTTCTTCTTCCGTTTCCGCTTTCGTCATCCCGGGGAATTTTTTTTCGGTTTCGATGTGTCGGAATCACCCCGGCCGTCACGAATGCTTCCAACTTTACGAATTTTGTAAAAAAAAAAAAAAAAAAATTCCGTCGTTACACCGTCACGACTCATCGGACGAAAAATAATAATGATGATAATGATAATGATAATGATAATTTAACAGTTAAAAAAAAAATTTTCCGAAACGATATGTGATTTCGTTGTCATGTGATTGTTCGAAAACGGTCAGTCACGTAAAAATCTTTTT